>NC_133618.1:220256403-220856403 GCF_048593235.1 Sminthopsis crassicaudata
TCCCTTCCTACTCCATCCAAAGAAGGCTCCCATTAGACAAAAATACTTATTATATTTGTAAAATCATATAATACATATTTTTATTTTTCAGTTCTCTCTCTTGATGTGGAATATCTTACTTCACAGATCCTTTGTAGTTGATTTAAACCATTCAAGGATGTTCTTGGAACAATATTACTACTACTGTTTATAGCATTCTCTCTGTAATATTTTTTTCACAAATCCATTTTCCCAAAATCCATCAATTCATCATTTCTTATAACACAGTAGTATTCCATCAGAGTCATATAACGTGACTTGTTTAGCCATTCCTCAACTGATAGACACCCCTGCATTTCCATTACTTTGTCATTACAAGGAGAACTGCTATAATAATTATAGAACAGATATTCTTTTCTCTTTTATCCTAATCACCTTGGGATACAAAACTAACAATATTGCTGCGGGGTCATAGAGAATATACAGTTTTATAATTCTTTGAGCATAATTCCAAATTATTGCCAAAAATGGTTGGATCAATTCATAGCTCCACCAATAGTGCATTAATGTCCTATTTTTTTCCACATTCCCTCCAACACATATCACTTTCCCCTTCTATTATTTTAGCCAATCTCATAGGTATAAGATGATATCTCAAAGTTGTTTTAATGTGCATTTTCTAATCAATAGTGATTTAGAGCATTTTTATATTACAACATATAGTTTTGATTTCTTCATCAAAAAATTCCCTGTTCATGTCTTTTGACCATTTATTAATTGGGAAATTATTGATATTCTTATGTTTGACAAAGTTCTTTATATATTTGAGTTAAGACTTCTATCTGAGAAACTATCTACAAACATTTTCTCCCAATTTTCTGTTTTCCTTTTAAACTTGGCTACAGATTTTATTTGTATTTGGCATTATTTATTTAATTTTTTCTATTTAATGTAATCAAAATTATCTACTTTATGCCTCACATTGTTTTCTATCTTATTTATTCATAAATTGTTCTCCTATACATAAATCTGATAGGTAATATGCTCCATTTTCTAATTTTCTTTCTTATATTTTCTTTATATCTAGGTCATGTATTCATTTTGACTTACTTTAGGTAAATAGTATAATTTGTACTACTAGGCCGTTTTTTTCAGTTTTCCCAGAAATGTTAAGCAAATAATGAATTCTTATCCCAAAAGCTTAAATCTTTACATTTGTCAAACACAAGGTTACTATAAACACTTGTTGCTTTATTGTATGCCTATTCTGTTCTATCGATCAACCTTTGAATTTCTTAGGTAGTATTTGATAGTTTGGGCAACTACATAGTTTAAGATCTGATACTACCAAACCTGCTTCCTTTAATTTTTTTTTTCATTAATTACTTTGATTTCTTGAGCCTTCATTTTTCCAAATGAATTTTGTTATTATTTTTTCCAACTCAGTAAAATAATTTGTGGGCAATTTAATTGAGCTAGCATTGAATAAAAAGGTTGGGTAAAATTTTTATTTTTATTATATTGGCTCTGCTCACCCATGAACAAGTATTTCTCCAAATATTTAAACCTGACTTTGTTTTTAAAATGTTTTATAATTATGTTCATGTGGTCTATACCCAAGTTCTTGGTTTGTTTTGATACATATACTCCCAGGTATTTTATAATGTTTCTAATTACTTTAAATAGTATATCTTTTAATATCTCTTGTTTCAGGATTTTGTTACTGATATATAAAAATACAAATAATTTTTATGGGCTTATTGTATGCCCTACTACTTTGCTAAAATTGTTGTTTATACTAACTTTGGGTTGAATCTTTAGAATTTTCCAGGTATACACCTTGTCTCCAAAAAGAGTTTTATTCCTTCATTGCCTATTCTGATTCCTTCAATTTCTTTTTCTCCTCTAATTACTATTTCTATCATTTCTAATACATTATTGAATAATACTAGTGAAAATGGGCAACCTTCTTTCACTCCTGATCTAAGTGAGAAGGCTTCTTGTTTATCCCCATTACAAATAATACCTGCTAACAGTTTTTGGTAGATGGCTCTTATCATTTTAAGGAAAAAACCCTTTATACTTTTGCTTTCAAGTGTTATTTTTTAATAAAAATAAGTGTCATATTTTACGAAAAACTTCCTTTCACATCTATTGATATAATGGTATGATTTGTATGATTCTTGTTATTGACATAGTCAATTATGTTAATAGTTTTCCTTATGCTGAATTATATCTGCATTCCTGGTGTAAATCCCAATTTGTCATAATGCATAATTTTTGTAATATATTGTTATAGTTTCTTAGCTAGTATTTTATTTAGGATTTTTTATCTACATTCATTAATGAAATTAATTTATAATTTTCTTTCTCTGTTTTTGCTCTTCCTGTTTAGTAATCTGGTACTGATATTTGTTTCAAAAAAGGAGTTTGGTGAGACTCCTTCTTTGCCTAGTATTATAAATAATGTATTTAATGTTGAAATTAGCTAATCTTTAAATATTTGGTAAAATTCATTTGTAAATATGCCTGGTCCTGATGCTTTTTTCTTAAAGCTTGCTCAATATTCTTTTTGTAAAATAGATGTATTTAAATATTCTATTTCCTTTTCTGTTTCTTATTCTAAATAGTTTATATTTCACTTAAATTGTCAAATTTATTGACCTATAATTGGGCAAAATAACTCCTCATGATTGCTTTGATTTCAACTTCATTATTGATATAATCACCCTTTTCATTTTTCTATACTAATGAATTCGTTTTCTTCTTTAAATATCTTATTAATCTATGGTTTATCTATTTTTCCATAAAACCACCTCTTAGTTTTATTTATTAATCCAATTGTCTTCTTATACTCAATTTTATTAATCTCACATTTAATTTTTTAGATTTCCAATTTGGTATTGGGGATTTTTAATTTGCTTTTTATCTAGTTTTTTTTTTAATTGCATACCCAATCCACTTATCTGCTCTTTCTCTATAAAAGCATTTAGAGACATAAATTTTCTTCTGATTACTGCTTTTCCTGTGTCCCATAATTTTGATATATTGTCTTTAATGAAACTATTGATGGTTTCCATGATTGCTTCTTTAACCCACTCATTCTTTAAAATTAGGTTGTTTAGTCTTAAATTAGTTTGTAATCTAAGTTTTCATGATCCCTTATTGAATATAATTGAATATAATTTTCAGAGCATTGTAATCTAAAAATATTTCTGATTTTCTTCATTTAATTATAATATTTTTATACCCTAATATATGGTCAATTTTTATAAAGGTATATTCTCATTCCATTCTCTCTAGATAGCTATCATATCTATTTTACTTTAGATTCTATTTACCTCCTTAACTTTCCAGCTCTGGCATCCTGTGATTCTATGACCTGAGTTCAAATCCTCCCCCTGGAATTAATTTGCACTGAGATCTTCAAGAAGATCATTTAACTTTCAAGTTTTCTATCAAATAATAATTTGAGTAGAAAATCTCTTAGGGTCCTCTTAGCTCTAGGATTGACTTACCAGGGGTGAAATCCAGGCTCTGAGGAAAATAAAAGGAAGTTATTAGCTATTATATTTTACCATGCTTATTTCTGTTCTATGGACAGAAAATGACCTAATTCTGCTGCTGTGATACACATACAACTTTATCACACCAATCTTATGAATTTTTCCACTAGCACTCATCTTCATCTTATTTAAATAACAAGGAAGCCCCATGGTATAATATCTTCTGGGGAGTGGGGGAAAGCATCTGGCCAAAAATATGATTCTGTCCTTGAACAGTTCCTCTACTTTAACATCCCACTACTGAGAAATAATTGCTTTGAAAGAAGAAATTGTTCCCCTTTAAAATGCAAATACTATTGAGTCATATTCTAAAATTTCAGTCTGGTAGAAACTTCAGAAACTGTCTAGTCCAATCTGTACCTGAACAGGAATCTATTCTTTGATGTTCCTGATGTTAATCATCCAGTCTACAAGTGAAAGTGAAAGTTGTGGCTTACAACTTTTTAGAGTATCCTATTCTATTTTGTAATAACTCTATTTGTCAATTTGGGTTTGGATTTAGGTTTGGATTTGGGTTTTTTGTTTTATTTTCTATTTATTTGTTTATTTGTTTGTTTTTTGCTCTTCTCAACTCTGCCTATTAGTCCTGGTTCTGCTTTTTGTGGCTAAGAACAAAAAAAAATCAAGTCTCTCATTTAAATGACTTTTTTTAAACAAATACAGTCAATTCTTAGTAATCATAAAATCGTTATTTGCAAATTTGCCCATTTGCTTAAATTTATTTATATCGCCCAAAATCAATATTCACAATACTTTCATAAACATTCACAGATATACCTGATAAAGGAAAAATTTAAATCACGCATCAGCAAGATTCTCAGCTGAAGCTGAACAAGATGAAGTTCTGACTTCTTGTTTCAGCTCTCAAAGTAGAACAACTGTTCTTTTTATGGTCTACTGAGTTCCATGTGTTTTTTGAATTTTTTTGGTGATGATTTTACTGCTTAAAATGTTTCCCAATGCAGTGCTGAAATGTGGTCTAAGATTCCTAAATTCAAGAAATCTGTGATATGTCTTATAAAGAAAATATGTGTGTCAGACACATTTCATTTAGGTGTGAGTTTTAAGTGCTGTTGACCATGAGTTCAATATTCATTAATCAACAGTACAATACAGCCAGAAAAGGGAAGAGAAAACCAGCCGATTTAACATCCACTGAGAAAATGCTAAAGCAAATATTGTGACCAGTGGCTCACATGAACCTGTATTTCCCAAACAACAATGATTCCATATTCTGTTTCTTCAACTGATTCTTGAATGACACTGTTCTGGTCATCTTCTGCAGTACTTCAGTTTGCCAATGTCCTACTGGATGTACTCTGGATATCCTCTCAATGGGGCATATTGTAATGACACCATGCTTCTTGTCATTCAGCCATTATTAGCACAGGCAGAGCTGGCAATAGCTTCTTCTATGTCACAGTGTACTCAGGCCCCCAGATTTTTCCCCACACACACAACAATTAGAAATGTGTTGTCTAATCACATTTCCTCACATCCTATATTTGCACATGTGATTTTTTTTTAATCAATGCTATCAGCTATAGAGAACTCATGCTGAAATTGTAGCTTATGTGTGGGAGATCTTTTCAGGTAGGTTTATTTATGGCTCTCTTGGCCTTATTATTAATGAGAACAAGAGAAAACAAGATTTTTAAAACATTAACATTAGTAAGAACCAATATGTTAGCTGTAAGGTGCGGTGGGGTGGGGCACACTTCAAAAGCATTATTAATTGAGATATCCATGAGCCATCCTAATAGTATCATGGCATCCAAAGGTCTTAGCCATAGTCCTGCTCACAATTTTTTTTTAATGGTGACTAATTTTAATCTTTTTCTGTCTTGAATGTTTAGCCTAAAGAAGAAAAAACTGGAAAAAGATATAACTGTTTTCAAGTGTTTGAAAGATTATCATGTAGAAAAGCAGCAGTTTACTCTAAGAAGATAAAAACAGGAACCCTAAGAAGAACTTTCAGAAAACAAATTCCAGATATATCATTACAACTTTTTGATGGAAAAGCTTTCTAAAACCCTGAGATGTCCAAAAGGGGAGTGAGCTGCTATACAGTCGATGAGTTCCATATCACTGGAGGTCTTCAAATGGAAACTGGAGAACCACTTATTGGAGATACTGCAGAAAGATTTTCTATTCAAATAATTCTAAGTTATTTCTAAGACTCTTTCCAGTACTCAAATGCCTCAGAATCAAAATTCCATTTATTATTAGACTTATGCTCAAGACCTCTCCCAATTTGGTAAAACCAATAAGATTATATCTTATTGTCATAGTCTTCAAGATATA
Organism: Sminthopsis crassicaudata; assembly: GCF_048593235.1. Taxonomy (NCBI): domain Eukaryota; kingdom Metazoa; phylum Chordata; class Mammalia; order Dasyuromorphia; family Dasyuridae; genus Sminthopsis; species Sminthopsis crassicaudata. Next base: position 220,262,253 of record NC_133618.1, read on the forward strand.
GTCATATACTACACTATGTACAGATAAAATAATAATAATTACAATTATCTTAATGTTTTATTAATATATTTTGGTTTTACCTCATCAGAATTTCTCCCATTAACCATCCCATATGACAAATAAAATTTAAAAGACAGAAATATAATACAGAAAGAAAAATCAGCACAAACAATGGATTGAAAAAAATGCAAAAATATATGCAATATGAAACATTTATGGTTCTCCCAACTCCAAAAAGGAGTCAGAAGCATTCTCTCATATCTCTTCTTTTGAGCCATACTCATTCTTTATAATTTATCATTTATTCATATATGTGCACATGGTTATTCTTTCCATTTGTATTATTAGACTGTTATTTATATTGTTTTCTTGACTCAGCTTATTTCACTGTGTATCATTTCTCATGGATTTTCCATACTTTTCTATGTTTCTCATCATTTCTTACAGTATAGTAATATTACATTATGTTCATATACCACAATTTGTTGGGTCATTACTTAATTGATGGGCATCTATTTTGTTTCCAATTTTATGCTCTCAGAGAAAATGCTGCTATAACTATATTGAGGTATATGATGACTGTACTTTTATCATTACTCTCCTTGGGGTATAAACCCAGTAATGTACACTCTGATCAAAGATCATGGACATATTAGTCATTTTATTTGCATAATTCCATATTGTTTTCCAAAATGGTTGTACTACTTCATAGCTCCTTGCTCCAGGATGCCTATCTTCCCACAAACTTTCTAACAGTAATTATTACCACTTTTGTCATCTTTACCAATTTGCAGGGAAAGTGGTGAAACCTCACAATTGTTTTGATTTTAATTTCTTTTACTTGTGATTTGGAGAGTGTTTTCATTTGGTTTTCTAAATTTATAAAAAACTATTTTCAATTCATTAGTCCTCTCAAAAAAAGTTATTGATGTATCTTTGTAGAGATATTATTTTCCCCCTCAGGACTATTTTAATTGCATTCCAGAGATTTTAATATATTGTTTCACTATTATCATTTTCTGTCACATAATTATTCATTGTTTCTACGTTTTATTATTTAGACTTTCATTAGATCTATGTCTTTCATTTATATTACCTGAACTGATTACTATTTTTATTGTTTTATAAAGTTTTATAATTGTTTTAGAATGTATTTATAAATTTTACCTTTTTTACATGTATTTGTCATATATGTAGCCTAACGTGAGGTCAATATTTGTAAAAGTTCCACATAGCACTGTTTTCTTTAGAGTCCCATTTAGAAGTTGTCTGCTTTTTACAATTTGCTTCACTTTATATTTTCCCTTTTTCATATCTCTTTGTTATTCATAAAAACTGAGAGACATTGTGATTTCCTACTATGAGAGTATTACTCTCTGTCTTCTTGTATTTTGTGATTTTTTTTTTCCTCTAAGAATTTAGATTCTGAGACATATAAAGCATATCAGTTTAATATTGCTATTGGTTTTCTGTCTATGGTTCCTTTCAACAAAATGTAATTTTCTTGTGTATATCTTTTTTTCTTGTTTATTTTGTTTATCTTATCTATCTTTCAACTCTTGCTTTTTTAAATTCCCCTAATACATAATATACATTTTCCAGGACCTCATTTTTATTCTGTATATATCTTTGGTTTTTAGGTAAGAGCAGATATTGTGGAACTTTGTTTTCTTATATAATTCATTACTTTTTTCATGTTATTGGCTTGTTGAACCCATTCACCCTTAAACTTATGAGTAAGATTTATATTTTCCTCCATTCATCTCTAATATTGAAGGGTGGTTTTTTTTCCCTCTTCCTCTATAAAGACAATATTTTGTCTCCAGTTATTTTAGCTACACCTAGTTTAAGGCAGCTCTAGACACACTGGGTCTTTTAAACTCACCCTCAAACTCCTAAATCCATCCATTTGTTCCTTCTTATCCCTTGTCTTTTTTTTTTTTTTTTTTTTTTTTTTTTTTTTTTTTTTTTTTTAGTTTTGCTTTACTTAATTTTTATTAAATTTGTCTCCTGACCTGATCAGTTCAATTCTGTTCAAAATAGTCAAGTAAAATACCTTTCTCTCTTCTTCCTCAATTTGTTTAATTCATTAGTTTTAAATTTTCATTTTCTGCATCACTTTGCAAATAGGATTGCCCCTCCCCTTTGTTCCCTTTTTTTAATCTTCCCTTTCTGTTTATCCTATGCTTTTATTTTTGATTCATGGTCCATATATTTGTCAAAGTCTTCTTTTTAGTCTCTGTATTACTCACAGAATTCAAGTTCCTAAGATAACTTGTAACTTATTGCCTTATAAATTTTACTCCTTTTACTTTTTTCTTTTACAAATACCAAATACTTTTTCTGTAGTCTCTCCTTGCTAAGAGTCTACCAGAAATAATTTCCCTTTATTATTATTTTTGTATCACTTAGTCCCCTCTAATTCTCTTATATACATTATTATTCTATAATATGTTATGATTTTTGTTCAGTTATTTCCATTGGGCCAACTCCTTGCTATGCCATTTGGAGTTTTCTTGGCAAAGATACAGGAATGGTTTGCTATTTCCTTCTCCAGTTCATTTTACAAATGAGAAAACTGAGACAAATAGGTTACATGACTTGCCCAGAGTCACATGGCTAGAAAGTATCTGAGACCAGATTTTAACTCAGGAAGATGTACTCTACCAATTGGACTACCTAGCCCCCTCTTTTGCAATTTAAAAAAAATTTTTTTAAAATTCATTCACCTGTTAGTATTATATTTCTCCATCATTACTTCTATTTGACTATTGCTTTCACTTTTGTCTATTGCAGACTTTTAGAAAAAAAAAATCTCATAATGGTCTCCCTGTTATTTTTTTGTTGTTGTTGTTATCCTTGGTTACATTTATTGTATTTCTGTTGTTGAGGATACTTGAAAAACTAATAATTTGCTCTGGTCTGGTTTTCATTTACGAATGTTTCAAATTCCTCTACTTTTTTTATACTAATAGTTAGATTCATATTTGCAAGGTTGCGTTGCATCTGAAGCTCCTCAATGTTTCAGAGCACATTATTCCATTCTCTCCTGTGCTTTCTGGTTTGTGTCAAATAGTCTCATGTTATTAAAATTTCCTTTACTTTGTATTTGAAGATCTTTCTCCTGGTTTTTTTGCAAGAATTGCTATTTGTCATTGGGATGAATACATTTAGCCATTATACATGTCTTGGACTTTTCAGCATTAGATTGGGTTGTTTCCCCCTTAAAGGTTCCCAGGTTATTTTTATCTTCTGAATCCAATTCTTCCTGTGCAACAAGAAATTCAGTTCTGCACACACATATATTGTATTTAGGATATACTATAACACATTTAACATGTATGAGACTGCCTGCCATTTGGGGAGGGGATGAAGGGAAGGAGAGGAAATTTTGGAACAGAAGTGAGTGCAAGGGATAATATTGTAAAAAATTACCCATGCATAAGTACTGTCAAAAAAAAGTTATAATTATAAAATTAATTAAAAAAAAACAAGAAATAAATCAAAAACAAAAAAAAGGAAAAAAATAAAATCACATAATCAAAAACAAAAACAAAACAAAAAGGGAAAAAATTGGAAAATAAAGGGGGGGAAAGCAAATAAACAACAAGAAAAAAAGATGAAAATACTATGTTGTGATTCACATTCACTCCCTACAGTCCTCTTTCTGGATGCAGATGGCTCTCTCCATCACAAGTCTATTGGAATTGCATTGAATCATCTCATTATTGAAAAGAGCCAAGTCTATCACAGTTGATCATCACATAATCTTCTTGTTGCTGTGTATAATATTCTCTTGGTTCTACTTTACTTAGTTAGCATCAGTATATTTAAGTCTCTCCAGGCCTTTCTGAAATCATCCTGCTGATTGTTTTTTGTAGATAATATTCATATGCCATATTTAATTCAACCATTTCCCAACTGATTGGGATCCACTCAGTTGGCAGGATAGCTTTCTATTACTCTATGCTATTTTAAGACCTCCTTCTTTCCCACTTTCTTCATTAATTCATTTTCTATTCTTGACTTTTTTGTTGCTCCAGATTTTATATATATACATATATATATGTATATACATGTATATTATATATATACACACATATGTGTGTGCTATGCACATACAAACATACATACACAAATGCATGCACAAAAACCATAACTTGTTCAACTAATAATCAATGGTCACTTTCTTAGTTTCAAATTCTTTATAGAACAAAAAGATCTACTATAAATATTTTTGTATATATGGGTCCTTTTCTTCTTTCTTTGATCTCTTTAGAGATGTAGACCTATTAGCAATATTGATAAGTTAAAGGAGATACAGAGTTTAATAACTTTCTAGGCATAGTTACAAATTGCTTTCCAGAATGTGGTTGGACCAGTTGATAACGCCACCAACAATTCATTCCAGTTTTCCCACAGCCATTCTAGTAATTGTCATGTCTTCTTGTTAACTTTGCCAAACTTATTAATATGAGGTGTTATGTTAGAGTTATTTTAATTTGTATTTTTCTAGTTATTAGTGATTTAGAACATTTTATATGATTATTGATAGCTTGAATTTCTTTCTCTGAAAGCTGCCTATTCATATCCTGTCACCATTTATCAACTGTATAATGACTTTTATGCTCTATTTGTCATAAATTTGACTATATAAATGGAACTTTTTTAGAGAAACCTGTCTGAAAATATTATTTCCCCAATTTCCAACTTCTCTTCTAATTTTAGCTGCATTGATCTTGTTTGATCTATTTTAATTTTATATAATCAAAATTGTCCATTTTATTTTCTGTGAACTTCTCACTATCCTGTTTAGTTATGGAATCTTCCTCTATTCATCTATCTGACTGAAGATTTTCCTGTGCTTCCCTAATTGCTTATGATATCACCCTTTATGCCAAAATCATATATCCATTTGAAGGTTATCTTAGCAAACAATGAGAGATGTTCATTTATATCTAGTTTTTGCAAGAATATTTTCCAGCTTTTCTAAGTTGTTTTTTGTTGTTGTTTTGCTGATGGTTGGTTTTGTTTTGTGTGGTTTGGTTTGGTAAAATAGTGAGTTCTTATCCCAGTAGCTGGGATTTTATGAAGCATCACATTACTATGCTCATTTGCTTCAGTATATTTTGTGCCAAATCTGTTCCACTAATCCATCTCTTCACTTCTTACCTAGTACCAAATTGTTGTGATGATTATGGCTTTGTAATGCATTTTGAGATATAGCACTTCTAGACCTCTTTCTTTCCCACTTTTTTCATTATTTCATTTTCTCTTTTTGACTTTGGTTGCTCCAGATAAATTTTATTATTTTTTCTAACTTCATAAAATCCTGAAAATTCTTCAAATCAATATCATGCCTTGAAATTTTCCTTAAATTTACATATATATATATATATATATATATATATATATATGTGTATGTGTGTGTGTGTATATGTAAATATACATATGCATACATATACATGTATATATATGTACACATCTACAGAAATATATACATACATAACATATTCTTAGGAAGGGCACTAAACTTACTGTTTTATTAAATGAATGTTCTTCAACTTAACTGATTAAATAAAATCTTCAAGGAGCATCTAAGTGGAACAGTGGATAGAGCACCAGTTCTGAAGTCAGGAAGATTTGAGTTCAAATTTGATTTTAGACACTTAACACTTCCTAGCTATGTGATTGTGGGAAAGTCACTTAATCCCAATCGCCTCAGCAAAAAAATAAAATAAAATAAATATTCAACTTAAGATTCATGCTTTCTAGTACCAATCTTTAAATTTTCTAAAACTGATGGTACATTTAATTATTTTTATGCTTTCTGAAAAGCACTTTAGTTCACCTTGACTGCACCACAGTTAAAAGTAATGAAAATTCTTCAAAAATATCAATAATTGAAGCAAATTGTTACAATAAATTAATGTTAGCTCATCTTTTTACCAAACCAGAATAAGGAGAAAAATGCATATGTTGTGCAAATATCTATATCATATAGCAGTAATGGCTTATAAACTATCTGCCATCCATTTAAGTTCCAATGTTTGGCCTATTTTAGTAATTTCAAATTCTTTAACTTATAGTTCCTAGTTCAGTTTTATTGTTATTGGATTGATAATTAATAAAGGAAAATTTATTCAGAAACATTTTAATGATTAATTTTATTTCAGTTATTGAATCAATTGACCATTTCAATCAATGATTTAAACAGTGCTAAATGATGATTTCAGGAAAATTTTCTAACAACTTCACAGACTTTCTTTCTGGTATTGTATAAGCACCGTCAAAACAAAATATAATTAAATTCATTTTCATATATTCACTAATATTAAATTAAATACTCTTTAATAATCATTTAAAGTAGAAAATTATGTTTTGAAAATACATTGTGCTATGGTTGACACAAATTTTTTTAAAGCAACATATAATGTTGCACAATGGCTGTGTTTAAAAACTTGCTCTGAAAATTCCTGAAAATTTAATAGTCATCTCTTGAGAGCCAGTACTATATGATTCTAGCACATTACTGCTTATAGCCTAGAGATCATTCCACATTTCATGAAATCCCCTGGAGTACATTTCCCAAAAAACTGTCTGGGTGCAAAGCAGGGGCATAACAAGGCAATAAGTCTTCTGACAGAAGATGCAGTGGGGTCTATCATTTCAGGGAGGAGCTGATGAAGGAACCTCAGAGGGAAGAGTATAAATATTTGTATCATTTTAGGCAACTGTGCTAACCATGAGGGATAGATTTTATTATTCTCATCCACAACTGAGGAAACTGAGGCAAATAGAGGTGAAGGATCACACAGCTAGTAAGTTTCCAAGGTGAAATTTGAATTCAGACCTTCCTGACTCCAAGCCAGCACTCTATCCATTGAACCACCAGATGCTACTCAGAAGCAACACTGAGAAGAAGCTAAGAAAAGATGGAGAAAAATCCTTTTTCTATCCATCTGCCTTTGCCACCACTACATAAATGCATATATATATACATACATACATATATGTATGTAAAATGACTTTCTCACACAAATGAAATAGCTTTCTAGAGAAATTGTATATATTTTCATATGGGAGCTGAGAATACTGCATGATTTTTTTTCTTCGTTATTTATCTTGCTGTTGTGTCTATATGAAATGTCAGTTGCTTTTATTTAAAGTTTTTCTCTGGTTTATACTAACATGTATACTGAAATAGAAGCTTGAGATTTATTTACATACTTATGATTACCGAAATGCTACATCCAATCTGAGACAGCAAAAGGTTTTAGAATTGAGTGGAATTTGTGCTGCATTTGTAGGTTTATCTGGAATTAATTATGACTATTCAAAACATTTATGAGTGTTATTGCTACCTGCATTAGTATTACTGTGTAAATTGAAATTTTTTTGTTGTTGCTTTTCCATCCTCAAAGTCTAGAATGGAATTTGGAAGCATTTTCCCAATCTGCAAACTTTATCATAAGTCAGATAGAAGCTCTGAATAACATAACCAAAGTATTTTGTTGAAAAATAATAGCAACAGAAATAATAAGGGGGAAGACAAGAATCACTCTTATCCTACATCCTCATCCAATACACTCCCTAGAAAGCTCATAAAGAATGTTATTGCTTTACAAAGAAGTGTATTGCCTCCTGGGAAATGAAGTCCTAGGAATCTTTCCTAGCGAGCAGCTTTCATGGTCTCCAAGTATCATCAGAAATGAAGTGAGGGCTTTTTCATATTGGCACTGCTCACTGCAATTTCTCTGATTCTTTTTCTTGGTGTTCAAGCTGAATAGGAATAATATACATGCATACATACATACGTATATATATATATATAATAAACATTAAAATTAGTTTTAGAACTTTAGGTCTTCCCAGGAACAATGGTTCGGAGCCTGCCTATCATCAATTTTATGTTCAATGAGGTTGTCTAAACTTTTTGAAATTTTCTCAAATCAAGGTCACCCAAACCTGTTGAAATCTGTCTTTTCTTAAATAGACCAAGGAGTTATACTAGATTACTATCAGAATGTTTCATAATTTTTTGTTTGTTTGTTTTTTAAGATTATACATGTACATTCATTTTTTACATATTTCTGTATGTAACAAAACAAAAGGGAAAGAAAAATCATACAAAAGGGAAAAAACACAAGAAAAAAAACAGAAAAAAGGGGGAAAATATGAAAATACTATGTATTGATCCACATTCAGTCTCCATAGTTCTCTCTCTGGGTGCAGATGGTGTTTTCCATCCAAGATTTATTGGAATTCTCTCTGATCACTGAATTTCTGAGAACCAAGTCTATCATAGTTGTTCATCACACAATATTCTTTTTTTTTATTTTATTTATTTATAATTTTTGACAGTATATATGTATGAGTAATTTTTTTAAACATTATCCCTTGTATTCATTTTTCCAAATTATCCCCTCTACTCCCTCCCCAAGATGACAAATTACATGTGTTACAGTATAACCTAGATACAATATATGTGTGTAAATACCATTTTCTTGTTGCACATTAAGTATTAGATTCCGAAGGTATAAGTAACCTGGGTAGATAAACAGTAGTGCTAACAGTTTACATTCAATTCCCAGTGTTCCTTCTCTGGGTGTAGTTGTTTCTGTCTATCATTGATCAACTGGAAGCATCACACAATATTCAACAATTGTTTTGTTTGTTTTTATAGGGATAAAGTTGTGTTCCCAAACTTGAGTCCAAGCAAATTCCTAACAAACCTAGAACGAGTAAGATGCTACCTCATAGGTAAGAAAGAAAGTATTTATATAGTGACAGGCACTGTGCTGCTCACTTTCAAAGGTAGGTAGGAGCAAGTCGAGGGCTTTTCCTTTGTTTAAGTTGAACCTAAAGTAACCTTTGAAGAAGACTCTGCAGACAGTGATCTTCTTTTCTTCTGATGTGACTAAAAATACTAAAAACAATAGGTTCTAGCCTTTTGGCTTTGCTTAGAAGTCACTGAGGTGGGGAATGACCTGACACTGTTGCCATTAGTTTGGTATGCTCCAGAGAAGTCTTTTGAGAGACTTAGGAAACAGCAAGATCTAGGGAGGCAAGAAATGAGTCAAGCAAACTGGTTTACTCAGCAGATAGTTTTGACCAGAAAGAAACAGCTCTGTGGTAGACTGATAAGGCCTTTCTGAAGTAAAAGTGGCCCCAGAAATTTGTTTTGTTTTGGGAGAGATGGAGGGCCATAGAAGGGAAGCGTACATAAGAGAAGCCTGAGGTTCAAAGTCAATTTGCACGGGATTTCCCTCATTGTGAGAACTGATTCTGTACCTGCATGAGAGGTGGAATTGTCAGAGTTTGAGGGAAATGAAAAATCCTGATTTTCTGGCTTCCAACTTCAACAACAACAACAACAACAACAACAACAACAACAACAACAACAACAACAACAAAAAAAAAAAAAAAACCACGAGGTTCACAAGTTCCTGAAGAAACAGAAAGACTTTCAGAAGAAATTAATATGTAGAGGAGCCAGCCCTTCCATCTTACCCCTAACAGAGACTAGCCACTGCTCTCCTCAGACAAAGGGTTCTGGACTAGAATTACATCTATTCTCCTCACTCTCCACCCAGATATTATTAATCTAAAAGAAATCATTTTTAGGTTTGCTGAACCTGTTGTTGATTGTTCTTTGTTCCCAAAGAGGACCAATGACATCCCAAGGTTGATCTCTTGACTTGTTTGTGAATCAGATTGAAGGGAGCCAGAGCTGTGCAAAGTTTGTTATGTTCCAGAGACTATCCTATAAATACACTATTCCAGAGATTTTGTGAAATTTCCTCTTGGGCAAAATGTGGGATTCTCTCTCAGTTAAGCTATCCCATTCTAACTAAGAGAATTCATTCACTTAATATTATCTGGTATATTCTCATCTGGAAACCTTCTCTGATTTCTGATTGCTATTGACATGGTTAAATGGGTTTGTTTATTATTTTTTACTATTTACTAATGGTGTTCTTTGTTGACCTAACACTAGGTGAGAAGGGAGTCAAGTCTTACATAGACAGCTTGGGAAACTTTTTGATCAGGAGCTCATCTTGACTCTGTTAGGCCATTGCCACTCATCTTGATCTTTGGCTTCCGCTCACTCTGGAGGGGAAAGTAAAGCTGGAGATTTTGCACAGCTCTGGCTCACTTTAATCCAATTCCCATGAAAATCAAGATATCAGCTTCATGATGTCATTGGTGCTCTTCAAGAAAGAATGAAGGGGAGGATTCTGGGAAGGTGGCACAGTAGATTGGTAAATTTCAAGCTTTCCCAATTTCCCCCACAAATAGAATAAATTTGCGCCTCAGGGTGAACATAGACTCATGAAAAAGGGTAGAACCAGGGTCCTCTTGAAACAACTGAGATGATGCAAAGAAAGACCCCAGGCCATGATTAACCCATGGGAAGTGCAAACACCTCTGGACTAGCTCCACAGAAACATCAAGTGGGGAGCCCAAGGATGGGCTGGGTTGTGGTTAGAGCCTCAGCAGGAACCACAGAAACTTTTACCTTCTGGACTGTTTATCCATTCTGGGTCTGAATCTGGGAAGATTGATGGAACTTCTGATGATTAAGAATGCCAGGCCCAACTGTGCTGCTGAGACCCAGCCCAGGGCCAGAGGGAACCAGCACCCCATGAGTGCAGAAACAGGGGAGCAGGGATGCACTGGCTGAGCGCACTTGCTAGAGGGTGGAGCTCTTGGATTGGGGTTCATGGTCATAGGAGAGACCTGAAATGAAGCCAGAGACATCGTCCCCCCCCCATACCCAAGATTAAAGGTGCTTATACTAATATCTCTTATTTTTTAAAAATGAGCCAATAAAGAAGAACCCCACCATGGAGACATAGGAAAAGGAAGTTCAGTTCATCTTCGGAGGAAATCACTAAAATTTAAAAAAAAAAATCCATTCCAAAGAGTAATGTGAAATGACTCCCTGGACCCAGAGAGAATTTATGGAAGAGCTCTAAAAAGAATTTAAAAGTCAAATAACTTGATTGAGGAAAAACTAAAACAAAAATAAAAATCATCCAAGACAAACAAGATTGTAAAAAAAAAAAAGAAGAAAAAGAAAGAAAGAAGAAAAAGAAGAGGAAAAGAAGAAGAAAATCAGAAGAAGAAAAAGAAGAGGAAAAGAAGAAGAAAAAGAAGAAGGAGGAGGAGGAGGAGGAGGAGAAGGAGGAGGAGGAGGAGGAGGAGAAAGGAATGGCTAGGAATTTCATAGGTGAGGATTGGGGGGGGGGGGAAGCTGCAGGAGAGGAAGAAGAGGGATCTCAAGGCACCAAGGCAAAATATAGGAAGGATACAAGATAGGTTCTGGTAGAGTATAAGGTCTGGAATAGCGTAAAAATTTATATATGCATACATAAATTTTGTATGTTCGTGTATATATAAATGTATATACACATCCATAAAATTTATACTATTCCTTGTATATTATATACATTATATATGCATGTGTGTATCCTGCTAGATGGTAGAAGACTTCAAATGCTAGCCAAAGAATATGGGCTTTATTTGAGAAGGATTTGAGAAATAAGGAACCTTTGAAGAATAGAAGTTTTGAACAAAGACACATCAGCATTTTTCTAACAGTAATGAATATCATGTCTGAGATTAAAATACTTAAGTTCAAGTCCTAGACACATGATTTAATTTGTCTCAATTACTTTTTCAGCCAAATAAAAGACTAATGTAAAGCCCCTTCCAGCTTTAAATCCAGTAATTACTTTGTTATTGTGATATTCTTTGTCATTACACATATTTGATCTATCAGTGCTTCCTTTAGAAAACTGCGCAGTCTTAGAGCTGGAGTTGGAAATTGTCTAGAGGCAGGGGTTCTCAAACTATGGCCAGGCCCACTGAAGACTTTTATGCGGCCCGCCGGGTTATGGCAAATGGGCTGAGGGGCGGAGACAGAGTGTGAGTTTTTGTTTTTCCTATAGTCTGGCCCTCCAACAGTCTGAGGGACAGAGAACTGGCCCCTATTTAAAAACTTTGAGGACTATTGGACTCTAGACTAACCCCCTTCGACTTCCAGGTAGAGAAAAATGAAGTCTAAATGGATTCAGTGATTTACAAAGTCACACAGACAATAAGAACTTCATCCATAAATTCCAAGATATTTAAAATTTAGTTATCAATAAAGTAATTGGGTTCTCCAGGGTAAGGAAACTTTTTTTCTTAGGAAGAAAAATAAATAATTGTAATAATAGCTGTATTTTGTCTCATTTCACCAGGGGGTGAAGGTGACACACAGCTCTCAACGGTTCCAGCAGAGGGCAAATTTTGGCAGGTCCTGCAAGCTGGAAAGGCTTCAAGTACCAACTCAGAGACGTTCTGTCTGACAGAATGTGTACCTATCCTCAAAATGGCAGGCGAGCAGGGTGTGGGAGACTCATCACCTTAAGGACACATCACTGGAAACCGCATGTCCCTTGTTTTAGCTTTGTTCTGAAGACTGTTACACTAATCATTTTCCAAATATTCCAGTACAATAATATTGTAAAACACTTAGCACATAGTAGGTGCTGGGTAATTACTTATACTCCTCTTCTTCCTTTCCTCTTACTTTAGATGACTGGGGAAGCAGGAGAAGGGGAGGAAGATACAGGGGAAAATTCAAGGGAAGCATCTTGAGAACTGAGATTTTCTCCTTTTACTTTCCCAGCATTTAGCCTGGCCCAGTCACATAGCAGAAGCTTAATAAGTGTTTGTTGGGTGATTTATTTTTGTATTTGTTTCCCTGGAGCCCAGGCCAGAGCACATTTTATGCTCAATAAATTGATTTTAGGCTACCACAAACAGGCTGCTTAGTGAGGCATTAATACAGGAAGTAAAGAAGCAGAGGCTGAATGGCGGGGAGTTGTGTTTAGGGACAGGTTGGATTAGATGACTTCTATTCTAATAAAAAAAAATTAGGACTGTATAGATCTGAATTCAAGTCCTGCCTTAGACATGAGTGTCTGGGCAAATGTAACCTGTTTATCTGTCAAATGGGAACAGGAACACCAACCTCATAGGAGGTAATTTATGTAAAGTGCATTACAACTATTTAAGTTGCTATATAAATGTTAAATTTTTAATAATTTATTTCTTTTTAATACATGTTGCTTTATAAATCACATTGGGGGGAAACATCAAAGAAAAAGGGAAAAACCATGGGAGAGAAAAACAAACAAAAACAAAAAAGCGCACCTAGCGTGTGTTGATTTACTTCAATCTCCATAGTTCTTTTTCTGGATGCAGATGGCGTTTTCCATCCAAATTCTATTGGGATTGCTTAGGATCGCTGAAAAGAAACAAGTCTTTAAAAGTTTATTAGTTACTCGCTGTTATCGTGTACAACATATTCTGGCTCAGCATCAGTTCGTGTAAATCTTTCCAGGCTTTTCTAGAATCAGCTGGTTCATCATTTTTTACAGAACAAGAATATCCATCGCCTTCATGTACCACAACTTGCTCAGCCATTCCCCCACTGATGGACATCCATTCCTCCATTCTTCGCTACCACCGAAAGCTGGGGCGAACATTTTTGCACATGCGCACACTTTTCCCATCTTTATGATTTCCCTGAGATACAGAACCAGGCGCGGCACTGCTGGGTCGGAGGGTACGCGATTTGACGGCCCTTTGGCTCCCCAGAATCAGCGTCCCAGGTTTCCCACATCCCCTCCAACGTTTATCCTGGTTTCCCCTCATCTTAGCAGTCTAAGAGGTGTGCGGTGGTAACTCAAGTTGTTCTAGTTTGCATTTCTCTGACCTATAGTGATTTAGATCATTTTTTCATATTACTATAGATGGCTTTCATTCATCATCTGAAAATTGTTCCTATCCTTTGCTGTTACTGAATGGAAGGCAGCGAGAAACATCAATGTTAAGGAGTTGAGAAAGAGAAGGCCGCAAGAACCCAGGCGAGGAGACGGGATGGGGCGCGAGGGGCGGGGCGGGACTAGGACGAGGAGAAAAGTCGGGCCAGAGTCTCTGAACCTACAAGGACCAGAGGAGAAGGTGGGAGGCCGCTACTGAAGTTAGGTGCCCTCCCCCACTCATGTCTATAAAGATGTGATTTTCTACCCGGCCGACTCCCATTGGCTATTTAAATAAGCTAAGAACCCGTGGACCAATGAGGAGCGGCCACGGCTTGGCGAGCGTTTTCTCTCCCTCCCTCTCCTGCCGCTATTGCTCTCTCGCTTCCCTCCCCGCCCCTCCTGGGTGGAGGGAGGGGTTCGCCCGGCCTGTGGGGGTACTGAGGCGAGAGAGCGGGCGGGTGGCAGAGGGAGCGGGCGAGCTGGTATTGCAGCGGCGGCTTTTATTGCAACGGTGCCCCCGGGGCGCTACTCAACATGACCGGCCTAGGATTCGGTAAGCGCAGGGCTGGCGGGCGGGCACGCGCGCGCGCGGAGACGACCGGTGGGAGAGCGATGGGGGGGGTGGGAAGGGGGAAAGCGCGTGCGGACTGCCGGCTTCATCCTCCGCCCCCCGCGGCTGCAATGGCCGCCCGCCTGGCCCGGTTCGCTTAGAGGGAGCCCAGAGGAGGGGGTGGGTTCTGGTCCGGGAATGCGCCTGGCTGACCGGCCTGACCGCCTGGACCACACCGCTGTGGGTGGGAAGGAGGGGAAGTGTAGCATGTGAGGATGAGCTGGGATGGGGGGATCCCGGAGGTGGGGCGGAAGAGGCAAGAGCTCCGGTCTCGATGGCAGTGCGGTGGGGGGCCGCTTGGGAGTTGTGTTAGGGAGTAAAAAGTGTGGGACTTTGGGACCAGTGCTCGGTGGGGGAGGGGCCTTAGTGGGCTTAACTTTGGAGGACCTGGGGGGGGGGGGGGTCAGAGAAGAACACCAGGACCGTTGTGAGGAGTTAGAACTGCTTAAGGAGGCGGCATGAAAAGTGGCGGCTCCCGCTTCGGGGCAGGGGGGTCTGCGAGCAGATGAGGGACCACATTCCGGTGGATGGGAGATGCTTTGTGTGTACGAACTGGGGTGGGATTCGCTCATGAAGAACCCTGCTCTAGGAAGTTCTTCCTGTGGGGGAGGAAATGATGGCTGCACAGGGCCTTTCCCAGGCAAAACTTTGGGCACTCTGGGAATTGAAGGGGTGGGTGTGGTGAAAGCTTAGTTACATTTCATCCACTTTTAATGTGACGGGCCCAATGCGGTTTTATCCTCAATATTCTGACCCATTTAGGGACAGGGTCAAGGAAGACTTGACAATTTTTTTTATGTGTAGGGAGAAGTGATAGGCTCACTTAGGTACGTACGGGAGGGGGATTTACGGACTTCTTGCCCTATTGGAAGAATATAATAGAATAAGAATTCGTTTGATTTACACTTAATTTTTGTGGGCACGTAAGAGGGTTGGGGGTACACCAGTTCTTCAAAGATACCTGTGTTGTGTAAAATGAAGTCTCTCTATGGAGACTCGACCTCTCCAGGCCCATTCCGCTTTGAAGTGAAGGCTGGCGGAGTTTCCCAGGAAACGTAACTTGAGGGATAGATATTCTGTCTATATTTTAATGAGGGGTGCTTTTTTTCTTTGTATCCCTAGGTTGTGTAATACATAAGAATTGATTGATAAAGTCCCTTCTAGAGATCCTAGACCAACTCCATCATTTACAGTTACCGAGACCCAGCATAGTTAAGTGACTTGCCCAGTGTCACCCCAGTGATTTATTTAGAAACTGATTCTGGATTTAAACTCAGATCCGCTGATTCTGTCTGATGCCCTTTCCATTCAACTGAAGAGGATAATTTATGTATTAATTTAATGGATTTTCTTGAGAATCTCCTAAGAAGAGGTGGATGGTTTTTAAATTCACACTTTTATTAGTCATGTGGAGTTGTCCCTTCCCTGAGGCACCATAGTGACATCCTTGAATACAGTAGGGAAATGGAAATTGCAGGTGCCAAAACGTGTGCTTACTTAGATTTTAAACATTTATATGTTGAAATATTGCTGATGGCATTCATCAGTGGACTACAGAGGTGAAAAATAAGTTTTAAAATTGTACAGGTCAATTTGGAAGTTAGCCTGTTTGGTCATTGTTGCTTTTATAGAGGTTATGTGGGATTATTTGTGATAGATCTCCCTTTATTTAAAAAAAAAAAAAAAATGCTTGTGGCCTACTCCCCTCTCTAGTTTCCAAATTCCTGGCTCCCTAATTAAAAAAGAAAAAGGCAGACCTTTGTCTTCACTATGGTTAAGCAAAAGGAATCATACAGTGGCTGTCACTTTCAGCACCACCTCTTTCTGGAAGTGGAGAACATACTAAATCATATCCTCTGGGGAGCCATAGTTAGTCCTTGCATTGATAATACTTTTATTAAAGTTTTTCAGTTCTTCACAACATTGTTGTAGTTACGTTATTCTTATGGTTCTGCACATCTGAACTCTGTTGGTTCATAATACCCAGGATGCTCTATTGAATTGCATTCATTTCTCATTTGTTCAGCCATTAATGGGACATCCTCTTAGGTTCTAGATCTTGTCCCAATTTTACCCGCACCTTCAGAATGTGAAAAATTGTTTTGTTTGGTTTGTTATTACTATTTCCTTGGTCTTTTCCTTTTCCTTTTTTTTTTTTTTTTTTTTTTTTTTTAAACTCCACTGTTTCCTTGTGTTTTTACACCAAACTGGGTTCAACCTTTCTTCACTGCTTTTTCAGGTAAGAGTGTAGTGGTTCTAATGGTTGCCTTCTCTTGCATCATTTTTATATATTCTCCAATTTTGAGAAATGACAAATCACACCTTTTCTTCCTTTCTTCACTAGTGATCCCTTTTATTCTCCATTCTTACTCCTTTAAAACCCTTACTACAGAATCAATCCACTTCCAGATAACCGCTCTTCTTATTTAACTTATTTACATTTGAAAACATTAATGCTGAAGGTGTACTTATTCCCATTTTCTCGTCCTCTCTTAATAATGTTAACATTACCATCACATTGCCTTTTCCAATAAAGTTACTTTTTGGTTTTTTCGCCCTCTTTTCCATTAAAGATCAACATTTTTTTTCCCCACTTAGAATTATACTTAGCTTCACAGGACAATTTATTCTTGATTGTAAGCTTCTATCTTTTGTTTTTGTAATACTCAAGATATAATCTTGACTGTTGCTCAGGATTTGAACTGTTTTCTGGAGTCTTGCAGTAGTTTTTCTTTTGACTCTCCTCATTTTTAATTTATGACTAACTGAAATTCAGTGATTAAACTTTTTTTATCATTGTTTTCAGAAAAATCTAATGATTCTCAAATTATTAGTTGTCTTTGATATGAAGTTTCTCACATTTAATTTTTTTCAGTCCTGATTTTGTCCTAATATTTTTGGCTGTCGTGGAGTCATTAATTTCTGTCTGTTCTAGTTTTTAGGGAATCCATTTCTTTGATAAGGTTTACGATAATAATTTCTAATCTATTTATTCTCTTTCCAGTTCTTTCCCCCCAGAACTTTTATTTTACTTTTTTCTACGTATTTACGTAGTCCTTGTAGAAGATCCATTTTTTTCCTTTGAATTTATGTTTGCCATTATTACAATTAACTCTACTATTGTACATCTTAACATGTTTCCATTTTTAGTTCCTTAACTTAGATTTTGATCCAGCATCAGATTCTGCCTCCACTTTATTTCTCCCCTTTGGGTCTTGAGAGTCATAGCATTGACTCTTTAGGATCATTAGTATTAGTAGCATTTCAGAACAAAATGCTAGAGAACTTGGGAAACTGAGCATCAGGACTGCTTTGGTTTTAACACTGCTTCAGCTTCCAGGGTCCTCATCCTGCCTGTGGGACTTTCAGGGTTAAGGGGCAATCATTGCTGCTACCTCTAGACACAGACTACTTGGCTGCCATGTTTCTGATTACAGCAGAGGGCTACCATCTTGTTTATCTTTGCTGGTCTTGGCTTTTTTGAGGTCTCCTTTCCTGTTGCCCGTGGTTCTTATGGCTAAAGTTTTGTATAGTTCTGCAGCAGAAGAAGCCATTTGCTATTTTTCTTACTGGTCTCATTATTTAGTCTGATACAAATTTCAATTTTTGTTTAAGTAGATATAGATAAGCTTCTCAGCTGCCCTCCTTTCAGACAATGTTCTTGGCTAGAATTTCTTGTGTAGTTTCTAATATTTTTCATATTACCTTTAAGTTAATGTAAACTCCATTATGTGTTAAGAATGTAGGGCATTGGGGCAGCTAGATGGTGCAGTGGAAATGGTGCTGGCCCCGGAGTCAAGATTTGAGTTCAAAAATCCTACCTCAGACACTTCCTAGCTGTATAATCCTAGAGTCAGTTTTGGCCTCAGCCAAAAAAAAAACAAAACAAACAAACAACAACAACAACAAAAAAAAAACCCAACCATGGCCAATATAGGGAACCTTGTTTGAAGGAGGAATCAGTAAAATCCCATCTAAGTATTAAAACGGCTGTTTTCCTGAAAGTATTTACAGGCTGGAATGCAAAGTATCTTCAAAAGACTATTATTCTATGCATTGTAGGTTTGTACTACTGAGGCTTAGAGCCATGAGGGGACCCTCAGGTTTCTAACACCTGCTTAAGCCTAGAGATATTCTTTGAATGGGGGGGCTATGTCACCAGGGCTTCTAATCCACAGAGTAGATGATTAAGCTTATATCTAGCTTGAAAATAGAACAGAAGTCCAAAGAGGTTTATATATAAAGCACATCTTGCTTTGACATATATTTATCTCAGGAGCTTGATATATTTCGGGGATGATTTGAGAGGAAGCAGCTCTAAGCTAATGCAGGCATTGGCTTAGTAAACATCAGGCTTCTGAAGGTTGTATGCACGGTTCTAGATGATAAATATTACATATTAGTCTTTGGGAAACAGCGTAGTTGGGTAGATCACAGTACAAGTGCTTTGAAGAGATGAAAAACAGGTTTCATGAAGAAATGTCCTTTGAGTTGAACTAAAAGAAGATATCTTTATTAAGGAAATATGAACCACATTCTATGAGCTTAATTTTTCCTTTTTCCTACCTCAAAACCTTTTCTACATCTTTACCTATTTCTATTCCTGCCTTGAAGAAAGAAGGTCCAACCCTCTCCCTCTGGACCTAGTTCCCATTTCCAAGAATTTATCCTGTGGATCATTTATCATCTTTAATTTGCCATCTCTTTTCTGCTGCCAATGTACATGTCCAGATTTACTTCATTCTTTAAAATCCTTCAGTTAACATTTCTTCAAGTTAATCCTATATATTTCCCTTTTATTACCAAAGCCATAGAATTATTAGCTCTATCTCCACTTCCTCATTTCGTCTTCAATCCCTACTAATCTGATTTCTGATTCCACCACTCTAATGAAATAATTTTTTTTAATTAATCTGATGGCCTTTAAATCCTTAATCATTCTGACCTGACCTCTCTGGAGCTTTTATATATTGTTGACTAACCCTTTTATAACATTTTTCTTTGGCTCTCTTCCTATCTGGCTATACCTCTGTGGGATCATCTCTTGCCTTCTAAAGATCAGTTTCCTCAGTCACCATCTTCTCTTCTCTCAGATAATTTTTATGACTTTCATTCAAATCTACATAACTGTTACTAATCGTTGTGTTGGATTCCAGACATAGGTCTTCAACTGATTTATCAGATATTTCTCTCTAGGTTTGTCCTATAGTTATCTCAGGTTGTCTAAAGCAGAACTCATTTTCCTTCCACCTAAACTCACCCGTTTTTCTTGAAGATACCATTATTCTTCTAGTCACCTATATTCATAGTTTTCAAGAATTATTCTTAACTCGTTCTCACAATTTGATTTCTGATTACCACATTGTCAAATAAGTCTTTTTGATTTTACCTCCACAATCTTATCTCTCAATTGCATCAGTTTCCCTTCTCTGACTCCCAGAATTCAAATTTTTATCAGAATTGGCTTCAGCTATCATACTATCCTATTTGTCTTCATGTTTGTAGTCTTCCCTCTCCAATCTGTTTTCTGCACAACTGACAATATTTCTTTCACTTCTCCTGTTCAAAATTTAACAATATTCACAGGATGAAATAGAAATGTCTCACTTTATAGTGTTTAAGGCTGATCTAATATCTGGCCCCATCCATCTTTCCAGGATTATTTTATATATATATATTATTACCCTTTACTTGCTCTGCATTCCGGTCAAAACTGGCAAATTAGTTATTATTCTAATTCTACACTCAGTCTCTTTTAGCATCTATTCATTCTCAGTTCATTCCTGTAGCTGGAATAATACATTGCTACTTCATTTCTGTTCAGAATTCTTTCTAGTCTCAACCGATGCTTCCTTCATTGAAGATTTCCTTGATTTCTCTCCTTCCCCCTCCCCCAAGTTCTTTGGTGTTTTCTTTATATTATGCATATTCGTGCAAGCATCTAGAAGACAGACTTTACGTCTTCATACTACTAATGCCTAGTATTGCATCTTAATGTTTTTGTTGAGAAAAATGGAATGAGGGCATTTTAAGCTAGGGAGTGAGTGTTATTAAAGGAGTGGAAGGAACAGGATAGATAGTCTTGTGTCAGATTTAGCCTCAGACACTTGCTTTGTCTGGGCAAATCAACCTCTGTCTGATTTTCCTCATCTGTAAAATGGGGATAATAGCAACTACCTCCCAGAGTTGTTAGGGAAAAATGATAATTTGTGAAAATACTTTGCAAACTTAAAAGCCCTTAAGAATGCTAGGTGGTGGTGTTACCATTATCTTTATTACACGTTTTCTCTTTACATTTGTACTATTCACTTGCTCATTCTGAAGGCAGGGGCTGGAAGACCTGGATTTTTAACTTGGCTTTTCCAACTATTCAGTGTCACAACCTTTCTGGCCTTTGATTTTCTCATCTTATTTGGATGATATGAGATAACATATAAAAACAAATTAAATTATTCAAAAATGACACCTTAACTTCTGAATATGTATGACATACAAGGGCTTTGAAGCTAGTTTATCATCCAAGTCTTTTTGCTATAGAGATTGTTACAAATGGTGATGTCGTGTTAGATCCCCAAAAGAGCCATTAGGAACCCATTTAAACTATAATGTAGCTATAAAGTTTATTACCATTTGCAATGTTCATGAAAATTCCTTGCAAGTGATGTTCTAGAAATAAACAAGCAGGACTTTTCTAACTATATGGAGCCACATTGGGTGGAGGGATAGGGATTGTGAGATGAGATGAGAAGACTAATCCCTCTGATGGTATGATTGTGTTTTTGTTCTAGGACTAATAAGCTGTGCCTTCTTTTTGGGTGTGAAAGGCCTATATTCCTCTGGTGATGATGTCATAGAACTTACTCCCTCCAATTTCAACCGTGAAGTTATTCAAAGTAACAGTGTGTGGCTTATAGAATTCTATGCTCCATGGTAAGTGTTGTAATCACTTTGATATCAAAGTATTGCTATAAACTTAAGAAAATTGATGTTGGTGTTATGATTGCTTACCTAAAGAGAGGCTAGTGGAAGATAATGAGGGAAATACTTAAATGGTTAAAGTTATTGGAGAAAAGGGGGTAGCTAGATGACCCAACTGATAAGAGTACCAGCTCTGAAGTCAGGAGAACCTGAGTTCAAGTTAGGCCTCAGACAATACTTACTAGCTGTGTGTGACCCTGAGCAAATGACCTAACCCCAATTGCCTTCCAAAAAAATATTGGGGAGCATTCCAGAGAAAAAGTAGTAAAAATTAATGTTTTATAGAGGAAGATAATTGTGATGGTACATACAGAACTGAGAACTTTGTTGAATAAAAATTAAATCATGCTAACTGCATTCATTATGCCCTAATGTTTATGAAAAAACAGAATTAGTAATTATTTTTAAATTTTCCTTAAGAAAATTGTTCACTAAAATATATTTTCTAGTTGCTTATTTTATTCAATATAATAAGTGGTTTGTGTAAGATGAAAGTAACTGGGACTTGAACTTTTTATTTTAGTTTAAAAATGGTGAGTTACCCAGAACAAAAAAATCTCATGAAGAGAGTCATAGAAAACATTTAATTAAAAGTTTATTCTCAGCAGCTTAGTGGATAGAGAACTAACTTCGGAGTTAGAAAGACCTGTATTAAAATTCCATTTTTTATATATGTTATGCAGCCATAAGCAAATCCTTTAACTTTGCATTATCCCCAGGTAATTTTCTAAATTGGGGGCAGTTGCTGACCTGCAATAGTGGGAATTTCCTTATCAAGGAGTGTACTGCATTAAGAAATCTTCAGTCTATATGGGGGGGAAAAAAAAAACACAACAACCTTGTCCTAACACCAATCACATAGTCTATTTAAATGTAATACTATGTTTTTTGAGGGGTGGGATGTATTTTGTAAAGGAATCTTTAAAGTAAATGTCAGTGAATTTAAAAGTAAAATAAAATTCCAAATTTTGACTATTAATCAATGGAAGCATTAAAAATTACTTTTCTAAATGAACTTGTATAATTAAAAATTTGGTAGGATGATTAATTTGTTTACTGGTTTCTGTTATTAAAATTTTTAGCTATAGATTAACTGGATAAAGCCATTTGTGCAAATGTTTTCTTATTAAATATCAGTTTAAATACTTTCATGAGAAGGGATTTTATTTAAAGAATTAAAACAACATGGTTAATAATTATTTATAATGTACATGGATTACCCACTAATACACAAATATAGAGAAGCTCTATGATTTCACTTTTAAAGGAACTGTTTGTATAGGAAATTCCTTCATGGAATTATTTATGACTGTATAAGTCTTAGGGCTGGAAGCAAATAAAAGTTAAGAGATTTACCCAGATTCACTAAGGTTAAGTTTGTGGGATGGGATTTATACAAAGGTTCTAAAGACTAAGTTTTGAACCATTTTGCCAAGCTGCTTTTATAATACTATTGTTAAAATAATTTACCATTTTGCTAACAAGCATATGTTAATAGAGATTGAATAACTATCCAATTAAAGGGCTTGCTCTTTATATAAACCACACATAAAATAACATCTTGATGTGCACAGATGACAGATAATCTAACAGCTAAAAGGTAATGTGATCCTATTTGGACAAAGGTGTTTATATGAATCACATATAATTTTGTAAAAGTCTGACTCCTATTGTGATTAAATTTGTATAGAAAAAGTACATTTGTCAGTACATAAAAGCCTCATCCCAAGATATCTTTGGATATTTGAAATTTTAGATTAGTGTTTTGCTCAGTGTCCATCAATAAAGTATTACTTTCTATGTTTTTGCAACAGTGATTGCAAATAACTAAAAGATTAAGATTGAAAAACACAGGTGATTCAGACCTTATGTTATATTTCCAGGCTGAGGTTTGATTTTTAAATTCGTAACTTCTAAAATTATTACTTATGTTACTAAGTAAATATTCCATATCATTTTTCTGTTTAAAATACTTTGACTAATGTGAACTAATTTTTTTTATTAAAGTTTAATCTCACTCCTCCCCCCTACCCAAAATCTACCACTTGTAAAACATCAGCCTGAGCTAGATGGAGTTTCAGCTCTGCTGGTCAGATTTCTAGTTCTTTGATGTTTATTCAAATCATTTAGATAGAATTTAGCATTTTTCTTATTGAAATGTTAAACAAGTTTTTTAAAATCTTTGTTTCTATGATTATAAGTAGAGATTAAACTAATCTAATTGTGTGATTTTTCTATCCTTCTACCCTGTTTCTCCCCCCATAAAGGTGTGGTCATTGCCAAAGGTTAGCACCAGAATGGAAGAAAGCAGCTACTGCATTAAAAGTAAGTTTCACCCATATAAATTTGGTTTGAATAGTACAATTTGAATTTATTGAAATCTCAAGCACATGTGGAATCCTTAGGAATTAATTTTGTTTTCCATTCTACCTTTAATTATTGTTAATTTATCCATTTTCTATTACCTTACAACCTACTTATTACTAATTCTGCATCAAAATTTTGCTTCCATTAAAACCCTAATATCACAAGTTGTTTTTAAACTTTTTTATTTAAGCAGTTCTGAAACTTATATGAAAAATATTCGGTTTTGGATAAAATAATGAAATCATGTTGCCTGATCTAGGAAACCAAGAAAAAAAAAAAAAAGCAGGTCTTTATGAAGTGAATACAAAGTAATTTTTATTTGAATTTCAACAGGATATAGTGAAAGTTGGTGCAGTTGATGCAGATAAACATCAGTCTTTAGGTGGACAATATGGAGTCCAAGGATTCCCTACTATTAAAATCTTTAGCTCCAACAAAAATAGACCAGAAGATTATCAAGGTAAGAATTTACTTTCCTACTTCTCCCTTTCTTATGGCTTTGTTGTATTTCTTTGTTTGAAATCTGAAACCAGATTTCAGATAACTAATACATCATCACAAAAAAATCCATGGCATTCAGATTCCTGAGTGCTTCCCGCTTTTTTTTACTATTTTTGTCATATTGTATGTAAGATATTTGTGTCCCTCTACTAATTTATGACAACCTTGTTCTTCCCCCTACTGGGGATAGAAGGAATAGAATATGAATAAAAAGATAGCTCATTTCAAAGATTTTTAGTTTATAGTTTAGACACCCACACAGATCTAAAATATGCATATATACATTAAGTGCCTACGTTCTGTCAGAAATACACAATTGAGAATTGAAATATTTCCTGCCTTTTAAGAACTTGTGTTCTGTTGACTAGAAACAAATGTGCACCAAACACACACAAGGTAATTGATGTGGAAAGAGAACTAATAACTTCTATAGGGATATGTAGGATCCCGGATCCCCAATCCCCTTGAAGGAGATGGTACTTTGTCTTGTCTGTTTGGGGACATGACTTTTATGGGAATTTGTTGCTTAATGGTATGTATTTGTCCTCATTTTTCTATTTATCTCCAGTGAGGTCATGGTCTCAAGGCGTGGGGAAAATTAGGAGGAAAAAATCAATGCTTGATCACTGGGAAAATAAAATGTTATAAAGTTTTTGAAACTGCCTGTTTATAGTCTTTGATTCTATTATTTAAATGCTCTTTCTCCTATCTTGTTATTATTTTTTTTCTTTTGAAAGGGCAGGGAAAAAATACATTTTTTTAGCACTTTTTACAAAAAGACAATGCAAGTAGATAGAATTATTATTTTTATTTATAATTTTTGTTTTGTCAGAACAAACTAAGCTTTAAGAATTTAGCGTCTTGAAATTTTTCTACTTTAGAAAAATTAGCTAAAAATATAAAATCACATAAAACAGGGGAAACTAATTCGTATTATTGTTGAAAAAAGCATTTGTTTTCAGAAAAGGAATTGGGAAGGGTAGGAAATATGCACAGCATTGATTGAACTAATAGTAGTTTATGAAACAAGAAAGATGTTGTAATGCTAGATTTTCTAATAACTTGATGGAGTCTTGTTAGGTTCTTACTAAGTGCTATCAATTCCCTCTTTTTTAAATATAAGGAATTTGGAATAAATATTTTGTTATGGTTCCTTCTGTGTCAAAGATTTAGTGAAACTTTTGCTTCAACCTTGTCTAATCTCATTTTTAAAAATAGCTCTTTTTGGGGATTTCAGTTGATAGTGTTTTTAAAAAGTCAATTTCTGAAAACAAGGTTTATATCAAAAATTAGGCTGCTCAGGGCCCTTTCCTGACTACAAATTGATTACCTGCCTGATCACCTGACTGGTAGATTAGCTGAGCAGAATCTCAAACATTCTCTACACTAAATATATGTGAAGATGATCTATATCCTCTTAACAGTTAAAAAAAGTATTTTTTAAGTAGCATATCCTTTTATTGTATATTAGTAATCCAGTCAGCCTTTTGAAACAAATCTATTATGCTTTTAGTACATTACTTTGAATCTTGGATTCAAAAGATTTACAATAATAGGAACTGATTACTCTTTTCTCTTAGTTGTTTAATTAGGAATATCTGGGAAAGTATGTTTTATCTGTTTTGTTCCATTATGGATTCCTGCTTTGTAGACTTCTGCACACTTTTATTTTTAGTTTTTAAAACATTAGTTTTAGCTAAAAGTTATCTTTATAATGGTCATCATTCTTACTCTTTAAGGTAAGTTCTTAAGTGAATTACAGTCTAAATGAATTAAAGTTTATTCTACAATCCATTAAGGCAAGTCTTATTTAAAAGGACATCAGTACTTTTCCATTGAATATTGCTAGAGTTTTATGTAATCATTTTCTTCTTAAAAAGTTAATATTGATGTGTATTAAAGTTCTGACAATAGAGGCAGAATGGACTGATTAAAATTTCTGTTCCACATCTTTAAAAATTGAAAAAGGAGAGAATAATGACATGGTAATCTTTAGAATTTCAGAACTGTATTGCTAGACTATAATTTTCTGTTATTAATGTTCCTCTCCTAATACATGCTGCTTCTGTAACAGTATATCAGTCTAGCAGATTAGAACTCATACCTGAATATAGTCTCTATTTTAACTATCAAAGAATTTCAGTTAAAGCTGGATTAGATCGTAAGGAATAGAGTAGGACTTTTCTTATGGCAATGCCTGTAATAGTAATCCCCTTTTAACACCTATGAAGAAGAATGGTTTATATAAAAAATATGGAGTATTCAGGGATCTACTTTTCATTGTATTGAATTCATTGTATTATTTTATAATTATTGTATAATTTTCCAATTCTTTTTCTCCTAGACTAAATTACCTATTCTTTTCTATATATTGTTTGAAAAGGGTTAAGATAGCAATCTCTAGAAGTGCTAGAGAATTTTAATACTCTATCTTATAACATTAGCAAATATTCTTTTATCATATAAGTATTTCTCATTTTTTGGATTATGTTTTGATTGACTGCATCTTAAAGTAATTATCATCTTAAATGCACATGCTTTTGCTATCACTTTTTTTTTTTTTTTTTTTTCTCCAAAACATGCTTGGACAATTCTTCAGCATTGGCCCTTGTTGTAAAACTTTGTGTTCCATTCCTCCCCCCTTCCTCCATGCCCTTCCCTAATTGGCAAGTAGCTGTCACTATTAAAACTATAGACTAAAGACTGCCTCCCCAAAAAAACAAAGCAGTGCATCATTTTAGCACTGAATAATCAGGATTTTTAATTCCTTATTGCTCATTACTTGCTATCTAATTAATTAAAGTTTTTTATTTCAACTATCTGTACTTTTTATATTCCAGAGCAAGTTAGTGACTTGCAACTAGTCAATTTTTGAGTTGTCAGGATTCCTGCTTGTTTTTATGTGACACATAAACATTAACCATTTGTTTTCCTTTTAGGTGGTAGAACTGGTGAAGCTATTGTAGATGCTGCTCTTAATTCTTTAAGACAACTGGTAAAGGAACGCCTTGGTGGAAGAAGTGGTGGATATAGTTCTGTAAGACTTTCTAGTTATTTTTGGTAACTTTTAAAAAAAGTTTTATGGATCTTGTTTCTACATCAGTCACTAAGAGATAGCTCTTCTCCTCCTTCACTAAACCAACCCTTCATTCCTTGTAAATTTTCCCATATAACAACAAACAAAAAACACTACTCGCATTGACACTCTTGCAAAAATAATTTTCTAACTCTTCTCTTGTTAATACTTTACAAATTTAGCAATACTATATGTCATATATTTAATAACATTCAGTATTCCATATCCAGTCTCCCATCCCTCCATCAGAGATGGAGTACGTTTCCTTATCTCTGAGTCCAAGATCAGTCAAAATAAGTGTTCAAAACTTTTAATTTCATTTGTTTGTTTCATACACATTTTTGTGATCATTGTTAACTTTTTTCCCCGTCATTTCATTTTGCATCACTTCATCCAGGTCCTTTTTTTTTTTTTTTTTAAATTCCTTATTGCTCATTACTTGCTATCTAATTAATTAAAGTTTTTTATTTCAATATATATACATATACATGGATATTTTCAACATTCACCCTTACAAAATCTTGTGTTCTAAATTTCTTCCCATCTCCTCCCCTACAAGATAAGTAATCCAATATGTTAAACATGTTTAGTTCTTCTATACATATTTCCCCAAATATCATGCTGCACAAGAAAAATCAGATCAAAAAGGGGAAAAAATGAGAGAAAGTAAACAAAATGCAAGCAAATGCAAAAAAAGTGAAAATACTATGTTGTGATATATACTCAGTTCCCTCTCTTCCATCACAAACCATTGAAACTGACACAGTGCCTATTTCTTTCTTTTTTAAAATTTATTTATTTTTATTATAGCTTTTTATTTACAAAACATATGCATGGGTAATTTTTCAGCATTGACCCTTGCAAAACATATTTCCATATTTATCATGCTACGTAATAAAAATAAGATGAGAAAGCAACAAAAAAGATGAAGATATTATATTGTAAACTATATTCAGTTTCCATAGTCCTCTTAATAGATGCAGATGGTTCTCTTCATCCCAAGTCTATTGGAATTCATTACCCCAAATCTTATTCCCAAGCTTTAACTAAGGTTTGCATGTATTTTAATTACAGGGTCGAAGTGAAGGTTCAGGAAAGAAGGATGTGATTGAACTCACAGATGACACTTTTGATAAAAATGTGCTTGACAGTGATGATGTTTGGTTGGTAGAATTTTATGCCCCTTGGTGTGGACACTGCAAAAAGTAAGTTAGATGATTGTTTTTCAATCTTTTTTTTTTTGTTTGTTTCATAACTATAGTGGTAGATGATTCAGTCTATTGTCAGACTTTCAAATATTTAGCCAGCAAAATGGATCTGAGGTATATAGGGAATGGCATGGCATATGTTTATGGAATATGGAGCTTGAAAAAAAATACATTTAATGAGTTTTTTATTTTGTGTGTGTGTGTGTGTTTAAAAAAAAAAGAGAGAGAGAATATAAAAGGAAATATTATTGCTAATCATTGAAGATGAGGTGTAATCTAAAGATATTTTATTTTTATAGCTTAGAGCCAGAATGGGCAGCTGCAGCCACAGAAGTAAAAGAACAGACAAAAGGAAAAGTGAAGCTAGCTGCTGTAGATGCTACAGTAAATCAGGCATTGACTAGCCGATATGGGGTAAGTATATTTTAAATCATTAAATATTAAGAGTTAGAAAAGACCTTAAAAATCATCTAGTTCAAATCTTTAAAGAGTAAAGGAATTGAAGCCCAGATGCATGGTGTCCCCAGCTAATAAGAGCTGAGATTTGAAATCCAAGTGTTGTAACTTTTAATTCTAGTTACTTTCATTTGGTTTTCTTCTAGTGTCACTTTTTATGTAGCGTATTTGCAGAAAATATTTTCAAAGGTAATTTTTGTTTGTTTTTAAGTAAATCTTCACCGATAACTTTAGTTTTTACATCACTATTTTGCTACTACTGTACTAGAATATTGGGCCTTTCAGCAAGTTGGGTGAAGGCCCCATGTTTAATTTGTGGAAAGATGTGTACAAGAGTTGAATGAGTTGGTTAATCTGTATTATTGGAAGGGATATTCATGTCAATAAATCACAAAGTCACTGATTATATTGGAATATTTATTCCTATAAATACTCCTTTCCTGCAGACTGGGAGATTTTTGTTTCCAATATTCTCACCTGTTATGTTGCTTTTGTACCAGTAATTGGTCCCAGGGGAACCCATCTTTAGTCTATAGCACTTGAAGTTCAGGGCCCCATCAACTTCCTTGTGCCTTATCTCCACACACAGAATTAGTGAATTTCAGAATGGGAGGGGGATTTATAAGAATCCCTTCTACAGCATCCCCAACAAGTCATCTAGCCTTTGCTTGAGTAAAGAGGAACCTGATTGTGACATGAAGAATTTTTTTAATTTTTAAATTTTTCGGCTTATGTTGTCCAGAATTGAATTCAGCATTCTGTATGTGATTTGACTGGGATAGAGTCTGATAAAAGATTTTTGCCTTCTTCCTGGGAGCCATGCTTCATTAGTTTTGTTTGACCAACAAAACCTTATTAAGCTTGTCCAACAAACTGCAAGTGTTTTTCTGGCACAATGCATAAAGTGTTGGGTCTGGAATCAAGAAGATCTCTCACGTCATCCTTTAGCTGCGTGATCCTGGGCAAATAACTTCTGCTTTCCTCAGTTTTCCTAAATTGCAAAATGACAATAATATAAAAGCATCTCACAGGGCTGTGAGAATCAAATAAGATGGTATCTGTAAAATGCTTAGCACAGTGCCTGGTACATAGTATGCATTTAATAAATGCTTTCTTCTTTCCTTACAGCTAACTAATAAAAATTTATATACCACAGGACCAATCAAGCACAAATCCCTGGGGCACTCCACTGATGACTCAGTCCAACTTAATATTGAACCATTATCATTACTCTAGATAGTCACCAGATTCCCATTGAATCTAACCATTTCATCGTGTACATTAAGAAAAATGGAGGGAGCTTAGTGGGAGGGTGGGAAGAGAAGCAGAGCACGTGGGCAACGAAATGGTGCAGTCAGTAGCAGCCCTGGAGTCAGGAGAATATGTAATTGGTCCTACCTCTATGATCCTGAGCAAGTCACTTAACCCCAATTTTCTTTTTCCCCTCTCCCCCAAAAAGATGATTCAGACAGATCGAGTGACTTTTGACCAAAATCACAATATATAATTTTTCTCTATCACCCCAAAAATCAAAGTGAGTATATATTATAAACATTATTCCCAGAGTTTACAAAAGATATGCTTTTTTCTTACAGAATATTAACTGAAAATTTGTTCCTATCTCCTTTCCTTTCCTTTCCCCTATTTCTCTCTATCAAGTAGCCAATCGTTCCTTTTAATTGACTTTTTCCTGCTCTACCCCTAGCTAAATTAGTTCTGGAAACAAGTTTATCTAGTTAAGAATTTGAGGGGGAGATATCAGGGCATAGGAGGGAGGAGAAAGAGATTGGAACCAGTTTTCAGTTAATATTCTGTAAGAAAAAGTTATCTTTTGTGTACTCCAGGAATAATGTTTATGGGGTAACATCACTTTGAGCTTGAATTTGTTAGCATTTTTCTTTTAAATCTTGGTATTTAGGAAGTTAAGCACCTGTTAAATGATCTCTCCTTCCATTCTGTTTTCCAGGACAGTTTCCATAGATGTCATTATTAACCTTTCCCCCCCCCCCAATATTAATTTTGTCTTAATTATTTCATACTCTCATGGAATCATTGACTTCTATATCATCTCTTTAGTTTTCAGAGAATCTTTTACTTAGGTCAGACTTAATCATGTTCTTTTCTAAACTATGTTCTTTCCAAGGACTTTCCTTTCTTTCTTCTCATCTTTTGCTTCATTTCATGTAGTCCTTGTAGAAATTTCTTTGAGTCTTAGCTTAAGTTATTCCTTCTTTTGCAAAACTCTCCAGATTTGTCTTTTTGTTATTATTGTTGTTGTTGTTGTTTTCTCTCTGATACCTCAGGTATCTTCAGAGTGCTGAGAAATTGGACTTTAGTACCCCATATCAGTCATTACCTTCTCCTGTCTGAGACCCATCTTGGGCCAAACTGAGGTTTTTCTGTTAGCCTGGAAACTTTCTCAAAAGAGCCTTCAGCATTGGCTGTCTTCAGACACTATACACTAATCCTTATCTGATATTATTAGCAAGGGCTTCTTTCCTTGGCTGATTTTTTTTTTTTTTTTTTTTTTTTTTTAATGCATATAATGTGCAGTTGTGGAATTGAAGACATTACTGCCATTTCTCAGTGGCTTTCTTGACCATTATTCACTTTTATGTGGACATCTAGATTTTGCTGGATTTAAGTATCTAGGGGGTAGGCAATATAATTTGCCTCCTTAAAACAATCATCTCTCCCAGAAGTTCAACACTTCTCTCTTTCTTCCCTGTTCTCTGCAATGAGCAGTTTTAGGAAGTGACCCAGTACTTTCCATATCTGTAGCCACTGGGATTTCTTAGAAAATACATGAATTACCAAAGGAAACAGAAAAATCTGGAGCTAGGTTTTAATGATCTTTACTAATTAATGTGTAGTGCTAGAGTAAATCACTGTTCTTTAGCTAAAAGTGAGAAGCTCAAAGATAGATGAAACTTACTGAGGATAAGAATAGAATCAAATATTTATCTAAATGAAAATATTTGGGGAAATTTGGGCTGTGTGATAATGGTTAATCAGTATTCCTATTTTTTCTGATTGCAATATATTATATTGAAATGTCAAGCAGCCTTAGGACCATTATTACTTTTCAACTCATCTATATACAGTTTGATGGGAAGATTGATGAAACAGTAGGTGCTTCAGCAAAATTAACTGGCAGCATAGAAGTCCTGAAACTCACAAAAAAATCAGGTCAGGTTTTGGATAATAGAAAGCATATAGTAAGTAATACATATATGTACAGAAGATAAAGTACTTTGAATTACATCTGGTACAAATATTTTAAGATTTGTTTATGTCTGACTTTAATTGAAGAAGTGAAATTCTCATGGAAAGTGCTATTTTCCTTATTAAGATCCAAATACCCAAGTAGGTTTTAATTAACATTAAGATTTGGGGAAAATATTGGTGAGTGTGATCATCTTTGATTTCTTCTTAGAAATTAATGTGTATTTTGTTGTCCTACTTTACCACTCTCCCATTTCCCAACTTCTGTATGTGAGTGTGCAGATGCTTCAAATCAGTAGCTGTATTTTAAGGATCTTTTAGTTTTAATAACATGTTGCACATTTAATTGACTTATTCAGTTATTGAAAATTCCAAAGGAAA
Source organism: Sminthopsis crassicaudata (assembly GCF_048593235.1). Classification (NCBI taxonomy): domain Eukaryota; kingdom Metazoa; phylum Chordata; class Mammalia; order Dasyuromorphia; family Dasyuridae; genus Sminthopsis; species Sminthopsis crassicaudata. Next base: position 220,294,878 of record NC_133618.1, read on the forward strand.
AAAGGCTTGGGTTGAGCCTAAAGGGAAGTCAGACTGAAGAAAACAACAAAATTAAGCTGAATCAAGCAGTATGAGACTTGTAATACATTGGTATTTTTGATATTTAGATATAGATAGAAAGTAAAGGCAAAATGTGTTTGTTTTCTTTTAGCAAGTTACACAGCAGTTTTTGAAATGGTGAAAAGAATTCTTCTGTCTTACTCTGATTAAAAAATAAATGTTCTACATTTTATTATAGATTGGAGGATTTCCCACAATCAAGATTTTCCAGAAAGGAGAACCACCTATGGATTACAATGGTGGGAGGACAAGATCTGACATAGTTTCCCGAGCTCTAGATTTATTTTCTGATAATGCCCCACCACCTGAACTCCTTGAGGTATATCACTTTTTTTTTTAAACTTTTATTTCAGTTTATTAATACAGAATATTTCATACTAACTTTACTATTTCTATTGAAGTTGTCACTATATTCTCTCATTGTGCAAGTAACCAATCTCCTCAATTTGGCACTTTCCTTTCCCTATTTTCAGTTATTTGACAAATCTTGTTGATGCTATATATATTATATCTCTCTGCCTCTTAAGTCACATCTGCTAGCCAAGGTCAGGTCCACATGACATTTTTTTTCTGAGCTGTTGGGAGTAGCCTCCCAATTGATCTCCAAATCTTCAGTGATTATGCCACTCTCATGTTCAAAAAGCTTTATTGGCTCCCAAGGTGGTTTTTCCAAAATGATTTTTTTTATTACTTCTTCTAAGGCATAATTATGTTCTAACCAAACTAGTCTACTTGCTGCTTGCCATCCATGACATTTATTTCTCCTGGGCTGGTACAGATTGTGCCTTTATACCTAGAACACTCTCTGCCAACTCTGTCTCATGGAATCCTAAGTTTCCTTCAAATTACAAAGTATCACCCTCCTACATGAAACTTTTTTTGATTTATTTCAGTTGTTACTGCTTCCTCATACCCTTTGAAATTACTTCATCATTGACTGAATTTTATATTTCTCTATGTCCATAGAATATCTTATTAAAGGCAAAGACTATTGTGTTTTTCACTTAGCATAGTGCCTGACTCTCAGATATTTGCCTAGCAAATTGAGATGTTGAAGGAAGTTAGCATACAAAGTACTTTTAATACCAAAATGGAAAAAAAATTAATTTCCAAATTGGTATGTAGAGATTTTGAAACTGAAGTAAATGCTCTTGGGTTGTTTCCCTTTTTATTCTAAACTGGTCTTTTTGACAAACAGCAGTATTTGACTGCTTTTAAGTACACAGTTTTCTTGAGTACTTCATTTTATTTTTTTGCACTAAAATAATTGATGAGCAAGAATGTATCTAAAGATCTTAAATGTACTTTATTGGGTTTTGTATGAGCATCTTTGTTAGATACATTCCTTAAAGTGATATTTGGCAAAAGAATTTAACAATCTAATGGCATAAATGATGGATTTCCTTTTTTTGAATGATTTTATGAAATTCAGAACACTGAATTTTTATTTTAATTTTCTTGGCTGTTTATATTGCAGTTCCCTAATTCTTAACTGCTGGCTTCCATATTATTATTCACAGATTATTGATGAAGCAGTAGCAAAGAAAACATGTGAAGATCACCAACTCTGTGTAGTTGCTGTGTTGCCTCATATTCTTGATACTGGTAAGAGAAAAAGAAACCCATTCTCCATCAGTTTTTCTTCTAATACTAAATTAATCTTATAAATAGCTCTTAAAAGAGGGAGAATAATTGTTCCCTCTATAATTAAAATTTTATCTATCTAAAACAGGTGCAGCAGGCAGAAATTCTTACTTAGAAGTTCTACTAAAATTGGCAGAGAAATACAAAAAGAAATTGTGGGGGTAAGTTATTGATCAATCTTCACATTTCAGAAAGAATAGGACTAATGAACTTAGTTTTCTCATTAATTATCCAAAATAGTTAAGAACTTGTTATTGCTTCTCTTAGTGTTACATATCTTTCTTTAAAAAGTGCATATTTTATTAGGATACATTAGAACCTTTACAATTAAATACAGGAGTGAATCAAGGATGCCTCCTCTCTCCACTACTAAATGATTAATAGCTTCATCAGAGGTGCAGGGTACAGAATAAATCTTCAAAAAGTAAATAAATAAAAGTGCACATTCCCATTAAATGCTCTTAGGAATATACAGATGAAAAAGCCAGTGATGTCCAGTGGCCTTCGGGTAATGTGGTTTTTAAGTTATGAATAGATTAACACAAAACATACGGTAGTTGTGAGATTGTCCTCAATTCCTAATTCTAAGGAGGTAGTAGTGGTGTTGGTTGGCAATAGAGTGTTGAGTAAGAGATAGAAAACAATATGCCCATTAAGTAGAAGAGTTAAATGTTGAGGGGGGTTAATTGGGCTTAAGGAAGAATCTCTTGCCTGAATGATAAATTGTTTTGTTTTAAATTTATTTTAATTTTAGTTTTTATTTACCAGATGTATGCATGGGTAATTTGACAGCATTGACAATTGCCAAATCTTTTGTTCCAATTTTTCCTCTCCTTCCCTCTCTCCCCCCCAGATGGCAGGTTGACCAATACATGTTAAATATGTTAAAGTATAAATTAAATACAATATATGTATACATGTCCAAACAGTTGTTTTGCAGTACAAAAAAAAATAGGACTTTGAGATGGTGTACAATTAGCCTGTGAAGGAAATAAAAAATGTGGACAAAAATAGAGGGATTGGGAATTCTATGTAGTGGTTCATAGTCATCTCCCAGAGTTCTTTCGCTGGATGTAGCTGGTTCAGTTCATTACTGCTCTATTGGAACTGATTTGGTTCATCTCATTGTTGAAGAGAATTGATCGTCATATAGTATTATTGTTGAAGTATATAATGATCTCTTGGTCCTGCTCATTTCACTCAGCATCAGTTCATATAAGTCTCTCCAGGCCTTTCTGAAATCATTCTCTTGGTCATTTCTTACAGAACAATAATACTGAATGACAAATTGTTAAAGAAGATCATAGATCTTACATTCTATAGATATTCGTGAGCTAGCAAGCTTTATGGATTAAAATCTTGTCTTGTTGCTACTTTGATCTCTAGAAAGAGGCAAAATTTCATAGTGAAGAAAGTTCTAAGTTTAAAGTCATTAAAAGATGAGGATTAAGGCCTAGTCCTGACCTTTAATAGGTTTGTTACTAACAGCAAATTAATTAGATATTTTTAGCTTCAAGTTTTCATTAATAAAATGAGTTTAGGAATATGAAAATTGCTTATTTCTCATTAAGACTGAAGAATTTTTGTGATTCAAAAGAATCCATTTTCCATTATACAGAAATAGCTCATCTTTAAGTTCTACAAAGTATATTTCTTTTAACCCTGTACCTTATGAGGTAATAAATAGTAACATCATTTGTGTATAGATGCAATCCTCTATCTTTTCATTTTCCTGGTTATTCTCCTTGGGAAAACTATCTATAATAAATATCTTTCTTCTCACTCTAACATTCTTCATTCACTGCCAGTTTTGTCATTCAACTGAAAATTGCTTTCCAAAGTTAGCAAATGATCTCTCTTAATTGCCAGATCTAAGGTCCTTTGCTCATTCTTCATTCTTGACTTCTCTGCAGCCTTTGATATTGTGATTCAGCTTCTTCATAATATATTCTGTAAAGTTCTCATGATGCTTCTAGGTCCTAGTTCTCTTAACCTCTTCAATTGTTCCTTTTCAGTCTCTTTTCCTGTATATTCATCAAAATCACATCTAACTTGTATCTCGCAAGGCTCTGTCTTGATCTCTTCTTCCTCTGTATTTTTTTACTTGGTGATCTCAGCTCCCATGGATTCAATTGTCATTTTTGTGCTGATGATTTTCAGATGAATTTCTCTAATTCTAACCCCTCTCCTAATCTGTGGTCTCATTTCCAACTACCTAATAGAAATCTAGTTGTCTTATTGATGTCTTAAATGTTTTATCAGCATCTTTAATTGAACTCATTATCTTTTCTCATTCCCATTGCTAATTTCCCTTTATCATTAAGGGCACACCACCATTTTCCCAGGCTCCCAAACTAAATGACATCCTCAACTTGCCCCCATAATCAATCATTTGCTGAATTTCTCACTTCAACCTTCATAACATCTTTATATATTATAAATGAGCAAATTCATCTAAAATCATACAGATAATACAAAGCATAACTCTGGATTTGAATTTTCTTAGTCTAAAGTTCACATTTTGATAGTGGTTTTTTTATATATACATATTTTCCCCCCTAAGGCAAAGAAAATGGGAATACTGATTCTTAAGGTAGTTGAAAAAAATACTGTCCACCAAAAGAAAATTGAAATTATAAGGACACTTTGCAACCCATTGAAAATACTTTTGTTATGGGAGCTCTTGGGCCTTTCCTTCTCCTCCCCAAAACCTATTCACTTTCCCTACAGTTAGTCCCCTTTCACCTTATCCCTGTATTGCACTCATTTTTGACCCTTAGCTATTCAGTTGAACTTTTTATACTAATTTTAATCCTTAGCGCCATTGCCTTCTTACTACTTATCCCTTTCCACCCTCCACCCTGCATTAATCACCTCTTGCCTATACGATTTCAATAATCTCCTAACTTGTGTCCATTCTCTTTCCAAAACACTTACTAAAGCTGCCAAATTGTCATGCTTAATATGTGCCATGTTACTAAATGAAATAGCATTTAAAGCCCTGCACAGTCTGTCTTTAGCATTTATTAGTGTATGCTATATATTATTCCTGTTCAAACACTATACTTCAGAAAACTGTCCCACTTGCTGTTCCCCATAAATGACATTCTGTCTTACATCTCTGGTTTGCCACAATCCAGCCTACATGCCTCTGCCTCTGGGGAATCCCTTCTTTGCTTCAAGGCTCAGTTCAAGTGATACTTCCTTCAAGAGATCTTTTCTCATTTTCTCAGTTTTGGATACATCCTATATTTATCTTTGCATATACCATATTTTATCTCTTCTTTTGTATGTGAAAATATTTTGTGAATGGAGAAATAACCAGTCTTATTCTTAATTTGTGACCAGTTGTTAATATAAAGAATGCCCTAAGAAATTATAAAAATATTCTTTTCTAGATGGCTGTGGACAGAAGCTGGAGCTCAGCATGAGCTTGAGACTGCACTGGGAATTGGAGGTTTTGGGTACCCTGCAATGGCAGCTGTCAACACACGGAAAATGAAATTTGCTCTTTTGAAAGGGTCTTTCAGTGAGCAGGGAATCAATGAATTTCTCAGGTAAGATGGGGAATAAAGGATAGGGAGAAGTACCTGTGTAGGAGGTTTGGGAGTTAATAGATCTAAATTCAAATCCAATCTCATGTACTTAATAGCTGTGTGAACTTGGGCCTATTTGCCTGAGTTTCCTCCACTATAAAAGGGATATCGTAGTGTCTACCTTGATGTTAGGCTCATGAAAGATATTTCTTAAGTTGCTTATTAGTACAGTGTCTGGCCACATTATTAATTACACTAATAATAGTGGTTTGTGCTTCATATTAAATCTCTTCATTGTCAAGAGTTCCCAGCCTTTTTGTTTCTACCTTAGCAACAGGCTTTGTTTTTATTTTATTTTTGTTTGTTTGTTTTATTAAAGATGTTTTTCACCATAAACAAAGTTATTAGGAACCAGAAACCTAGAAGAGCTAGAGCTGGCTAGTCAAGATTCTTCTGTACTTGACTTTGGACTCCAATTATTTGAATGTGGGTGTGTCTAACCAGGGAATTCATAGTACTTCAAATAGCATAATGAAGCCACTCTAGTAGTTTAAAAGTTTGCTAATTTTTCCGTTCTTGTTCCTCTGCTCATAACCATGCCTTCCCTACTATACTGCAGTTTGGCCTTATCCCTCATTTTAAGAAAAATACCCATGTCCTAACTCAACAGTCAACAGGGAAGTAGCTTTCCATAAAATTCTGCCTCTGCTTCTCAGTTATACCTTCTCCCTAACTCATTCCTCTTTCTAAAGAAAATCAAAGCACCTAGCGAGACAGCTTTAGTAATAGTCATAAGAAATCAAAAGCAAGATCTTAGCGAGTTCTGCTTAAACCAAGAGTGAATAATTGAATTCATTCCACATCTGAGTGTATTAATAGAGTAATGTGGAGTGTTTTCAGACAAGCATATAAAAAATGAATATTCAAAGATAAATTAAAATTTAAATTGAATATAGAAATAGACATGGAAATTTTATTTAGTTTTCATTCAGTAATCAAGATAAACCATGTAGCATACTAGGACAGATAGCTGGCATTGAGACAATCCTACCTCCAATATGTACCTTCTAATACATGTCATTCTGAGCAAATCATTAATGTCAACCTGGAACACCTCATCTGGGTGCTCTTTGCACTGAAAAAAATCACAGATCTAGTTCTATCCCATCACTTAGTTAAATAGTGCATCACAAAAGAGCTTTCTTTTCAATGGTATATCCCTGGGAACCTTTTTACTGTTCAGAAAATTGCTTGGAAAACATAAACATGTTTTTATTTCTCTCTTTTAAAATGTACTTTACATTTCTGTTTATTTCTCTTCCTCCCCCCCCCCCCCCCCCCGCTGGGGTTAAGTGACTTGGCCAGGGTCACACAGCTAGGAAGTATTAAGTGTCTGACACCAGATTTGAACTCGGGTCCTCCTGAATTCAGGGCTGGTGCTCTATCCACTGCCCCACCTTGCTGCCCCCTACATTTCTGTTTCTAACATTTCAGATTTATAACTTAGTTCCTATGGGACTAAAATGCCATAAATAATCTAGTTTTTGTTTGCAGAAAAACCAAGTTCACAGAGTATAAAACAAAGCTACTTTAGTGCATATGGAAGAAACATCAACTTCTTGATTTTTGAGTTATTTTAGGTAATCTCTAAAATCCCTTTAAAAGCATCCAATAACATTTTTTTAGTTCCCTCAGATTTGCCTAATAAGAATAAGAGATTGATGTCTGATTTCATTAGCATGTAGGAGACAGCAATATATAGAAATTGGCTTGTGAAATTTGAATGTAAAGTTTTGTGCTTTTTGTAGGGAAGTTAGGTGTTGACTAGTTAGAAGCCTCTAGTAGCATAAAATTTGACCTTGGTGGGGGGGGCGGCGGGGGAAGATATATCCACAAACCTCTTCAGAGTCTCTGGGACATCCCAAAAACTCTTCTAGAAGTCCTTGTAGTTAAAACCAAACCTAGAGATCCTAAAACCAAAAAGATTGGTAATAGCTTTGTAATAATAAGCTCATCTAAGAAAGAAACATTTTAAAGAGCCCTGTAAGAGGTAGGTCCCAATCCCATTATCTCTTATCAGATAAATTACTGAGAAATAAACTTTTTGTCAGATATTGGGTTATTGCTGTGGCCTATGACCTAGATCCTTGGGGGCCTTGTAGCATATTTCTGCCTTATGTGCCAGGGGAAAAACCTGTAATCTTCTGACCTCTTGTCTCAACCCCCTTAATCATCTGGGCTGAGGGCTCCAGAAGCGACTGTTGCCATTGCTAATTCATTGGCTCCCAAAGCCTACTCCTGGGTTTGCTAGGCCAGGTATGTGCTGGTGCAGCTTAGGCCAGACTGCTGCAATTCTGGAGCAACAGACCTTGCCTGCTGACCTTCTAAGCTAGAAAATTGCTTCAACCTATCCTTGTGGGTTCTGCCATTCCAAAATATTTTGAGACCATTATTTTAAAGGTATATTTGCAGGTAAATTAAAATAATGAAAAGATCAAATATCTGGAGTTATGCTATTTTAAATGATAAAAAGAAATGGGACGTTTTTGTATTTGTTACTGATTTATAATTATCTTTAATGTAATCAGGGAAATTGACTTGAATGTTGAAGTCACATTTTGCTTAACTCACCAAATATGTATTTTAATCAAATAGTTTTCCTTTTACTTTTGTTTTTCAGGGAGCTTTCTGTTGGTCGGGGCTCCACAGCACCAGTAGGTGGTGGTATTTTCCCTAAAATAAACACAGTAGCCCCTTGGGATGGCAAAGATGGTGAGGTAAGTATTTATATAATGCCTACTCTATACTAGGCACTATGTATGCTAAGCATTTTACAAATATCTCATTTGATCCAACAATTCTGCAAAGTAGTAGTAGTTACTAGACATTTCATAATTGAAGAAGCTGTTTTCTTAAAATTCACATTATTTTAACATGTTTAAAAAAGGGGGGAGAAAAGGAGGGGGAAATTTGGAACACAAAGTTTTACAAGGGTCGGTTATCTATGCATATTTTGAAGATAAAAGCTTTGATAAAAAATTATATGCTATTTGAATTTTTATTATTAGCTCCATCACTCAACATTTATCCCCTCCAGAATCTTGATTTATTTTATTTTTTTGATGAGGACCCAATTTCAGATTCTCCGACCTCTCCTATTGACATTTTTTTTATGGGCAAGTTTAGTACTTCAGTTTTCTCGTCACTAAACTGAGAATAAACCATCTAACTGTTGGTTTTTCCAGTTGAGATTTTATAAACTATGAACAGGGAATAATATTATGGCTTTGGCCATTGCCTCATCTTTTAATTAACAAATAGTTATTTTTGAGTTGTGTGTATAAATATGTTATTACTCCAAGACTGAAGCAGAAATATATCAAGAAACTCCATGATAATAGTTCAATTCTTTTAAGTCTTATTTTGTTGGTCTTTTTGTAATATTTAATTTACTGCTCTATTTAGTCACTTATGAGGATTAAAAGGAGATAGCTTAAGGGATGAGATAAAAGGATCAGAAAATATGGGGTGTAATATAGGTTAAATACTTATAATCTGAAATAAGGAAATGCATTTAGATTCTCTTTAAACATCCCACATTGCTTAGATTTGATTCTAAAGTATTAATTTGCCATTCAGTAAGATCCCATTTATTATTTCACAGCTTCCCATTGAAGATGATATTGATCTCAGTGATGTAGAACTTGACGACTTGGGAAAAGATGAGTTGTGAGATATGACATATACTTCTTGGGAGCGGATTTTTCCAACAGTGGTGGAACATCCTTTGCAATCAAATGGATATACCAGTGGCCTTCTTAAAAAACTGAAGCAGCATTGTTTGGTCATTTGAAACACTGTAACAGTGAACTGTTTGCTTCTCAAGAAAAACATTGAAAAATTCTATGAATTGTTGTTAACCAGTGAATTTGATTGTATTCTGTCAAATAATATTTTGAAGATAATTGATTTTTTTTTGGTTGTTAAAACTTTTTCCATCCCAAGTGTGCTGTTTGTAGGTTCTTTAAGGCTGTTACTTTACTAAGTTTTTACTGTGATTTTTTTTTCCCTTCATTTGAACACAATGCTTTGTTCCAGTTAAAGAATAAAAACAAAGTATTTTTGACAGTGCCTATCATGTATGAAAACAAATCCACGTCACAAGTTTAATTCAGGGTTTGAAGGTTGTGTCCAATAATTCCTCACGGAATAATGTCCTTTGGGTTTCTTTTCTTCCCTTCTATAGGTGAATAGTAGCAATGCAATTATGTATGCCTTTATTTTGAATATTTAAGGAGTACTTAGTTCTCTCTGCCTTGGTTTCCTCTTATTATCTTGTTTTTTCCTTTTTGTTTTCACTGGGCCTGTTTTCAAGTTTCTCTCATTTTAATCATCTCTATAAACTGAATTGCTACAGGAATACAAAGGACCCTTTGATTGTAGCACTATTTTATTTTTACAATTTATAAAATTAATTTGTTTGGGGAACCCGATAAGACTCTTAAGTGTAATATACTTTTAGGGACAAAGCATTTGTGAAAGCCAGGCTTACCACATACTGTTTTTAAAGTGCTCCTTGTGCCTGAAGTAACCACCTATCCCTAGTCTTTGCTTTGCTTGAGAATAGGTTTTAATCAATTGCTGGTTCAGGGCTTCATTTCCAACCTACCACTCTGTAGGCCTCCTCAATGAATATCAGGGAACCAGAACCCAGGTATATAGCTAGGCAATAAGCAGTTTCCAAATATTTGTTTAAATGGCATGATGTACACCATTTGTAATAATAGTCTTTTTCAGACTTCAATGTAAGGCATGGAACTTAGATACTTATGCCCTACTTAGGAATCTTCATCTTTGACAAATTATATCTTAGATTTTGGGGCAGGGCACAAAACTATAAGACTTAAGTACAAAACAGTTGTAATTATTTTACATGTTTGTACATATAATGCCTTGAATACGTGTAAAATTATCTTTAGAAAAGGGTGACTAGGTGTTCAGTATTATCTTAGTTTTTAATTATGTTTCAATTGAAGTCAAGAAAAATACTTCAAAGTTTAAAGACATGGGAGATTTTCTTTATTGTATCTTACAAAAAATAAATACAACCATAACTAATTTTTGTGAGTAATTTTTGTGGTAACATTCTAAATTGTAGGCCATTTTTAAAAAAAAGTAATTGCTATTCTGGTTAACTTTGTAACAGTTCTTTAACTTAGAGAAGATAGTACCTAAAGTTTAATCTGATGAAATAAAACCATTTCTAGAGTCATGAAGGGTTACCGGGCTGTTAAAAACTAGTCAAGAAGACTAAGGTCAATGTGAAAGTAGACATAAGGAAAATAATCTTGGTTATTTAGTTGTAATCCAGGAATATCCACAGAAGCCTAGAAAAGGAAAAAAAGACTTAATTAAATGCATTCTAGTGATGGTTTTTTGGTCTAAGTTTGAACCTTGTTCATATTTTCCATATTTCAATCTTTGAAAACACTGCTTAGCCCTAAATCTTAATATTTGACAGGAAATTAGATATTGAAACTAATTCATTCTTCTTGCCAGGCTTAACATTGTTTTAATTCCCTACAAACACACAAAATTTGATAATGGAAATAAAATACAATTACATCTTGTCGTACATGATATACATACATCCAATATACTTGCTGCTGCTACTTCATCCAGATGTTTGAAGACTGAGTTTAGAACCTCTCTCAAACGTTTTGTGGCCTTCTTGTGGGGTTGCAAAAGCACTGCCTGAAAATTCACGGGTAGTCCATACCTTTTTTAAATGTATAAAAACATTGATTTGAAGATTTAAGAAGATCTTAAGAGATACAGTAAACTATTACAGTGGACATTCAATTTTCTGCTTGATACTTAAAAGTACGTTTATTCCATTTTACAAGTTCAAAAGTCTCAACAGTGAATAGAGCACCAGCCTTGGAGTCAGGAGGACCTGTGTTCAATCTAGCCTTAGACACTTTAATTAGCTGTGTGATCCTGGGCAAATCACTTAAACCTAATTGCCTTATCTTTCTCCCTAGGATAGAGCTTCGGAATAAAGGATTCTTGTCTATTTGAGCTCTGGGGTTAGTGTATAACTAGGACCTTCTAGATCCTAGCATAATAAAGATGGAAAGGGGGAAGGGGGAGAAAAAATCTCAGCCAAGAATCTTTTAGAGACAACTATATGTATGATAAGTAAATGCTAGTTTGGGATTGTTCCTGAACAAAATGTATATCCTAAAGAAATGAGTGTTTATACAAACCATATTTCTAAGAAAAATATGATCATTGACTAAAGAAAAAGAAAAGCCCAATGGTTCAAGGACTCAGGTGCCATTTTTTATAGTCAAAATCATTTAAAAGTACTTAAATTTTCCCTTTTTAAGGGCCACAAGTGCTTTTAAATTTTCCATTTTTATCTCTAGGGTTTTTTATATATAATACATCTATATCCTGACATATAGTTAAAAGGAACAACTTTTTTCAATTTTAAAGAGTCAAGTTGGGCTCTCTGGTTTTTAATAGTGACGACTTACCCATGATAACCTAAAGGTCTAAGAAACTTGGTTCCGAGCTAATGATCTACATTTGCCATTAGAACTTATCCATGCTTTATTAATGTAAACTTAGAATATTTTAGATCTTCTCAATATGCTATATATATAAATAGGTTTAGGAACTTGAAGGAAAGGCATTAGATAGACCAGTGTAAATAAACTTGAAGGAAAAGGGGACAAGAGGATGGACTAAATTGGCCCCCTTCCTAAGTAGCTCAAAGGCTGAAAAGGAAAAAATGCTTTCCCATTGGTCTCTACCTGTAACCTTGTATTGTAAATATGAATGCATCTGATAGCTCCTCTTCAAAATGAAGATTATGTATCCTCTAAAAAGCTACTGACCAGGGCAGCTAGATGGCGCAGTGGATAAAGCACCAGCCATGAAGTCAGGAGGACCTGAGTTCAAATATGATATCAGACACTTAATATTTCCTAGTTGTGTGACCCTGGGCAAGTCACTTAACCGCCAGCCTCAGGGAAAAAAAATAAAGCTATTGGCCTTTGTTCTAAAGTCATAAGTCTCTTCTCCCCAAAACAAATTCAGTTACACAGCTTTTTATATAAATTCTCATCCTGGGTAGCTGCCCTTTTTTTACCGTGCCATGCTAAATTATAGTAGACTATATAAAGATTTTACCTTGAGACATTCAAAGCTATATATGTGGCAAAGGAAGAGATACATTGGAACTTCCCTATATATAAAAACTGGAGCAAAAATGAGTTGCTATTATTTGTGTCATTAGGTGCTAAAAGCATTGGAGGTGTGAACTTTTAAGGTTATAAAATCATAGTCCTAACTCTAAACTCATATTTTCCTTGTATTTTGCTGCTCTGCTCTTTTATTGTTTAATCTGCTTAGGAGCAATGCTCTTCCCAGTGATACTTGGCTAATAATTTTTGTGCCTTTTCCTGTCCCCCAAAGAAAAAAATTACATATAGTGACTATCATTTGTATCTTTCAGTTAAATAAATTACTCAAGGACAAGGACTCTAAATTTTTGTATCCTTAGCACCTGGCACAAGTATCTAATATATGCTTTGTTGATTGAATAGTTGTGCTAATGAGAGGTTAAATCTCCATTCTTTGTAGAGGTGGTCTAGAATGAGTGGGAAAAACTGCCTATACATAAAGACATTGTGTGTTCTACTGAACTTTTAAAATTTATTTGTTGTAAAGGATGGCTCTCTGGGAGGAATTTGTTGGGAAAGTGAAATTAATAATTGGCAATGTTTGGGCTTACTTATTTCCATGAGAAAACATTACTTATATACCACCTAATTCCTAAACCACAACTCTTTAAAACAAAGCCCTTCAGGAAATTCTTTCTATTACATTTTGCTAATTTGTAAGAATCAAAATAATACAATATTGTTAACAGCTGCAACTTTTTAGGGTGGCTCTCCAAAAAGTTACTATATTGGAATATTTCTCAAAATCCTATTTCCCTTAAAAAGAGGTAACTTCTAAAATGTAAAGAGCCAATTATATGTCAGCATAGGACGGAAAAATTCAAGGATACTCAAATAGCAAATCGGCACCAACTTCCAAAATGAAGAAACTTGGATTTTGGAAGATCTTTTTGTAACCTTTTCCTTCAAAGCAAATGAGAGGTAGGCCTCCCTTTCCCGCTCCTTTCCCTCCCATCTCTCTTCTCTACTCTACTCTATCCTACCCTCTCCTTTACTCCTTTTCTCTTTCCTATCTCCTTCCCCTTCTATTTCTTTCTCTCCTCACTTTTCTCTCACTTTTCCCACTTCCTCCCTCCCTCTCTCTGTCTCTCTCCCCCCTCCCTCCTTTTCTTTCTCTCCTCTTCACTCTCCTCCTTTCTCTTTTTCTCCCTCCCCACCCCTCACCTCTACAACAAATGGTCTTTGGTGACAGCATAAGTTTCCCCTTTATACAGCCCTTTAGCTTTTCTTCCTTGGAGTTTTCTCCAGGGATATATTCTGTCTTACCAGCTTTAACCTGCATCTAATAACATTCTGTTCTTCATTACTGTGAAGGGACTGGACAGAAATGTCCTCATCTGCTCCAAAAGTCCATCTATCACCAGGGTTTAACAAAATCTTAAAAGTTCTACCCCCTGCCCATGCCCCAACATGATACAGGTGAGAGACCAATACAGATGATATAGGTCTGTATAATTTATTCCCCCAATTACCTTTAAAATTCTAAAATCTTTCTCATAACAGTAATATTTCTTTAGTCTTAAAACTTGCAGTGTTTTCCTTGTGACCCTAACAAGAAGGTAAAATGGATGTTGTCATCTCTATTTTACACATGAATAAAGTCCACACTCTAAGCTAAAGTGAGCTGCCTGTGGTCACACAGATAGTGTCAGAGCTGAGACTTGAAACCAAGATCCTCTGAGTCCAAGTCCAAGACTTTCTCCACTACTTCACATTATCATCATCATTACTACTTCTATTAATACTACTATTAATAAAACAAATTTATTGAAGAATTCTTGTGATGCTAATTAATACTTCCTTAAAAATACTAAGTAAAATATTAATTAAAAATAAAATGTTAATCAATGGCTAGCCTTTACATAGCACCTAATGTGTACCAGGCACTGTGCTAAGCACTTTACCTCCTCCCAACAAGCTTAGGGGGAAGGTGCTCTTATACTCATTTTGCAAATAGAAGAAGAAGAAACATATATAAATTTGAACTAATCTTAATTTTAGACCCAGTGCCCAAAAATGATAATTAGACATGTGACTTAGGTTCACTTACCTTAGCACAGATTCAACAAATACTCTCAAAGCCTTCAGGTGAATCCAGGCAATAAATGCTTCACTGAAGTTCACCTTGAGCCACCGCAAAAGGGGACCCTTGAAAAGAAATCAGGTTATCACTTTTCTCCTCTACCTCCAGACAGCATGTTAAAGGAAACTTTTCATCATGATGGAATACTGGAGTTGATAAGAACAAGAAGTTTGCAAAAGCTGGAAAGAAGGTGGGAAGCCACCCAGAAGTCCGCCTTCCAGCAAGATAAACCAACCAGGCCCAACTGCATTATGGGGGCCAATTGCCATCGGAGTCCAGAGAATTGTAGGAATTTAGCAGCTCAGCCACCCAGCACATGCAAACCATCTATCCCAATGTATATATAAATAAGCAAGCCCACTTTAAAAGTAAGTTCTGATATCAGGCAGATGTCAAGTTTTTGTCTGACAACAGTTTCCACCTCAGGACCCTTTACAGTCATTGCAAGCTACAGTGTCAATCATGCTCAACCAATATTCCAAAACTACATTTCAGACCAGCTTAAAGCCCCAACCCTGCTTAGCAGGAGAAATGATGCAGATTTCAATAGCACTTCCCTCGATGGAAAAGTGATGAAACTAATAGTAATCAGCTCAAGCTGCAGATTTTTCTGAGGAATCTTGAAAGCACTTTAACAATAGCGCAGGAATCCTCCCCAACACCTCAAGATATGTTGTTAGATAGATGGTTGGGTACCATTTTCTTCATTTGTACAGATGGGGAAACTAAGAGCGCACAGATGAGCTGCCCGACATCCAAGTGAGTTAGTGACAGAACCCGTCATCAAGCCAAGGACTCATGACTCCCAATCAGCTCCATCCACCTAGAATCCTGGGACAACCTAGCCCACCTGACCAAGAAGCAGTTGTTTAGGAATCAGGAGGAAGAGACAGCAGTTAATAAAATGAACTATAAGTTAGGAAGAGCATAATTGGCGAGGGAAGGGTCCCCTTTTTCATCACTTTTATTAATTTGAGGTCTAGTGAAAGCCACATTAGATGATGAAAATGGTGGGGAGAGATTCATTTTATCAAAAGTTAAAGACCTCTCAGTCTGGAGAGGGAATAGAAAAGCTCCCCAAGCACAACTGCTTACCTCACCCTCGCCCTCATTCTCTTTTTCTTTGTCCGTCTGCCCCGTAGAGGGCCTAGCAGGGTTCCCTATCGGGGTTACCTTAACCATGTGATCCGGGAAGGTGGATGATCTCTTTTTAAGAGCAACACGTGAAGTTTGCTATAAGCATAGAAATGATTTATTAATCATTGCATCAGAACACAAACTAACACAAATCAGTGAAAAGCATCTAAAAGCAAGCGAGTGACGAAATTTAACATTAATCCTAGGGATTAAGTGCACAAGTTAGATCTTGTCACCTAACCTGGGGAAACTGAAAATGGCCTGTGATTGACTTGGTGACCGAAGCCAATCCCTGAAAGAGGGATTAAGATCACATACCACACTTAGATTATATATATGCATATATCTTTTGCCTTATATTTGTTATTTTCCCTCACAGGGCAAAGGCTTCAATGGCCGAGGCCTCCCCAAATCTTGTATGAAGTCAGGGAAATAGAGGTGAGGAGGGCAGAACTTTCCAGTCATGAGAAGCAGCTGGAAAAGAATTAAGAATGGTTGATGGAAGGGAGAGTCCTGTCTGAGAAACTACAAGTAGATGAAGCAGCAAAACCATACTGTAGAATGCGTGATGGGGGATAAAGTGAGAAAAGACTGGAAGACGATGAAGAGATGGCTGCTGGTGCTGAACTGGCTTAGGAAAGCCGGAAATGAATTTGTAGATCTGAGATTTCATCCTGTCTTTAAGCCCACACTGAAATAAATGAAGGAAGAATTACACAGAAAACAGAAATGGAGCTTTTTCTGCTTGGTCAAGAACAAAAGAAGGATAAAATTACTAGTTCCTAATGTGCAATAAAATAGATCTAAGATGAGATTAAGACAGAGAATAAGTTCTGACCTATAAACTCACCCCACCTCACCCTTACCTCCACCTAAAGACCAGTCAGCAGTATGCTACTTTCCCATATAATAAGATGAGAAGGTTGAAAGCTATTAAATGTTTAAAAGTTGGATGCCTATTACAGAGCTCCATTTCCCTTCTTAAAGAAACCCTGACCACACTCCCCTGGGGGGAATGTGCACAAGTGGAACACAGAGTAAAATTCTAGACCAATGATCTGATAACGCAGATGGCAGGTGTGATGCTCTTGTATAACACACTGATAAAAGAGGTGGTCTCAGGTTGGTTTATGATGATACAGAGGGCAGTGCCAAGAGCCCCACTTTGCCCCTCCTCCTCAGCACAGCCTTCTAAAAAGTTTCTCCGGAAGTAAAAATGACTGCTAGCCAATCCAGGTCCTGGAAACTCAATGAAATTCCAGGGTAAGACATTAGGAAAGGTTTCCAAGTCAGTGAGAGATAGTACATTGATTCCTTGATTTGGAGGTGGGAGTAAAGGAGAAGAGGCAAGCGTGCTTTAATTTTTATTCTGAGCACCAGCTCTGAAGCCAAGAGGAACTGGGTTCAAATTTGACCTCAGATATTTAACACTTCTAGCTGTATGATCCTGGGCAAGTCACTTAACCACAATTGCAAAAAAAAAAAAAAAAAAAAAAAGGGAAAAAAAGCCTGGAAAAACTAATATTCATGAAATTAGTGGGAGGTATTCTGGATAACAAGATTTTCTAGTTAGTTTACCATTAAAACAATCAGACTTAGTAGTAAAGGAACCTCAGAAATGACCTACCCCCAACTCTTTCCTCTTTCCCAATTAAAAAAACAATAAAAGTTTTGTGTTTTAGCTCTTATTTAGGATTATTTGATAATGTCCTGCTGAGGTCTGACTCATTGAAGTCCATTAACCAGAATTATTCTTTGATGGCTAAGGATTCCAGAGGAGCTCAGGCCCATGGTACAGAATGGAATATCAGCAGGCATTATTCAAGACAATGTGAAAGCTGTGGGTATGAATGAGCACAAAACCTAGGATAGAAATTTTTTTAATACATGAATGTCTGATCTTTTCTATCTTGACATATATCTCTTATTGGGGCAATCACAAAATTCCAGTTAATGGAGATTCCAACCAATTTATCTATAGTAATGATATCTTTCTGAAAAACATGGAAAAAGGATAACAAGGCATGAATTGTAGCATATTCAGGATTCTATTAGTTACATAAACATTTGACATCAGACTTTGGCCAATAAAAACAGAACATAGGATAATATGTTAACAAAATATCCTTCCATACAAATAACACTTCTTAAAACTTCAACTGCTTTTAGAATAAAAATGTTTTCAATTTTGATTATATTAAGTTTAAAAAGCTTTTGTACAAACAAAATTAATGCAGACAAGATTAGAAGGGAAGCAATAAACTGGGAAAACTTCTTTACAGTTAAAGGTTCTGATAAAGGCCTCATTTCCAAAATATATAGAGAATTGACTCAAATTTGTAAAAAAATCAAGCCATTCTCTAATTGATAAATGGTCAAAGGATATTAACAGACAATTTTCAGATGATGAAACTGAAGCTATTTCTACCCATATGAAAAGGTACTCCAAAATTATTGATCAGAGAAATGCAAATGAAGACAGCTCTGAGATACCACTACACACTTCTCAGATTGGCCTGATTGACAGGGAAAGGTAATGTGGAACAGTGGAGGGGATGTGGGAAAACAGGGACACTGATATATTGTTGGTGGGACTGTGAATAGATCCAATCATTCTGGAGAGCAATTTGGAACTACGCTCAAAAAGTTTTCAAACTGTGCATACCCATTGATCCAGCAGTGTTACTACTGGACTTATCCCAAAGATATCATAAAGAAGGATAAGGGACCCACATGTGCAAAAATATTTGTGGCAGGCCTTTGTGTAGTGCCTAGAAAATGGAAACTGAGTGGATGCCCATCAATTGAAGAATGGCTGAATAAATTGTGGTATATGACTGTTATGGAATATTATTGTTCTGTAATAAACGAGAAGCAGAATGAATACAGAGAGGCCTGGAGAGACCTACATGAACTCATGCTGAGTGAAATGAGCAGAACCAGATCATTATATACAACAACAACAATACTATATGAGGATCAATTCTGATGGATGTGGCTCTCTTCAACAATGAGAAGATCCAAATCAGTTCCAAATGATCAGTAATGAATAGGACCAGCTATACCCAGCAAAAGAAATGAGTGTGGACCACAACATAGCATTTGCAGTCTTGCATTTTTGTTTTTCTTCCCAGGTTATTTTTACCTTCTTCTAAATCTGATTTTTCTTGTGTAGCAACTTAAATATATGTACATATATTGTATTTAATATATGCTTTAATATATTTAACATGTATGAGACCACCTGTCATCTAGGAGAGGGAGTAGCAGGAAGGAGGGGAAAAGTTGGAACAGAAGTGATTGCAGGGGTCAGTGTTAAAAAATTCCCCATTCATATGTTTTGTCAATAAAAAGCTATAATGAAAAAAATAATAAAATAAAATAAAAATGTTTTCATAACTTCAGCAGTAAAGACGACATGCTTTTTAAATTTTTGAATAAAGCCTTTCCTCCCAAAAAAGCAAAGGGGCCTTCCAGACTTGCTCTCCATTTTCATGACCAGTGTTGAAATCAGTAGATCATAGGATCTCAGAACCTCAGAGCCCTTGGTGGTGGCAAGCATGGGAATAAAAGATTTCATTTTTGAAATAGTTCTTCTGACTTATGAAAATCTGACTGTGATATGCATGGGATTACATATGTATTAAACTGACTTTACAAGAGCAAACAGGTATGGAAAGAAAAAATTATTTGCCCAAAGGCCATGTGGCTCACCTTTAAAAATGGAGCGTCTGTTAGCTTTCATTACATGCTAAGCTAAGCTTCCTTCATATAGTATAAAGCTCACGTGATACTATTGCTGGAGGACACCTTTTTATGTAGATGCATTACTAAAAACATGGATAGGTAGAGACAAGAGGCAGTTGTTTGGTACATCTGGACATCAAGCACCACTCCCTTGAAACCATGCTGTCAAAAGTGGTTCAACCAGTTTCATTTAGCATAGCTGCATTATTGCCATCAACACAGGAACTATGTTGGTCCCTCTGACCAACGAACCTCTAAATTCCATTGGCCTAAGGGTGAGGGCACCCTAAGACCCCTTTCAAGGGGAACCTGAGTTCACATCAGTGCCTAAGACTGCTTTCCTAGAACACTTGACTCATAGCTCTTATGAAAATAAATGCTTCCTGATGGAAGTACACAGGGACTAAGAAAAAACTAGCTTCCCCAAGATCTCTTAAAGAGTTGGAGACCAAATCAGGGAAACTTGAGCTTCAAACAAAGGGCCTCTTCTAGCTAAGACACCTGCCCACCTGAAGGGTGGGGCAGCAAGTTTGGAAATTAAATAGGAAAAATTCACCAGACTCAAGTACTTACATACTGTTGCTTCTTTTCAGAGAGCAATTTAGTCATCTCCTCCCTTTCAGATTTAATTTCTTTTTCATCATAGAAAAATTCACGGACAATGAACCTTAAAAGAAACAAAGTAGAAATGTTTTATATAAATGTATAATTTATATCTGATTGCTTATTGTCCTAGGCAGATAAGAGGAGAAAGAGGGATGGATGGGTAGAATTTGGAACTCAAAGCTTAAAAAGAATTTTTAAAACTGTTTCAACATGTAATTGGATAAGAAAAAAATTTTTTTTAAAAAAGAAGACAGATGTACATATATCTGAACATATATGTTACTAAATTATTAAATGTGTAGGAGGAAGTAAAATCCTAGCAGACTATCAATCAGGAGAACAAGGTTCAAATCCTGATTTTGCCATTAATTGAAAATGGATAGAGGCATGGCAGAAAAGCACATTTTCAAGCCTTCAGCTTCAAATTTCAAAAAGAAATAAATATAAATAAATACAACTAAATCGAAAATAAATAACTGGGTGGGCAGATAAAGTGGTAATCCAAAATCCTTACTTGTTTTCTTTGGCTTTGGCTTTGAAATCATTGATCACCTTCCGAAACATCGTGACTGTAAAGAGGCCTCCCTCATCATCCTCAGCAATCAATCTACAGAAGAGAAGACCTACTCATGACTGTGTTCAGACTGTACTCAGACTAAAAGGCATTATTCTTCTCCAGGATTTGATATCCTACTGTACCTTCTGTTTAGCATCTCAGAAGCCTAGAGGAAATAATCCATGCATTTGGAAAATTTAAGAGCTAGAAATACAGACAATTTTCAAATTCTGACCCTAAATTCTGCCAGTTTTTGGATTCTACCAACTCGATGGTATCAGCTAGGAGATTCCAGGGACTGCTAGTGATACTGGGCATTCTCGCATTGATCTAAATATTGGTCCTTTTAATGATTAGTCTTTTTGAAGAAAGGGACTAGAAGTTAGAAGAACTGAGTTTGAATTGTGGCTTGGCAACTAGGTGAAGACCCAAATGATGTCTTCACTTGACAGGGACTTAGGTGGGAGATATGTCACTAGATGAGGAATCAGCAAGATCTTAACAGGTTCGAAGGATGATATTTACTTTTATATCACTTCAATAATTAGAAATGTCTGTGATTTCATCAAGGTAGCTACTTTTTCCACTTGATAAGCCCCTTGGGGACAATCAAATTACAAGCACATTGAATTTAGCTAGTTTAAAACTCATACTATAAACACCGAGACCATCACTGGCTCTGCACTTAAAGCATTTCCAGCTTGATACACCACCACAGCCTTTGACAACCCAAAATCAGCTCCACACTAGATGAGTTTTGTGAATTGCCAGCTTCACAGTTCTGGAGTCAGACAAACTGGGTTTAAATTTTATGTGACCACAGTCAACAGATGTTTGTCTCCAAGGAGCCATGGTCCTCATCTTTAAAATGAGGGTTTGATAATGAAGGCTGAGATGATGATACTCTTATGTAATGCATTAAGATTTGCAAAGCACTTTACATATATAATTTCTTTTTATCTTCATAATAACAATTGAGTCAATACAATTGTTATGCTCACTTTACAGAAGAGGAAACTGAGAATGGCAGAGATTTAATCAAATGGCAGAGGTTTAATCCTAAAATCACACAGCTACAGTGTCTAAGGCATATTTTAAATGTCTTTTCCTGATTCCATATCCAGTACTCTAGCCACATCTGATTCTGTGGCTTTCATCTGGAAATTAAAAGCAAGTTCTTTATTCACAACAAGCAAACAGAAAGTAAATTACTTAATTAGGTTTGCTTTCTCTCTGTATGTCTATAAACATACATATATATAAGTATATGTCACATATATAACAATACATATTACATATTTGTATATTCATAATATATTATATGTGTACTTATGCATCTATATCTTTTTATTAAGTATTAATATTTTACTCATCTTCCAAGGCCCATTTCAACCAGAAGGGTGATTTACCAAAGATTGCACAGGAAGAAACATTTTTCTTTTTATGGCAGAGGTAGGCATAGGACCAAAGCTCATGAACACCAGTTCAATGCTTCCATCAGTCCCACATTTTGCCTCTTCATTAAACATTCTGAAATATACAGAATGTAATAGTTTCTCCTTGAACAAAATGCTATTTCTAAAGACAAGAAGTATAAAAGTCAATGAAAACAAATACCCTAACGGGCAATGACTGAGTTCAAAAGTTTTACTTACTTGGTTGATCGAGGTACTACCATGTCTGAGAGAGATTCGTATCTTTTTTGCCACTGTGAATAGTTTGGCCTTCAAGCAACAGAACAGAACTTCAGTTAGCATTAGCAAAAATAATACAGTGCATTGTAAAATGTTAATAAGTTCACAGAAGTATTTTTCTTAAAAGAACCCTATGATGTAGGTCTCTTATTATCTCCATCTGAAAGATAAAGATTTATGGTCTTGAGAGGGCAGTTGACTTTCTCTAAGTCTTATAATTATTAAGTGTTAGAGCCACAGCTTTTTCTGGAGGAGCCCATCAGTTCCCCAAGCACCTGGGATGGGAGGGCTCTGCCTGACAAATTATTGCTTCCAGCAGCTTCCTACTGTGGGGATTAAAACTGCCCAATAAAAAAGACTGAGCCAACAACATTTAATTAAAGGGTCCATGGTCCCTTCTAATGAAGTGGACCTCATATCTTCCTCACAAAATGAGATACCCCTTCTTTCAGGGCCTTATTTTTTATAAGGCTTGATACTTAAATACCCTAAAGAATCTATACAAAGTATGGAATCCCATTGGTTGATAAATCTTGCTTTGATGGGTGAATCTTGGACAAACCATTTTGCATCTCCAATAAGTAGTCATAACATCATAAAATGGTCACCTGCTCAGGTTGGATAAAACAAAAAGATGATCTAAAGATACAAAGATGGTTGATTAATAGTTCCAGGGGCAGAGCCAAGTTGACAGAGTGAAGTCAGAAAGCTCCTCAAGCTTTCCAAGTTTCCCCCATAAATCACATGAAACCAAGCCTCTGAAGAGTCTGATGGAATGACACCACTCTTCAGCTCAAGATAAATTTGAAGAACTTCAAGAAAGGTCAGTCTCACTGGGGTGAAAGGGGTGTTCACCCCAGCTCACAGTGTCTGGGAAAGCTGGTGAGAGGGTTTTAATCACAGCAGGTCATCAACTAAGACACTGGCTTATTAGCAAAGCAGACCAATGCAGCAGCCTCCAGTCCCAGTATAGAAGCAAATTACCTCGAGGAGAATTAGGCTGTTTCCTGGAGAAGGCAAAACATGAAACACAAATACCTATATTCAAAGCAAAAGCTCAGAGTGGCAAAAGAAGGTTGGGACAACATCCCCTATATTCCAAGAGCAGAGCCTGACCTGAAAAGTCACAAAACAGGAAAAGAAAGAAAATGGGCAAGAAACAGAAAAGAACCTTAACCATATAACCATATAAAGCTATTATGGTAACTGGGAAGACCAAAACACCAAATCAGACAAGGACAAAACACCCACATGGGAAATCTTCAAAGAGTGATATGAAATGGTCTTAAGTTCAAAACGGCTTCTAAGTACTCATAAAAGATTTTAAAAGGCAAATAAAAGAAAAATTGGGAAAAGAAATAGAGGTATGCAAAAGAGTCAATAGCTTTGAAAAGGAAAACAATTCCTTAAAAAAATACAATTGATCAAATGCAAAAAAAAAAAAAAAAAAAAACCCCAACAATATCAAAAACTGAAAAAATCAATTCCTTAAAAACACAATTGGCCAAATCCAAAAAAAAAAAAAAAAAAAAAAAAAAGAAAAGAAAAAAGAAAGAAAGAAAGAAAAAAATTCAATGAAGAAAACAACTTGAAAAGTAAAAGTAATCAAATGGAAAGAGATACAAAAGCTAACTTAAGAAAATCATACACTAAAAACTAGAACCAGACAAATGAAAACTAATGACTCTTGAGACATCAAGAATTAGATAAACAAATTAAAAAGAATGAAAAATTGAAGAAAATGTAGAATACCTCATTGGAAAAGTAGCCAACCTGAAAAATACATCCAAGAGAGACAAATTTAAAAATAATTGGTCTACCTGAAGGCCATAACCAAAACAAAGAAGCCTGAATATCATTCTTCAAAAGATAGTCAAAGAAAACTGCCCTGAATCCCTCAATCACATCCAAAAAGAAATACCACAAGGAAAGCCCAAGAAAGTAGTAGAAGTCCAAGTGAATTATTTCATACTCTTTCTCCCTCTTAAATGGCTCCTCTGGTTCAGCTTGAAATAACCAAAGATTTTTCCCTCATCTCCTTCAGCCCATTGGTTCAAAGAGAAATCGGCTCAAAGTAGATCCAAAGCCACTCAACATTGGGGTCACTTAACAGTGCTCTTACTTTGGAACTATCACCAGGAGAGTGATGAGATACTCTGAATCAAGCACAAAATCTTCTTTGTTCACAATATCAGCTAATGTCCGAGTGAAGAGATTTCCCCTAAAATGTAAAAGCAGAAAAATGAGTTTAATGGAAAGGTATATTAGTTCTGAGCTCCTGTTGTTTCATTTAGGTTTACTGGCATATAGACATATGGGCCATATATATATATATATATATATATATATATATATATATACACACACACACACACATTGAAAACAAGACACTCCAACTACAAAATGGCCATATTCAATAAGTCAGCAAGCATTATTGAGTGTTTTGCAGGGCACAATTTAGATCAGGAGTTCTTGACTTGAGATCAACATCAATATAATTGGTTTCCTTTATTATTTTCTTTTATGCATGTAAAAACATTATGCTGAAAAGGGATCCATAGGCTTCACCAGACTGCCATAGAAGCTCATGACAGATAAGGAAAGAACCTCTGATTTAGATTATAAGATAGAGTCCTTGACAGCATATGCTTACCATGAGATGACACAGTTGACTAAATAATACTACATGATGAGTACAGTAGAGTATCACCAAGTGCTATCACAAATAGCACTTAGCCAAATGAGTGGATCTGGGAAGCTTCCATGGAGGAAGTAGCATTTAAGTTGGACTATAATATCAAAGCCATGTTTTAAGCATTTACTTTATACCAAGTCCTACATTATAACTAAGGGAGATAGTTTGAATTAGAGTGAATACCATCAAGGAGCTTGCACCTTTTACATACAAGTTTAAAAAAAGACACCAAAAAGATTTCTAAAACACGTTCTTTATAACATACAGTGAGTCATGATGAAAAACATTTCTATCAGATTGATAAAATAACTTGATTGCATTAGTTCCATTTTCTAGGGATAAATTTACCTTGATTGTATAGAATAAAGTATTAGGTAAAGTTGGAGAAGAAGCAAGAGAAAAAGGTTCATAAATTTCAAACTAGACAGGATCTTTAAGAACATTTGATTGTATCCCCTTGTTTTACCAATGAGACTGCTAAGGTCTCAAAATATTAAATTACTTTTTTCATGATAGAACAACTTGAAAGCTAAAAATTTAAACAAGTTCTTTCTCTACAAATAAGATGATCCATTTTCTATTCCATTGCTTCCTTCACAGTAAAACTGAGATCCAATGGTGAAGGTCTTTACTGATGGAGAAGAAGGATAGAGTAAAATACAGAAGGCATTATGAATGAGGTGCCATTTAAACTGGATTTTAAAGGTAAAAATAAGAATGGATGTTTCATCCACAGAATGTAAAAAGAGGAATTATTTCTCTTCCTATTTCTTCAAAATCTTCAACATATAGCACAGTGCCTGGCACTGAGGTAAGCACTTAAGAATTTCTTCTTGATTAATTCCAGTCATGAGGGACACTGAGGCATTTCAGGGACATAATTGTCCAAACATGAACATGAACTTTGTGGAATGTAATGATTCAGACCAGACTAGAAAGACAGGGAAGGTACCACATCATTGCTACAAACTTAAGGCAAGTACCCTAGAGGCATCATGGGGCAAGGGGAGGAGAATTTTGTCCACTATTTGAAAAATGTTTATTCATCTTATTCCCTGGCCATTCATACTCCCTTGCTTCTATCTCTTAGAATCCAGAATAGCAACCCCTCCCTTCCCCTTGAAATGTGGCAAGCTTGACTCATTAACCCAATGGTGTTCTCACCAGTGTGCCAAAATGACTACTCCACACCTCAGTGACCTGGGTTCCCCTCTCTACTACCTTCATTCTTTCCATCTACATTGCTCTGCCAGAATAATCACCCTAATGCATTATTTGGATGTGCTGCTTCTCTGTTCAAAACATGCTTGAAAACTCGACCCTATCACATTCCCACTAAGTCAAGTTCCTGGTTACTCAAACCCCTCCAAAATCTGGTTATAATCTATGTTCTAGTTTTATTTCCTTCTCATGGGGTATTTGATGCCATTAGAACACAGCACTTTCCAAAGACCTGAGTTTCCAATGTATACATGTCTCCAATTTACTCTCCTAATCAAATGTATAAGAAAATTAAGTCATTTCCATAACTTTGTTATATCTCAGTTTCCCTGGTGGCAACTCCCCTTCCTGGCCATTAGGACTGAGATAATTAGGACTGGGAGCTCTGGTCACTAGCATTCCAAAGAGTCATAAAACTCCAGATCCAGTATCTCAAATTCTTAGATGGAACTTTCTGAGCCAGACTTAGGGGCTTCAAGCTTCTTCCCTCAACTTATCAAAATTTATGATCCTTCCTTACCCCCAACCTATCAGAACTGAATTTATAGTAGTCCTTTCCTGGAACTTCCCACTCACCAGTGCTTTTACCTCCACCTCCCACCTTGGCTTTGTTTCCCTGAGCCCTATAAAAGTCTCTGGAACCCCTCACTCATATTTGGATGCTTTGAGACAAGAGTCCTATCCATCGGCTGGCTAAGGTGGCTTAGCCAGTCCAAACTCTTCCACTTATAAAACATCAATGCCTCAGTTTCTCTGGCATTACAACTGGAATCCCACAAAAAATCTTCATGTTTCTATATACCATTAAGATTTTAAAAGCATTTTTAAACAATAACACTTATGAACTAGGTTTTGCAAGCATTATCCCTGCATTCAATTTCAATTCTGAAACCTTGTGTTCCAAAAGATTGTAATCTTTCTAATGCAATACAGTGTAAGGTCCAGGATGTGAACCCAAAAGAATATTGACTCCAGTAATTCCTTACCTCACATCATAATAAATAAGGGAAAGAGGAAAGATTGAAAAACTGGAGGAGAGAATGAAAGGAGGGTATAACAGTCAAAATCGTCCATGAAGTCAGTCCTAGTCAGGAATCAAATCCAAAACTTTTGCCTCCAAGCCTGAGGCAGCTTATTCTACAAAACACTACACATTGAATTCTAACAGTTCCTCTCTTCTAGCCCCAGTCAAATTGTAGAAGTGGAAGCTGCTACACTAGGGGATAGAAGGGAATTCCCTGGAAGGCAGGGCTCTAGGCTACTTAGATATTTGCCCCCAAGAGAAGTAAAATTGGTTCAAGTTACCTGAGGGAGTTGGCTCAAGATAGAGCAAAGCTGGCTTTTACAGGGTTTTCAGCTCAAGTGAAACCAGAGTAAAGTTCTTTTTAAAAATTTAAAGAAATCCCATATAGGTTATTAACATATGATTCATTGGCCAAAAAGGGTGATGGGATTAGCATTGTGGCTCACTCACAGTAAGTACTTTTCAAAAAATAAAAGCTCACATCATAATAGCTTGTGTAGGTTTACAAATCACTTTAAAAATCTTAGCTCCGGGGCAGCTAGGTGGTGCAGAGGATAGAAAGGCTTCCTAGATCCTGGGCAAGTTACTTAACCCCAATTGCCTCAGCAAAATAAATAAATAAATAAATAAAATTTTTTTTTTTAATCTTACTTCCTTTCACTCTCACAAGGACTATTATCCCCATATTTTTTATGGTGATGGTGAAGTCCTGGATTCTCTTTCAGGTGCCATTTTAGTGTTTTCTTGACAAAGATACTAGAGTGTTTACCATCTTTCTCTAGCTCATTTTATAGATGAGCAAACTGGATTTGGGACTTGCCCAGGGTCATAGAATTACTAAGTTTCTGAGACCAGATTTGAACTCTTTAAAGATCAGTCTTCCTGACTCCAGGATCAGCACTCTACTATACTACCTAGCTGATCCCATTTGACAGATGAGGAAAGGTAGACAGAATGAGGATTAACAGATAAGACTGTTAGTGTCAGAGACTTTTTTTGATTGACAATTTTTGATTGACAAGCTTGTTCCAGAGGGAAGGTAGCTGAATACGGTAGAGAAGAGCACTGGATTTGGTATTAGAATAGGATTTGAATGCTGCCTCTTTTTTCCTGATGCAAGGTCCTATGATCTTAGGGATTTTACCCACTGATGTGGGACAGAACTAAAAAACTGAGAAGCAGAACTGTAACAACCTCTCAACAGTGACATAAAAAGAACACAAGGAAAATAAGAAAACAAAAGGTGAAATAATTTATAAACTGACTAAATGAAATGTTGAAGGAAGGGGTAAAAGACAGATAAGTTCTACCATTGTGACTTAATTCTGTCTGACTTGATTCTTCTCAACAATTCAGTGATCCAAAGTAATTCCAATAAAATGCCATCCATATCCAGAGATATAAAGACTGAATCAATACATATTCTGTTCCTTTTTTTTTTTTTCCTTGTTTTTTTTCTCTTTTGCGGTTTTTCTTTTTTGCTCTGATTTTTCTCTCCCAACATGGCTCATAAGAAAAAATGCAAAATATATATATATGAATATACAGGTATAAGCAAAAAGTTTTTTATACATGTAACTCTCTGTCCCTGGACAAATCACCTATAAATAAAGGATAAATACTTGAGCTAATCCTTTCACAAGATTATTGGGAAGAAGGTTCCTTGTAAATTATACAAAGTATTTTAGTAATATCCAAGTGAGGGCAATTAAGTAGCTCAGAGATAGAGTTTGTTTAGTTTTATAGTTGTGTTTGATCTCATTTGGGGTTTCCTTGGCAAAGATATTTTGTGACTAAGTAATTTGCCCAGAATCACACAGGTTACTACCTAGTGTCTGTGGTCATATTGAACTTAGCAAGACAAGTCTTCCTGAAGGCAGGACCTGGCACTTTATTCATGCTCTATCCACTGAATCACCTAACTACCCTTAATTATCTTAGGTTAGAGTAGCTCTTTCCTCTAGACTTTCATTTTTCCACTCTTTCACATTCCTTTCTTCCAATCTCTTATCCAAGAAACCCCCCCAAAAAGCAAGTGGATGAGGATCAATTAGGACACAGTCAAAAAGTGTATGAGCCTAAACTCTGAAATTCTCCCTTGGACTGTAATCTGTTGTCTCATTTCTCAACCTCAACCCCTCATCCTCATTGCAACCTCCAGTCACCTCCCACTCCCAATATTTCGTTCATTCAATTCTAGATTGTTCTGACTTCACTTTACTCCCTTCAATCTTAAATCTAAAAGTTAATCAAAATATAAGTTGCTCCTTTTCAACTTTTCCTTCTACTGGCCAAATCCTTAACAGGGAGATACTATAGACTTTTCTCCCTCCTTCAATCCTTACATCCAATCACCTGTCATATCCCTTTTCTTCTAAATTTTTCATCTGTATCTTTTGTTAACACTCACAATGTCACATTTCCCTCTTGGCTGGATCATTTCAATTGTTTCCAATTTGGTCTCTGTGCTTCTTGTCTTTATAGTCTGCAAGCCATCTTCAATTGCCAAAATCATATTCTTAAGACACACAACCGACTGTGTAATTTGATGGTCAACCCTATTGACTTTTTAGATAAAATACCAAAATCTCTTTCTGGCATTTAAAGTCCTACATTATTTCCTTCCAAGCAACTTTACTGAACTTATTTTATATTAACCTCCTTCACAAACTCATTTTCTAGTCAAATGATGAGCTGTTCTCAAACTTAAAACATTCCATTTTGTACTGCTTATTTGCAAAATCCTTCCTGGAAGAAGGAATGCACTCTTCTCAAAGAATCCAGGTCTTCCTTCCATACTCAACCCAGGTCCCTTCAGGTACAGAAGAAATGTTTTTGACTTTATCCACACTAGCAACTTTTCCCCCTCTTTGAGTTACCATCTGTACATACTTCACTCTTCCTTGGCAGGTGACAGACTCTCCTTCAGCAGATCTCTAAAAATCCTAACCACATCTTTGCCTATCATAGACTTGTTGAGTTGAACTGAGAAAGGGAAAGATGTGAGGGAGGTACTGGGAATGGGGGCAAAGAACTAAGCCATTTTAACTACTAGTAAGCATCTCAAGAATCACAAGATTATAAATTCATAGAGGAACATAAACAAAGCAGGAGAATGGAAGGGTGCCAGGTGGGGAAGGGGGTAAAAGGAAGTTGAATGAGCAAGACAACTTCAGCAGAGCCTTTGGAAACAGGTCCCATGAATGAGCAAAAGCAAAGATACATACGTGGATTTCTTTTCCAGATTCTCCAGATTTCCTTTCAGAGTGTTGTAGGCAGCTGTTCGAGCTTTCAGATCTGTTTCTATTTGTGCCAGTTGCTGTACGTGAAAGCAGAAGTTAACTTTGCATAATTAAAAAGTTAGTATTTTCAACACAACTGCCTCAATTTGGATACAGTAAAGGCCTATGAGATCAACCCAGATGAAAAAAAGCTGGGTCTCACCCTGAGGACCTATGCAACAACATAGTATGGTCGGAGGGACCGGTATTTGAATTCAGAACACAATTTACCAACTGTGTAAATACAGGCAACATTTCCCCACTCTAGGTCTCAATTTCCCTACCTATAAAGTAGAGATAATAATCCTTGCTCTCTTTTTCTTGAAAAGTAGAATTCTTACAAGCATCAGGGATGGTGTGTGAAGAGCTATGCAATTGGATTTGCTACTAGTTATTAAAGTCATTTTTGTGTTATAATGCTAAATTTTGCTATAATCATGCTAAAATCACTATTGCTATTAAAGTCATCATTTGTTTCCTCCTTGTTCTCAGAACACTGCTCTAGTATAACCTAAGCCTGGTAAGTCTTATCAACCAGGAAATAATAGTAGCTGACATTTAAATGACATTTCTGATCCTTACAGCAATCTTGCTTCTTGAATTATTAGCCTCATTTTACTGATTAGGAAACTGATACTTAAAGATTTTAAGTTTCTTATCTTAACTTGTCTTAATTAAGTGACAGTCATAGGAAAGACTTTAAGCTCATGTTTGAAATAATTAATATACTGACTACAGTAAAGGAGTGAGAGGCAGCAAGAACTAGATATTGCCCTAGTAACATAAAATCTCTGACCAAGGGCAAGCCTCTTACTCCTATAAAATGAGGAATAATATCTAAACTCTCTACTTTAAAGGGTTATTATGAGATTCAAATGAGATAGTGAAAAGTAATTTGTAAACTTTAATACAATAGAAACATCCCCTATAATTATCATGACTGTCATTAGTTGCCCTATACCTTTCTTAAAGCTATTTCTTTATCTGCTTCGTTATACCTCTTAAAATAATAATAAGTTTTATACATTTTTACCATGTTTAACATATATTGGATTACATACCTAGGGAAAGGGATGTGAAGGGAAGGAAAAAATCAAAATATAGGATTTTTCAAGGCTCAATGTTGAAAAATTATCCTTGCATGTTTTGAAAATAAAAAACTTCAATAATTTTTTTTTAAAATAGTAACAAGTTTTATACCAATTGATTTGCCCCAAATTGACTACTCAACTTTATTGTAAGGTTTGTACAAAAGGCCTCCCTAATTTCTTACAGAAGCTCCTTAGTCTACTTATGCTCAAGGCCCTGAAGATGGCCGATTGTCACTTCAGACTACCACATACTTTGCATCTTTACCACAATGCTCCAAACACTAATGCCAACCGTAATTCCCTTCCAACTCTTATTTCTACAACTTGAAATTTTACCCACTTCACAGGCCCTATGACTTCTCTAGTCAGTTTCCTATTATGAAAAAAAATAAGAGAATTGCATTCAATGCATAATGGTCAAAAAACTATAGTATATGTCTGTAATGGAATATTATCGTGTTATAAGGAATGGAGGATATAACAGATTCTGAGAAACCTAGGAAGATATACATGAGCTAAAGTAAAGTCTGAGTGAGTCCTAGGTGATCCAGTGGGTAAGAGTGCTAAGAGTTCTGGTCCCAAAGTCAGAAAAACTCCTCTTCCTGAGTTCAAATCCGTTCCTCAGAGCCCAGCTGGGTAACCCTAGGCAAGTCACTTAACACTGTTTGCCTCAGTTCCTCATCTATAAAATGAACTGGAGAAAGAAATGGCAAACCAGTACAATATATTTGCAAGGAAAACCCCAAATGGGGTCACAAAGAGTTGAATGTGATTGAAATATGATTGAAAGAGTGTGAAGACAATCAGAACTATTTTGTACAATCATCACAATAAAGGAAAACATCTTTGAAAGATTTAATAATGATTATCAGACCAGTCAAGACTCCAGAAGACTAATAATGAATCTAATTCTCATCTGTTGATATAAAAGTAATGGCCAGAGGTATAAAATAAGAAACATACATTTAATATTATTGGATTTATTTTGCTTCACTATGCTTATAAAGGAAAAATTTCTTCAGTAGAGGTAAAAAGACAGGAATTATGAAGAGGAATTAGTGGGTAGTGAAAGCGATTCAAACCAAATAAAAAAAGGAGAGTCGACTAAACCCTTTTTTAAAAATTGAACAGTAAAGAGCAGAAAGTTTAGAAACAGGAAGAGACAAGCAGGACACTTGTTATTTTATTAAATTCAATATACATGTTTTGAAAAGTATATGTTCACATTTTACCTTTATCATTCTCTTATGTTCTTTGTATATTGAAATGTTCATATTTGTTATATCAATTATTAAAAAAAGGAAAAATTTAAATGAGGGGTTTGGACAAAATTACCTGAAGTCTCTTCCAGTCTTATGGAAATTGCAAAGTAACATTAACAACCTGTCCCTGTCTCACCTACATAGCCAAAAATAGTATTTCATTAAATGGTTTGTAACAGCACATTTTAATCCCCCACACTGGTTTGCACAGGGAGGACTTCAAGGAGATGGAAAATATGCCAGGCAACCTGTGTCCTTTGGACAGAATGTTCCCCAATTCTCCATGGTGTAAGTACATGCTCTCACTCCTCCTTGGACAGATATTTCACAATCTTTCTCATTCATAAGTTATTTCTCAGGTTTAACCAAAACCAGACAGGACTGTTTGGTCAGACCTCAGAGGACATGAGTGGAAGAAATTGGACCTATTGGGTAGAACTGATGCCAATGAGTCTGCACTCTAGCTGACACCTGTTTAACACCTGTTTTTCATAGTTGTGTGATTTATTTCACATCCACACAAAGGCTTTACCATAAGTTAAAGTCATTATGTAATACATCCTAGGGCTCATTTATTCATTAACAAATGTTGATGGAATGGAATCAATGATTGTACTTAGTCAGGAGACCCAGGAGCCTTGACTGAAACTTCTTAGCTGTGAGGTTCTAGACAGGTTACTTTTCTTGGTTTATATTTCCTCATTTGTGAAAAGGTAAAAATAGTACTTGTTCTCAAGATTTTTTTTTTTTTTAAACTGGGTTTCAAACAGAGATTCCCTATGCTACCCAGATTGAAAGTTCAGGGGCCATTCATATCCTAATTCCACTGACACAAAAACTTAGACATTCTATTTCCAAGTGTGCCAGTTCACTCCTCTTTTAACAACCTTTGCCCCCCTTCCCTTTATCCCTTGCTTCTGGGGGCTCATCATCCTGATGGGGAATTTAGTGATGATACTGAGTAGTTTAACCCACAGGAACTCAGAATTCTTGAATTCAAGAGCTGCCAGCCTTAGCCAGATTGGGCAGCAAGATTACAAGTGTATTGCCAAACCTGCCATTTGGGGACTATAGGACAAACATTTCACAAACCAAGAAGCACTAGCAAAATGTGAATTATTCAATGATGAAAAGTTCAATAAGATATACAAATATATATAAATTAGTTACCATAGCCATTCATTTATTCAATAATCATCCAATGAAGTAGCTGGGTATGCAACACTGTGGGTGCCCATCAGCTCTATCATTATTAAACTCTCAACTTCTGAATAATAATTCTCCATTTAGGTCTTCTCTGATAGTTTATCATGGTATAAATGGGAATGTGAGCTCTTAAAAGGTTTGACAGTAAAGTGGTCTACTAAATTAGAAAGGCCTCAATTCTGGGGGCTGAACAAGGTGTAACTAAGATCACAGAAGCTCATCATTAGGTTTCAGCAAATTGAAGTGTTCCACCACAGAAACTCTCAAGGACCATTTATTAGGTTGTGTGGCCCTATATAATCTGCACCAGGAGCAGGTATACCCCTATTAAGAAAAACACAATGAAGTATTACATCAAACTTAGATGTAAATATCCAATATTAATCATTATCTTGACTATATTGCTTCCTCAAAAACCTGTTTTGACAGAAGCAGACTACACTCCTACATCCAGACTGGCGAGGTAGGTGCAGAGGACAAATATCTGAGGCCCACAGCCTAATGGGAGAGAACAGGCCAGTCCTGACTGTGATCATAACAGCTCATGACTATAAAAGCCTGTGGTACAGCAGAGTAATATAGATTAGGAAATATACCCACTGTTACCACAAAAAACTGAAGAATTGGGGAGGCAGTCAGTTCAGGGATTTTTGCTTCCTGATTCCATACTGACCGCCCTGACCTGAACCTCGACTCCTGAACATCATATTCTATTTCCTTCTTAAACTCCGGGAGGTTGATGCTACTCAAAAAACATCCTGGTATCAAACCTAGCTTAGCCGATCAGTGTGAAGTGGATTTGTCCCTCCCTTTACCCCACCAGTGAGTATGACCTCTGCCTCTCATGGTTCCAGGAAGCCTCTTCTCATGAAGAACATGACAACCAGGGCAAGTAAAGAGGCCTTGAATTAAGGAAAATCCAAATCTAGTTATGAATGGAGAACCACAGGATATGAGGATATTAAGGCAAAAGGGGATGTTTAAAATTGATTGCATAAAAAATGAGTGACTATTTTATAGATGAAAACCGAGGTCGAGAAGTGAAATGATTTTGTCTTTTTCTTTTTCTTTTTTTTTTTTCCCCCCTGAGGCTGGGGTTAAGTGACTTGCCCAGGGTCACACAGCTAGGAAGTGTGAAGTGTCTGAGACCAGATTTGAACTTGGGTCCTCCTGAATTCAAGGCTGGTCCTCTATCCACTGCACCACCTAGCTGCCCCTGATTTTGCCTATTTCAAAGGTAAAGGAATTTAGATGAAATGCAGGTTTCCTGTCCCCTTGTATAGTGCCTTTGTCACTACATCAAAATGTAAAATGTCAAGTTTTAGGGGAGAGGAGATGAGAAAATATAGTTCAGAAGACTTATATACCTTTCCCCTGAGATCCCTTAAGGGTAACTCTCAAATACATTGTGTCTCCTTTACCTTTGCTAACGTGTCCACTACGACCACAAGCGGCTGCTTGGCAGGATACTTGGCCATGTCCCATTCAAATCGGGTCACAAAAGAAGTTAAGTCAACTGAAAAGACATCAATATAATCAGTTTAGCAACAACAAAAGAAAATTCAGCCTTTCGATATGTGCAACGGAGAAATAAATGAAAAACTGCCACCAAACAGTATGATGATCATAAAATAACACACAATCTTCTATAGTGCTTTATAGGTTTACAAAGCAATTTTTTCCCAACAGCCATGAAATGAAAATAGTATGAATATTATGTCCATTTTATCTATGATTAAATCAAGGCCCAGAATGGTTTTTAAAAAAAAGTCTTCTTCTTTAAGGGATCTTTGTCATTTGAATTCCTGCATATACTCATAGATTGTTACATCTGGAAGGGAACTTGGAGAGACCCAACATGATAAAGTGATTTGTCCAAAGTCAGTCAGAGTCAGGACTTAAGCCCAGGTTTCCTGACTTAAGGTTCAGTAATCTTTCCAATACATCAGGTACTTACAATACTGCTGCAGCTAATGAAAAACTGTAAGTTATTTAGATTGATCAGCTTTGAAAAAGCATATATGCAACATGGAGGACTAAATACCTTGGATCAATTAAAATTAATGTTTTATTTGTCATTTGAAAGCAATCTACATATGGATGACATAATCAAAATGAGTTAACATACTCAAAGCACTTTGTAAATGTTAAAGTCCCATAAAGAGTCCCACTTTGATTATGTCAAATCAGCTGAAAAAGCTTCATCACAGAAATACAACTTTTGGTCAAGACTGATTTGCAGAAAAGTGTCATCTTTAAGTTTACATTTCTATGGCACTTTAAATATAGTCAAATTATTTTCCTCAAGATGACCTAGAGAGGTAAGTAGTACTAATTATACCCACTTTACAGATGAGGAAACTGAGTTCAGAATGGTTAAACAACTTGGGATCATAGTCTAAAGGAATTACCACTGAAAAGGATTATCTTAAAGGTTATCTAGTCCTACCTTCTCACTTTACAGATGAATAAACTAAGAGGAGAGGTGAAGTAAATTGCTCAAGACTACAGAGATAATATATTAGCAGAGGCAAGATGTGAACTAAGATCATCTACTCCATAAATCTGGTACTTTCACCTCAGTTCCACCCAAGTCCTCAGAGACAACAGCAGACAAATCTAAGATTACTCCTAGGTTTCTTTCATTAATTCTAGTACTCTCTCACAACAGGTCTCATAAAGGACCTATTTTACAGTTTGGGCTCTCAAAGGGAGCAAAGCAAAATGACACACTTTCATCCATCTTTTGTCTTTTTTATGGATTTTTTTAAGGCACATTAAATGCTTCACTTCTTTCTCTGATCTTTCAGAAATGTTGTCATTTACCCCACACCAAATCTTAGGCTCCAGGCTTTCACAGGAAGTCTTTTGTTCCACACTTTGGAATGTATTTCTTTGTTCCCATGTAATCCCTGCTATTAAGTCTTATCTGTAACCTCCACAATATGAGTACAGCCCTTACGTGTATTGGATACTTTAAAAAATTATTGTTTAATGAATTAAGAAATATTTCTTGACATAATGAACAAATAGAATTTAGAGATAATTTTTCCCAAGCTCTTATTTTTTCATAGAATCAGAAGTGTCAGGGATGAGAGAGACTTCAAAGTTCATTTAGTCCAACTTGGGGAAAAAAACCCAGCTTTTGCTTGAGACCCTTTAATGAAGAGA
The DNA here is from genome assembly GCF_048593235.1 of Sminthopsis crassicaudata. Classification (NCBI taxonomy): domain Eukaryota; kingdom Metazoa; phylum Chordata; class Mammalia; order Dasyuromorphia; family Dasyuridae; genus Sminthopsis; species Sminthopsis crassicaudata. Next base: position 220,332,145 of record NC_133618.1, read on the forward strand.
TGCCATCTCTAAAAGCAGTTCATTCTACTTTGTGATGGATTTTAGGATTTATTATTGATGTTACAATTACTTAATAGTCCAGGTGTCAACTACTATAGTAATCTAGTGTTTGATAAATCCAAAGGCTCCAACTTCTGGGATAAGAACTCACTATTTGACAAAAATTGTTGGGAAAACTGGAAAATAGTATGGCAGAAACCAGGCACTGACCAACACCTAATACCTAACACCCTATATGAAGATAAAGTCGAAATGGGTAAATGATTTAGACATAAAAGGTGATACTATAAACAAAGTAGGAGAACAAGGGATAGTTTACCTCTCACATTTGTAGAGAAAGAAGGAATTTATGGTCAAAGAAAAACTAAAGAACATTATAAAATGCAAAATGAATAATTTTGATTATATTGAATTAAAAAATATTTGTACAAACAGAGCCAATGCAGCTAAGATAAGAAGGGAAGCAGAAAACTGGAAAAAAAAAAAAGTTCTGATACAGGCCTCATTTCTAAAATATATAGAGAACTGACTCAAATTTATAAGAATACAGGCCATTCTCCAATTGGTAAATGGTCAAAGGATATGAACAGACAATGTTCAGATGAAGAAATTAGAACCATTTCTAATCATATAAAATATGTCTAAATCACTATTGATAAGAGAAATGCAAATTAAGACAACTCTGAGATACCATTACACACCTCTCATATTGGCTAAGATGAAAATGTTGGATAAAGATAATGATCAATGTTGGAGGGGATATGGGAAAACTGAGACACGAATACATATTGTTGGTGGAGTTGTGAACTGCTCTAATCATTCTGGAGAGCAATTTGGTGCTATGTCCAAAAGGATATCAAACTATGTATACCCTTTGATCCAGTAGTATCTCTACTAGGCTTGTATCCCAAAGAGATCATGCAAAAGAGAAAAGGACCCACATGTGCAAAAATGTTTGTAGCAGCCTTTTTTTGTAGTGGCAAGGAACTTAAACTGAGTGGATGTAGAATGACTGAATAAGTTATGAGGACTTTTCACCACTTATCACCACTATCATATGAGAAAATTCTGCAAGTAGTCAAGGACAATTGCCCTAAGAAAAGAAGGTCAGCTTAGATGCTTAACACTTACTAGCTATATTGACTTTAAGCAAGTCACTTAGCTCCAATTGCCTCACACCAAAAAAAAAAAAAAAAAAAAAAGGAAAGAAAGAAAAAGAAAGGAAAGTTGGATTTAGAGTTTCATAGCTCGTGTGACTTTAGACAAGTCATTTCACTGACTTGTGGCTACAACTTTCTCACATGGCACATGAAGGGACTGAATTGCATAATATCTAAATTAATCAATAAGTATTTATTAAGTGCCTCTTCAGAAGCAGTAGTAAGTACTGGAAATACCAAGACAAAACAAAGATAACCTCAGCTCTAGAGAGGGGAATAACATGAATACATAGAACTGTACAGATAATATATATTATACAAGATAATGGAGCAGAGATATAAAAGCACTAAGAGCCAGAGGGCCCTTCCAACTCTAAAGTCTCTAATCCCATCTCTTTAGGCTTGCACAATTTTCCCCCCTTTCCATTGGCAAAGCAAATGTTTTGCCAATTGTCCTCACTGATAGTGTTTGCCTTGAATCCCTGCCTAGAAGAGAAGGAAGAGGTGGTGAAGGATGAATGTTTTGCAGTTCTCTGCAGTTCAAAAGCATATTGGCAGAGACTTAAAATCAACCAACTCTGTAATCACATCACAGGAGTACTTGTACTTATGTCACATCCAAGGAACCATAAATAAGATGATGACTTAAGCATCACTTATTTACTTGGCTCTAACAAGTGTTTACCCTCTCCCTGCCCCATATATATATTCTAAAGCTTGGGTTAGACATCTGTTTTTCAAACAGTGTAGACCAGTTCTTCCTGCAACCTAATATATGTGTTTGTCCAAGCGTGACTATAAAATCGAAATGAATACTAATGCCTACAAGACTAAAAAAAAAAAAAAAAAAAAAAAAGTCAGCAAATAATGAAATAGGGTCTAGGTGATTTTAATACCAAGACAAATTATATGGTTGTATAATGCAAGATATTCTACACTGATTAAGAATATTGTCTTTTTTTTCCCATCCCATTTCTTCAATTCCAGACCACTTGACATCAAGGATGCCCTTTCCCTCTTTGTGGTGAAATAGAGAACTACAAGACCCTACCATCTGCCTTGCTGTACCTTCCTAAGCTACTTCAGATATTACTATCATCTTCTAGATGATCTGGGTCATTGTTATAAATTTTAATTGTTACACTATTTTATGATGCTTAGGTACTATGAAGCTGCTCAAGACAGGGCTCTATATTTTCTAAATTCTGTCATCTTATTTTCACTTTCTCTTGCATCTTTTGTGATTAAGTTATCATCTGTTTCTACCTCAAGCAGCCCTTCCTCCCTCTTTTCCAGTTTATAATTCATAATCTCTTCTGGGATCTAAAACCAGACTGGAAGTATGATCCAGGGGAAAGAGTAACAGCTAAAGGGAATTCTAGTTCAAATCCTGCCTCTGAGAATTAAAAACTCTAGGGAGTAGAATTACTCAGAAGTATCTTTGTGGATCATGGCTTAATTAAATAGTGAATGAAATGAATGATGACATGTTTCAAAATGAATAAGTATCCATATTAGGTGTGCTGTCGGCACGGGGAAGAGAAAGTCTTTGAAAGCTTTCACTTGACTCAGTTACCATTTCAGAGTTATTATCATATTTAAGAGTTCCCAATTCTCAAGGTTAAATATTAGAAATTAATTGTAGTAAGAACTTGAGATATTAAAAACCATTAAAAGAGGCCAGAGTTTCCTTTTCTGAAGAATTCGATTCCCAGTCTTGGTTTATTTTAAAAGATATTTTTATGCTATAAACTAGAAGGGATTTGAGGTCAGGTCACCCCCAAACTCCCACTAAAAACTAAAATCTATACACTCCCAATTTTCAGAGAAAGAAACTCAGATGCAAAGGAGTCTTCCTTCAAGCTCAGGTCAGGTCAGATCACTCCTTGTTATAATGTTAGGAGGATTATTTTTCCATGTACTACTAGACAGGATGACTCTGACATCTGACAAACCAACTTTGAAATTGATTCTCATAACAATCTTAAAGGGTATAGTTAATAATTTTAAAGAGGAAGAAACTGAGTTTCAGAGTGACTTTTTCAATAGACACAGCTATTATCTGAGATACAATTTGAAGGCTTTCTGACTCCAGGTGTAGTCTTCTATCCCTTATACTACCTCTGGGGCTCTTTCTACCCAGACTGTCTTCAGGGTAAATGGAATAGGCCTTCAAGGTTCTTGACTACCAATATCATTTCTTTAAGATGCACAACAAATTTGGAAAAAAATCAACCAATTAAGAAGCAAATGCTAAGCACTTAAGTCAGTGCTAGGAACTGCACAGGAGGTACAAATACAGTAAGTAAAACAACTCCTACTTACAAAAAGTTTACTATAATGACAATTGAAAGATTTTTCTGAAACCTTTCCCCTTAAAGCAAAGTTTATCCTAAGACTAAAAATGTTGGGTCTTTACTGGGCTGTTACTTGCTCTGGGACCTCTCAGATTACTGGTGGGTTTGAATGTTTACACACGCAAGAAGAGCTAATTCAATACAAAAGGTAATGAAAACCATCATTGGTTTGCCAATCTAACAAAAAGGAATGAATCAATAACTTCTTTTAAGATGTTAGCAGTGTGAGATACACTGGGTAAGACAGATGGCAGGCGTATTTTAAAATCCCCTTTTAAAAACTCTAAATGGTGCCATAGATGTCTCCACCTTACCTTTTTTACCTGTAAAATGGGGATAATAAAAGTACCTACTTCCCAATGTTATTGTAATGAAATAATATATGTAAAGCACTTTGGAAATCTCAAAGTATTATATAAAGACTAACTAGAACTAGCTATTTTTTATGAGCATTTGATTGTCTTGTACAAACTGGTTTTGCCCTAGGCTTAGCCCAAGACTTGGCAGACAATAAGTGCTTAATAAATGTTTCAACTCAAATGTGACTTCCTACAGGAAGCTTTGAATCTCCCTTTATCTCATCCACTTTGTTTGCCCCTCTCAAATGCAATTGTCATGTACAGTATATTATGGTCATCTATACTTTATCTCATCCACTAAATTGTAAGCCTAAGTCTGGCAAGGGCATGTATCTAAAGTACATCTCTCAGGCAGCTCTCAGCCTGGTGTTCTGTACCCAGAAATGACCTCATAAATGTTTGTTGAACTGAATTGAAAATAGGATTGGACTCACAGTGATGATTACATCTTTAAAGCCACTCAGCCTACCTGGGTGATGACTGACCTGCTTGGAGGAAAACCAAAGTCTCCTTCTCCCTCATCAAAATCAGATCTAGTATAACACAAGGCCCCAAGGTAAAAACCAGAGAATTTAAAAAAGTAAATGGTCTAAGGACCTGTCAGAGCACCCTTAACACAAACTAAAACAGTTAATTTCTTATGCATGCTTTTCCCCCAGACATGTCTGAAATAGACAGCAGGAGAGTAATGTATTGTGACCATCAGAAAAAAAAAAAAAGAGAAAAGCAATCTTGTTTCTGAGCACAGCAATGTATATAGCAAGTCATATAATGGCTCACAAAGAGAAGCAGTATCCTGTAGGGAAGAGAGAGCTAGACTTAGAGTCAGAAAACATTTTACAGTGTGGTCCTGCGTGAGTTAACTTTTTTACCTCTAGAAGCTTCAGTCCCTTTATCTATAAAATATAATTAATAATACCTACATAATTAAAATACTAAACAGTTAACATTTGCTTAGAGGTGGTGAGGTGATACAGTAGATAAAAGGAAAGAGTCAGAAATTCAAATCCAACCTCAACAAATCACTACTTGTATGTCCTTGGACAGATCACATAATCTGTTTGCTTCAATTTCCTCAAACTACAAAAAGGGGAAAACTATAGCATCTACCTGAGTTGTGAGATCCAAATAATTCTTATAAAGCACTTAAGTATAGCACCTGATTCATTTTAAATGCTATATCATGCTAGCTAACTATTGTTATCATAGCATCATTTTTATTATCAGACTGTACATCAGTTTTCTGAATAACAGCCTAGTCCCATCAGCAAGTTGGCCACCTGGTGATGAATTAGTTGACCATTATAACTTTTAAAAGCTTGTCCACCCAGTAGAAATGCTCTGATCTGAGTCAATGAAGAAAGTAGCCATACAGAGATACCTTATAGTTATTAACACTTACAAAAGTAATGCTCGCCCATTGTCCTTGCATGGAGAGCAAACAATAAATGAGATAAAACACAAAGCTCTTGGTAAGCCTTAAAAGCATTATGTAAATGTTAGCAGAAAGGCTCCTAGAGAATTTCTCATTTCTACATGACATATAGATTAGTTATTAGACAAGTAACAACACAGGAAATAAGACAAAAGTCAAAAACTGTGACCATCTGAGTCATATGGATATCGTGACCAAGCTATGAGGTGATTATTTGGGAAAATCCATCATAACCCAATCAATGTACCCCTACAACCAGACCAAGATTCCTCCCTCTGGGTAGCATGCACACATCACACGGACCATGAGAACAACAAATCATGCTCAACCTACTTTTGAGGTATTTCATTTTTTCCTTCAACCCTGAAATATAGGAAAGTGAATTATTATGAGTTAAATGAAGGCACTAGAGTAGGGCTCAAATCCGGGGGCACAAGGATTTCAAAGTCTCATTCTGAAACAAGAGAGCTAAGACCCAAACATTTTTGTTTTAAATATACAAATGTGTATACACACACACAGACACACATATATACATGCAATATTTTAATGCTTTAGTCCTTGGAGATTTGATGAGGGAGGACAGTCTCCTCCACTGACACAGATCACAATTTATCTACAATTTGATACATAATCATCTTAGAGATGATGTGTCTAAAAAAACCAATCCTTTAACGAACTTGGTAATAAACTCTAATCTCTCTTTTGACATACACTAGACAACAGATCCACAGTCAGTCTTCAGGCTTATACTCTAAAACCTTTGCAACCTGGGAGGCCTTGCCAAAGTTTAAATGCTACCAGCATAGTCTTGGGAAGCCTATTGCTAGCTCCAAGCCCTGATATGATCATCTCTGAGCCTTCAGATCTTTTTTTAAATAATTTTTAACATGTTTTTAAACATCATTAGTCTAAAACATAGAAAAAAGCTTTTAATTTGTAAAACAATTCTGTCATGCAAGGAAAAAGACATTTTCAAGCTGTTTAGAATATTCATTTTAGATTCTAACATGTATACTCTGAGCAATCAGATGTCATGCCAGAGGTAGGCAGGGTCTCTAATACTGAGTAAATTAAGTTTTACTTGGAGGCTGGATCTGCCAAAGATATCTACAAGCCCTTCCTTGGTCCCCATCTGCCAAAGCACAATGGGGCTATACATGTTACCTACCTCCATTGGCCAACAGGTTCTCATAAACTTTGCCTTTTGCATCTTCCATAACTTCTACTACACATTGAGCCATCTTCTTTATAAGGCTTTAAAGAAAGTAAAAGAAAAATATAATTAGTAGCAGAAAAACATCCTAGAAAAGGATATAGACATACTGGGCAATGAGAAACTTATCATGAAGAAGGTAACAATATATTATAGAAAAAGATACTGGATTTTATATTTTAACAGACTGGGATTCACATCCTACTACCAACACGTACTAGTTATGTGATCAGGGATAAGATCACATTTCAACTCTCAGTTTCTTCATTTGAAAACAGGATGGAAATCACAGAATTGTGGCAAGGAATGTAAAGTGTCGTTGAGGACTTAAAAGTGCTGTCTAAATGGCATTATGATAATGATGACAACAAGAAGAATGATGATGTTGGAAGGCAACTTTTCAATAGAAAATCACTGGGGGAGAGTGATTTTCTGAAGTCAGGAGGACCAAGAGTTCAAATATGATCTCAGGAACTTAACTCTTCCTAGCTATGAGACCTAGGCAAATCACTTAGCCCCAATTGCCTCAGCATAAAAAAAAAAAAAAATTAAAAAAAAAAAAAAATCACTGGGGGACAATTAGATGGTGCAGTAGATAGAGCACCAGCCCTGAAATCAGAGGGTCCAGAGTTCAAATCTGACCTCAGACACTTAACATTTCCTAGCTGTATGTATGACCCTGGGCAAGTTACCTAATCCCAATTGCATCAGAAAAAAAAAAAAATTAAAATAAAGAAAAGAAAAGAAAAATCACTGGACAAACTATGATCAAGTACTATCAGAGCAATGATCTGATTATCTGACTTACATTCCCTGTTTGTTTGCATTCTGGGCTCTGAGCAGGGCTCTGAGGGAGAACAGAGGAAGGCCATTTATCTCTAAGTGAAGCACATGACCTTCTGTACTCATTAGGCTTCCAGTAAGGAAAAAGTGAATAGCATACTACACTCAGAGGGAGGGAAAATTGTTACAGTTAACATTAGCACCTTTTATTTGACTCTTTTGGCATAAAAAGAAAAGTTTCACTTGTGATAGGAGAAAGGAAAGAGGCTGCTGGTGATAATATAGTGGATAGATAGAGCACCAGGCCTGGAAACAAAAAGACTTGAATTTAAATTTGGCTTCAGACACTTATTAACTGAGTGATTTTGGTCAGTTAGTCTTGATTTCTTCAACCATAAATGAGGTTCAAAGAGCACCTACTTCACAAAGTTACTGTGAGGATCAAATTTGAGATTTCTTTTTTTTTAAGCCTTACTCCTGACATGTAATAGCTGTGAGAAAAATCACTTAAACTTTCTAAGCCTGAGTTTTTTCATTTATAAAATGAGAGGCATAGCCAGCAAAATTATTATTAATTTATGACACTTTTAAAGTTTACAAAGCAATTGTAATGTATTTCTTTAAGCCTCACACCCCAGTAAACAAATACTACATTTATGTAACAGAGATAATAACTATCAGAAGTGGAATTCTTACTAGATTTTCCAAGCAAAGTCTTCTTGCAAATTTTAAAACACTGTATTAAAGTTGCTAATAACTTTTTTATATAATGCTTTAAAAGTGGCAAAGGTACCCATACCATGTCAAAATAGCTAAGGGAAGACTCCAGGCAATTGGATGGCCCCCTGTGGTACGATTATAGGAAGACAGGACAATAGTAATCCAGGATGAGAAATCCTAGATAAATTGCTATCTACACACTGGAGAATATAACCACATAGCATTTGCCACCGTATAGAATGTAGAGATTCAGGTAGAAATTCAGGATGCTATAACATGATGTAGGACAGAGGTCTTTTAATCTGTTTGTCATCAGGATTACTAATTTGGCATGGATTGGAGGTTTCTGACTTCATTAGAGTTACTAGTGCCTGTTATCAGTCTTAATTTCAATAGATCATTCCCATTAGATTCAATAAAAATTTACCAAATGCCTACTGTTGCTCTTCCCAACCTGTTTCTCTCACTACCTGCTTATTAGATATTTCAAATTGGATATATTCTATAGACATTTCTAAAACATAACTATGTTGGGAATTGAAGAGAAACACAAAGAAAGATAAGAAAGATACAAAAAGCTAAGAGAGACAGCATAACTATATGGAAACCTACATTTGAATTTGTATTTTGAAACTTAATCACTGAAACTGAACCTCAAGTTTCTTCACATGTAAGATGAAGACTATAATTAATATGCTATCTACTTCAATGGGAGAAGGAGGGAAGAGGGAGTTTTCTGCATTTAAGATCTATATAACCTTGTATTTTGCATTTTGTGCTTGCACTCCTCTACCAATACCTTGTCTGTTGGGAGTTGTCTTTTTTTGTGAGATTGTAATAAATCTTTTTTTGCTTTTTACCTTGAGTATACGATTTTAATTTGAGTAATTGTCCCAGTTTCTACCTCCCAACACTGTTATAAGGATTATATGAGATTATGTATAACATTTCTAAGTATTTAGTACAGTGCCCAGAACATTTTAGGTGTTAAAAACCATTCTTCTTCCTCCCTACATTCCTTCTTTCCTTCCTCCCTCCCTTCCTATTAATATCTCGAAATAAGTGGTATAGCCTAAGCATAGATCCTCCATTTCAAAATCCAGCACTCTATCCATTGCACCAAACTGCAGTTCTCTACTGACATTTTCATAATCAAACATTCACTTCTCATACCCTAGTGTTTTGTAAACCTTAAAATACCATAAAAATAAATTATTACATGTGGAAATAAAAGAGTAAATACTTGTTAAAGTCAAATGTACTAAGTTTCTCTAAAACAGTCATAAATAACAATCAAGCAGTGTGCCATGGCAGAAGTTCTAAAGTCAGAATGATGAGGGTTGAGGTCCCTTTAAGATTCCTTTCTAATTGCCCAACCCATGGCTGACTTTGATTCACAAATCCTGGTCAAAGGCACCCTTTGAATATCTGGGCCCAGCCCCCCCACTCTCAGCTCAGCTTCCCCCAGCCCTCACCTGATCTGAGCTAACTGAAAAGCCAGCCGAGAACTTAGGGGTACCGCCCATCATCTTCTAGGTATAAAAAGGGCCAGAGGGAGCCTTCTTTGCAGGAGCCCTCCCCCCCAACACATGGTATCCTTCCAGCCATGTAAGGGTTCCTGCCCGCCCAGCGGCCACTTCTGGCCCTGGCGTCTTTCTAACTGAACCTTACTTCCAAATTTCTACAATAAACCTTTTATTTATCAATCTAAGTTTTCAGGCCTGTAAATTCATTTACAGGGGACACTGCCCCTCATGGGTGGGGTTCCCCCTTTCCTTTCCCTCATTAAGAAGACCCGAGTTTTTATCCTGACTTCTAATAACTTATGCTGTGTAATCTCTAGGAAATTCTCTTGCCTTCTCTGGGCCACAGATTTCTTATTTGTAAAATGAAAGGTCTGGATTAAATACTTCTCTCTCTAAGAAATACTTCTACTTCTAAATTCTATGAACATTTATTATGGGGTTTCATTAGGTCAATCATCCAGGAAGTCAATAAGCACTTAACATTATAGAGAATAGAGATCACAACATTGAGAAGTCAGGAAGAGAAGGCTGGGAGGGAGAGAAGGAGGGGGGGGGCGGGGGAAGAGGGTTTTGATAATGAATTTATTTTAAGTTTGTTGAGTTTTAGGGGTCTATGAGACATCCAATTAGAGACGTCCAATAAGCATTAGAAGATAAATGATTGCATTGGGTCAGGAAAAAGATTAGAACTTGCTAAGTAGATCCGTCTAAGCAGTTTAGAGATGATAATTAGGATGAAGCATAGAGCAGGTATTCACCTCAGAGGTTTGCTACAAGGTCTTCTAGTATACCTCTCCCCCTGCCTTCAACCTCCAGCATTTTCCTAAACTTCGGAGGTCAGGAATTCTAACCGAAGAGATCATTCTTTGTGATTAAAGGAGCCCAGAGGGAGCTCAGTTAAAAATGCAAAGATGTGACTAGGGCAAGGCCCAGTATCTCATTAGGAAAATTAAGGGCCTCAGGGAGAGTAGGACATGTAGAGATTTTAAAATAATAATAAATGAGGTCTTGTTTTCTTTCTCTTCTTGATCCAATTTTTCTTGTGTAGCAAGATAACTGTATAAATATATACACATATATTGGATCTAGTATTAGATGATCTGCCATCTAGGGGAGAGGGGAGGGGAAAGGAGAAGAAAATTTGGAACACAAGGTTTTGCAAAGGTCAATGTTGAAAAATTGCCCATGCATATGTTTTGTAAATAAAGCCTTAATAAATAGGTAGGCAGATAGATACCAACTGAGGCCTCACAAGGCAAGGTAGAATACAAAGGAAAGTGCAAATAGAGTATATTTAAAACTCCCCTCTAGAAGGAGTCTTCCAAAATGGTCTAAAAAACTTGAGACCACTTCCTTCCTAATTCATACTCAAGACCAGAAGGCTGAAGAAATAACAAGGGATAGGGTTCTCAAGACAGAATTTCTCTTTCTGGAACAAAGAGAAAGCTACAAACCTAATCCCATAGTTGGAAGAGATTTCCAAGGTTAAATGATTTTGTATAAACTAATGAAAAATGAGATAGGAAAAGCCAGAATAGTAGGCACAGTAAAAGCAGCCTCTAACACACAACACAATTCAAATTATCACGTCAAATCTTGGTACTAAAGAAAAGATGATTAAATACACAGCCATAATCTTACCAGAGATGAAACTTCCTACAGGTATGTATTCTAATAAGCCAGAAGGTCCTTGTGTTTGTTGCTTTTTGTTTAATTGTTTTTCTTGGTTAGAAGGAATGGTAGTGAGAGAGATTGTGACATTGTGATTGGAGACTTAAAAGATCTTTTACAGCCAGCTTCTTTATACCTATAGCAGGTAGATGGAGCAAGCCTCTAACAAACTAGATAACCAGACAAGAGCTATCTTTGCTAGATTTTCAGGTGAGCTAGACAAGAACCGGTCAAGGGAAGATGGTTTGGATATTCAAAAAAAAAAAAAGTCTGCAAGTCTTTCCTCTTCAGAATAGTCAAGTCAGAAGTGAGATAGTTTGGCCCAGAGGTATAAAAAGCACCAAACAGTAGAGTCTGTTCCGATGCAGGCCCATCCAAGGAGTCAAGAATCCTCAGGGAAAGACACCCAACTTCTTTGTTTCACTGTTTCCTCCTGAGCCAATAGGGATAATAGAACCAATCTACCCTGGAGCAAAGGAGCAGAAATAGGAAGGTGTGGCTACAAAGAAAGGAGGCTGAACCTTTTTTTTTTTTTTAAAGACTATAATGGAAAAGCCTAGAATGAAAATAAATGGATTCAAAATATTCTTTAATTAACCTTCTGGCTATTCTTAATTTTATTAGAATCAACAAATATGAACATTTTCCTACACAAATAACAGAAAGAGGACTAATTATGAAATTTGAATCTTCATTATTTACAACTTTAAAAAAAAAAAACATATTTCTAATTTCTTATTTCAAATTCAAGCTCTGCAACTTGTTAGCCCTGTGGCTGTGGGCGGATCACCTTTTCTGTAAAATGAAGTTACTTCCTTAGTAAGATGAAGAGTTTGAAAAATATTGTCTCTTCCAAAAGAATGTATTTTTATTCAAGAATCGTTAAATCATCTATTTCAATTCACTGTTTTTAGAGGGATTCACTGAGGTCCAGAGAAAATTACTCAAAGTTACAAAAGTCATTAGCATCTGATTTAAAGCTTCAAACTCAAGATTCCTTATGAATCTAAGGTTCTCTCCACTATACAGTATGGTATGATCCAATTCAGTCACCCACTTTATTTGCCAAACTGAATTCTGAGTAACTTTTGACTATTTCTAAAAATTTACCCAGAGGCAGCTAAGGTGAATAAGATAAAGTAAATAGAGGACCAAGCCTGGGGTAAAGAGTACCTGAGTTCAAATCCAGCCTCATCTGTGTGACTCTGGACAAATCACTTTCCCTATTTGCCTCAGTTTCCTCATTAGTAAAATAAGCCTAAGAAGAAAAGAACAAGCCACTCCAATATTTTTGCAAAGAAAATCCCAAATGGACTCATGAAGAGTAAAACATGATTGAAAAAGACTCAACAAGAAAAAATGCTAACTGACTGACCAAATAGAGGAACTTGTATCTAGTTCAGGATTAGAAGGATGATAATAACATTTCTAAAGTTTGTGAAAGACTACAAAATTTTCCTCACAACAACTTTGGAAACAGATAATCCAAGTATTTTTCCCATCTTATAGATGAAGAAAATAAAGGTTTCCTGGAAATTCAGTAACTAGCCTAAGGTTACATAGCTGGTTAAGCATCAAAGCCCTCATATGCCTCACTCCTTCCCTAGACAGTTTTCTTTTCCAGACACCATGCCACCAACAATGATACTTAAAAATAGCTATAGCCCGAAATGTTTGCCTAAGTTGATCAGAGAACAGAATCATGAAGTCTACCTAGATGTTAAAGATTCCTTTGCAAAGTTTACAGAAAAAAATATTGAATATATGCCTCAACGTGGTTAAAAAAAAGAAAAAAAAGAAAAGGAAAAAAAAAAAAGAAAAAAAAGAAAAGAAAACCCCCATATACCAAATGAATCAAATATATGCATTTTTTTTGGTGGTAGGAAAAAAAGGAGGAAGAAAAACAAAGTGAACAAGTCTTCCAAATTTTTAAAAGAGTAAACAAACTATGATATATGAATGGAATGGAATATTATTATATTATTTCATTGTATGACACGACAAATATAAGGATATGGGAGGCGATGGGGGGGGGGGGTGTAATACTGAAAGACCTATTCAAACCAGAAGAATTATACAATTATTAGGATAAGTCATTGTGAAAATAACAAAATGAAGACAAGATTAAATTCCTTTTTTTTTTTTTTTCTGGTTATTGTTAATTTTTTCAGGATACTTGGGCCAATAATTGGTCCCAGGCCATTCCTTACTTTGTCATAGTTTTGGTTTTGAGGATTCAGAATAAATTGTAATTGTTTCTGTTCTAGGCAAGAAACCCTGAGGTGCTTTCCCTCTCATTGATTTTTTTTTTTTTTTTGGGAGTAGATAAACTAAGCCATATTTCATCTCATTTGCCAGAAATCACTGAATGACTATTGCCTCAGACAAACTGAGACTTGGAAAAGACTTTAGTTTAGAAAGGTCAAGGTCCCCACTGCATCTAGAGTCATCAAGTCATCCTGATCTAAGTCAATTCACTTCCAGTCAAGCCATCAACCTCCTGATGTTATTGATTCTCTTTTTGAAAACAACTAACAATAATTATTTATACCAAATTCTATTCTACCTTCACCCATTTTTGTAAATTTACTTCAAGCTGGCTCTGGCCTATATATATTATACAATCAATTAATCAAAACATTTATTAAACACTTACTGTGTAAAATGACGACAAGGAAAGCAGTAATAGTATTTCCCTCAAAAAGCTTATATCAAAAGAGCAAGGGAGCTGGCTTTGAAATCAACAATAACTTACCCAGAAAAACTGAGTATAAACTGGAATAAAAAAAGAAATAGAAGAGATTTAATGAATTGACAGATATCTGTGACAAAAAGACCAGAATTCAGTGGAAAATTTAACATCTAAGATCTCAGAGAAATGTAAAGTAAATATTAAAGAGTAACTATATATAGGGAATCAAGAAGGTCAAACTGTTTACTTCTCATATGGGAGAATGTTATCTGTACTTTTAAGAATGTTATCATTAAGTGTAAACTGTTTAAGGTTCTTTCTGATAAAGGCCTCATTTCCAAAATATATAGAGAACTGACTCTAATTTATAAGAAATCAAGCCATTCTCCCAATTGGTAAATGATCAACGAATATGAATAGACAATTCTCAAATAAAGAAATTTGAACTATTTCTAGCCATATGAAAAGTTGCTCCAAGTCATTATTAATCAGAGAAATGCAAATTAAGACAACTCTGAGATACCACTACACACCTGTCAGATTGACTAGAATGACAGGAAAAGATAATGTGGAATGTTGGAGGGGATGTGGGGAAAATTGGGACACTGATACACTGTTGGTGGAACTGTGAATACATCCAGCCATTCTAGAGAGCAATTTGGAACTATGCTCAAAAAGTTATCAAACTGTGTATATCCTTTGATCCAGCAGTATTATTACTGGGCTTATTTCCCAAAGAGAATTTAAAGAAGGGAAAGGGACCTGTATGTGCAAGAATATTTGTGGCAACCCTTTGTAGTGCCCAGAAACTGGAAAATGAGTAGATGCCCATCAATTGGAGAATGGCTGAATAAATTGTGTTATATGAATGTTATGGAATATTATTGTTCTATAAGAAATGACCAGCATGATGATTACAGAGAAGCCTGGAGAGACTTACATGAACTGATGCTGAGTGAAATGAGAAGGACCAGGAGATCATGATATACTTCAACAACAATACTATATGATGATCAATTCTGATAGACGTGGTCACCAACAGAGCAGTAATAAATTGAACCAGCTACACCCAATGAAAGGACTCTGGGAGATGACTATGACCCACTAAATAGAATCCCCAATCCCTCTACTTTTGTTTACCTGCATTTTTTATTTCCTTCACAGGCTAATTGTACTATATTTCAAAGTCCGATTCTTTTTGTACAGCAAAATAACTGTTTAGACAGGTATACATATATTGTATTTAATTTATATTTTAACATATTTAACATGTATTGGTCAGCCTGCCTTCTTGGGGAAGAGGTGGGGGGAAGGAGAGAAAAAGTGGAACAAAAGATTTTACAATTGTCAGTGCTGAAAAATTACCTATGCATATATCATAAATAAAAAGCTATAATTTTTTTAAAAAGTGTAAACTGTTTTTCTTCCCAAGTTATTTTTATCTTCTGAATCCAATTCTTCCTGTGAAACAAAAAATTAAGTTTTGCACATATATATTGTATCTAGAATATACTATAACATATTTAACATGTATAAGACTGCCTGCCATCTATGAGAAGAGGTGGATGGAAGGAAGGGGAAAATCAAAACAGAAGTGAGTGCAAGGGATAACGTTGTAAAAAATTACCCATGCATATGTACTGTAAAAAAAAAAAAAGTTATAATTATAAAATTAAAAAAAAAAGAAGAAGAATGTTATAATTACTTGGATAGTTTGCAAGAGTACATAAAGATAGAAGATGGGGTTATAGTAGAATATGATGGAATGGAATAAAATTGTGTATGGACAGGTAAAATGGACCAATTATCTCATCTCACACAGTGGCAGCAGATGGGAGTAGAGAGTTAGTAATATCAATACTAAATCTATATGATCCAAATACTATAGCATCTAAAAGTTGAATTACAAGTGAAAATAGATAATACTACAATATTGGAGGACTTTCCCTCTCAGAACTAGGTAACACTAACAGAAAAAAAAAAAAAAAAGAAGAATTTAAGGAGGTGAATAAAATCTTCGTTAAGCTAGATATGATATATATCTGGAGAGGACTGAATGGGAATAGAAAAAAATATACTTTCTTTTTCAATGGTACATGTTACCTTTACAAAAACTGACCATATATTAGGGAAGAAAAACTTCAAAACTGAGGTGAAAATTTCTGAGTTTCTCCGACGTCAAATTTATAAAAATGTGAATCATTCCTCAATTGAAAAATGATCAAAGGATATGTATGAAAGGACATTTTTTTGATGAAAACAAACAAACATATATGCTTATAAAAAATGCTCTAACTTACTATTGATTAGAGAATGAAAATTAAAACAACTTTTTTCATATTGGCTAAAATGCTAGAAAGGCAAAGTGACAAATATTGGAGCAGATGTGGAAAAAATTGGGACATATTCACTATTGGTGGAACTGAACTGATCCAACCACTTTGTAAAGAAATCTAAAATAATTCTCAAAGTTATAAAACTGTATATCCTTTGAACCAGCAATACCACTATTAGGTCTGCTTCCCAAGACGATTAAGGAAAAAGAAAAAGAACTTCTATGTTTTAAAATATTTATAGTACTTTTCTTTGTGGTGGAAAAAAAAATAGAAATTTAGGGGATGCCTAACAATTGGGGAATAGCTAAATTAGTTTTGAGGTATATATGACCATGATAGAATACTATTGTGCAATGAAAAATAATGAACTAGTTGACTTTAACACATTCTATATTCACTTCTTTTTCCTGTTTTTTTTTTTCCCTCTCCCATGGTTTTTCCCTTTTGTTCTGATTTTTGTCTCCCAACAAACATGATTCATAAAGAAATGTGTATTAAAAATAAATTTTTACAACAAGTCAATAGTGTGAATTAGAAATTCATGACTTTATAGTGAAACCTCTTTTTATATTATACTGTGTACATAAAAATAGGTTTGGGGTTTTTTTTGGGGGGGTTGTCTTTTTGTATTTAAGTTAAAAATGAATTTAAAAAGAAGACAGAATAAATATTTATTGACTAACTCCTACAATGTACAAAACACTGGGAATGCAAGAATGAAATAAGAAATAGGCCCCGCCCTCAAGGAAATTAATTTTCATAATAAACCACATAATCATTACTTAATAAAAATATATAATATATCCCTGTAATATACTTTGAATAAAACAAGTTGACATTTTTATATAAAAATAAAGCATTAATTCTATTCAATAATAAGTTTTAATATTTACTACTCAATACTAGTGATTCAAATTAAAAAAAAAAGAAATTAGAACCTACCCTCCAGGAACTTATATTTTATTAAGGACTAGCTATAATTATAATAGAAGTCACAGACTGAATTAAACTAGATGATCTTGAAAATACTTTCTATTTTTAAAATCTTTATCCTAAATTAAACAATTTTTGCTATTGTGAAATTCAACTCAGACCATTTAGAACTTATAATGAAAGATGTAAGGATTCTACCCTCTGAAATTCTCTTTTGCCATTATTCTTCCTAAAAGATTGTAACCCTGTGAGAGTCAGTATCATGTGACTTTTCATCTTCCTATCATAATGCATCATATTATAAATGTGTTTAATTAAACAGAATTCTCAAATCCTCCCACATTATACTTGTTCCATTACACACATGATTGCAATGCTCTTCACTGGGGAACAAACCTTGTAGGCAATCTTTTCTATTTTCTTGCTTGATTCATTCCCCTTTTCACTCCTTCACTATTTATCTCTTCCTTCTCCAATCCATCCTTTACACAGCTGCCAAAATAAAACTTCTAAAACTCGGTACTAACCATGTCACTGTCCTGCCTCCAGACTAAAATACAGCCCTCACACAAGGCAGCATTTGAATTAAGTCTTGGAGACTTGGTTTTATAATTTAAACTCCTTTATAATGCAGCTCTTCAGCAGACCTTTGCAGGTGTTATGCTTAACTCCTTTGCATATAGTCTATGGTGTATCTGATGTTCACATACAACATTCCATCTCAAGTTTCCATGTCCTTGCCCAGGATGATCTCACATCTGGAATACCCTCTTTTCTCCTCTACTTCTTACACTCCACTTCTTTCAAAGCTCATCAAAATATTACTTCCTACATGAGCCTTTGCAGATCCCCCCTCTCTCTATCTCCTCCCAGTTTCTAATGTTATCCCTAGCTCCAAAATTGTCTTAAATTTACTTTCTCTATCTTCTTATATTTAAAACTTGTCTGTCTAATAAGAGAGGTGAAAAGATAGTATGTGGACAGAGAACTTGCTTCTAAGATAGTTGGTTCCAAATCCCACCTGGACATCCTGGCTCTGTTAACTCTGCCAAGTCATGCAGTCTCTCAGAGCTCTAAACAACTCTAGGAGTACAAGTTGCAGAGAAGGCATAGATCTGAATTGACACAAAAAGTTTCCCCTTGCAGGAGCTCTTTATGTCAATGAAATCACAGATCCAAGTCCATATCCCACATAGTGGGTAGTCAGGAATATCCAAGACAACTAGATGACTCAGTGGACTAAGTACTGGGCCTAAAATCACAAAGATCTGAATTCAAATCTAGCTCCAAAAAGTTACCATCTGTGCAATCCCGGACAAGTCATTTAACCTGTTTGTCAATAGAAAAAGAAATAGTAAACCACTCGAATATCTCTGTCATAAAAACTCTAAGGTTTTGGGATGTTGTAATCTATGGGGTCACAAGTTGTTGAACAACAAAAAGGTAGAGGTGATTGATTGTAAGTGCATTTACTTAAGTCTTTAAGGGAGATGGAATGGTGCATGTAAGGAACAATAAGGTGGACTGTGTGGTTAGCCCCATAAAGTATGTGAAGGAGACTAATATACAAGAGGCCCAGGAAGTAGGTTGGAACTCAGTTGTAAAGGACTTTAAATGTCAAAGTTACCCATGTACTGGATCAGCTCTAAATCCTTTCCAACCTCCAAGAATTTTTTCAGTCATGAATAATCCACTCATGGATAATTAAGCATTTGATTACATTTGGGGATTTAGATTTCTTACCTATAAAATTCTCTAATTTCTATCTTATTGTTGATGGATTTTAATTGTTTATAAATGACTATCTGTGAATGTGGACTTAACTAGATCCTATAAAAATGTTTCTATTGTCCATACTTTGTTCTCCTTCATTAATTCAAGTAATCTCCTAAGAAAGCTCTCAGGACATGTGATGTTTCCACCAATAATTGCTAACCTAATCAAGATCACTTAAAAGGCTCAAATATTCAGAAAAAAAGAGGAATGTGCTGCTTTCAAAGCAAAAGTATTAATTCTTCAGATGTCAATGTAGAACAAAAATAATTAGCAGATTCCCAACAGAACTGCTGAGAATAAATCAAAAATAGATGAAAAGCTCCGAGAGCCAAAAGTTGCCTTACAGCAACATGGAAAAACACTCAGTCTAGCCGAGTAAATAAATAATAAAAGGATATGGAAACAATACACCCTGAAAACTCTTGTACCTTCTCTACTCTCCTGACCAGAGGCAGTGCTGACAGGTTTGTGCTGCCTAGGTTACAAGAACAGCTAGTATTTATTTATCTAATAACACTTAAGCACTTTTCAGAGAATCCAGTAGTTCTTTTCAAAGAACTACAGCAGAGTATGAGCAGTTTCTTTGAATACTTCATCCTGTATAAGCTTTTCTACATGATTTTTATTCCCACAATGTGGGCAAGGGTGGCTGACAGGTTAACCATGCTATGACTACACATACAACTGCTGAGCTAGTATTAACTCTTTGGAGTATTCAAAACAGATCATGCTTGTCTTACGGAAACAGGGAAAGAGCACTGGACTTACAGATAGGAGACCTGGGTTTGTATCCTGCTACTGCTTACTAGCTGTATTACTTTAGAAAGTTATTCAAGAAATCTGAGCTAGCTTTCTTACCTGAAAGGTCATGGTGGAAATCAACCTATGTTATCTTTAGAGTTCTTTCCAACTGAAAAAAATCTTAAATTTTCTTCTCTGAATATGGGCCTTGACACGGTAGCTACTCATTGTTTCTGTTTTGGCAAGAAACCCCAAGGGTCTTCCCCTCCCATACTGATTTTATTTATTTATTAGCTAGGTTAAGGGGAGGGGAGAAGGAGAGGCCATTTTTGCCTCATTTTTACCTAGCCTTATTCTCTGAATGAGCGCTGTTTCAGACAAACTGAAACCTGGGAAAGACCTTAGTTTAAAAAGGCCAAGGCTTCCCACTTTATCCAGGACTTTCGCCAGTTGTCCTGATCTATATCTTGCTACTCGACCCAGATGACTCCAGGAGAGAGAGTGAGGCTGCTAACTTTATACAGCTCTTCCTCTTTAAAACCAACTCACTTATACGTCATGGCAAGTCCTTCCTGATGCCATGGCCCTTTTCAAGAATGAAGAAAATAAAACAAAATTAAGATATGTCAGATAAGCTTACTGTCTTTTGGACCCTGGTGCTTCCCTAAATCAGGAATAGATTGATTGACTGCTACAAAGAGTCAGTTCTAGCTGCCACCTTGAATAGCCAGATGGTTAATATGCCAGTTGCATTTATTTTTATATATTTTCTTTTTTGTGAATTTTTTTACCTTGAATGTAAGTTATGATGGAAAGAACAATCATACAACTCTAAAACCCAAAAGAACTTTAGATATAATAATAAATGACATATGCGTGGTGTTTTAAGTACATTATCTCATATGAGCCTCACAAGAAACATGACAGATAAATTCTAAGGTAGGCATAGACATTATACTAATTTTACAAATGGGGAAATTGAGGCTGAGAAGTGAAGATATGAACTCGGTTCTTCTTGATTCCATGTCCCACATTTTATCCTCTTGCTATCTTCTCTTTTCGATTTGCTTGAGATCCCAGTTTGTTGGAGAAGGTGAAGGATAGCACAAGAACCAAAATCCAAGGGTCCTGACTCTCTAAGTCCAGTATTCCTTCTACTACACCATAAATTAAGACTGCTGTATTTTTGGTAAATTAGCCTCTTATACCTGAACTATAATCTTGACCCTACTGTTAGTAATTTTTGGACAAGCCACCTACCTCACAGAGTTTCAATTTCCTTACTTTGAAATGAAGGGAATTAACTAGACAGATCTCAACAGCTCTTAGAAACTTCTAACAAACTTTAATTATATTATACAGTGTATATATTTATAAACTCTTCTATCTAGGTAGTTTTTTTTTTGTTGTTTTTTTTTTAGTATGTTTGCACATTTCTTTCATATCTGATATATCATGGCAAACATAACTAGAAGAAAAAATTTTTTTTATATTAGGATAGAGACAACAAAACATTACTTCATTGATACACTGAACATAATACTTAGAATTGTAACTAATTGCTACAGTAATATCTAAAGTATTAGAACATCTTAAGGTAACATTAGTATCTATCAACCATTAGGCAGTGTGGTACAATAAAAAAAGCACAGATATGACAATGTATCTCAATTTGAATCTCAGTTTTGTTACTTTAAATAAATGAATGATGAGTGGACCAATAAATGACTGAATAAATAACATTTATCAAACACTTATTACACACGATCTCATCTGTAAAGTTGGCTATATTAGATTATTTCTAGATCCTATCTACCACAAATAAATAGAAGGTCTTCCAGAGCAGGGACTCCTTTTTTTCTCTTATTCCCACAAGTATACTAGGGCATAGTGAGCCAGCCTTTAAGTCTGGGTCTCATATATATTACTTATGTGACCAAAATCAAGTAACTCAAATTTTCAATGTTCTTGATGACTAAGTTACAGCTATACTGATAGATGGAACTTCCTTATCAGAAGTTCTCCATACCAATGACATTATAGTCCCCCATCACCAGAACTTAGCACAGTGACTCAAACATAGAATGTACTTAACAAATGTTTGCCTAGTTGAGTTTAATTCTGGCTTTAAATTCTATGAATTATTCTAGAGGATCATTCTGTGCTTTCCCAAATTATGAAAAATGCTCATCATTTCCCCCAAATTAGAATTTCCCAAAGTATGTGCCCTGATCTTATCAGTTCACCTTTATAATATCTCACTAAGCAGACCAGAAGCTAAATAGTATCATTCAGTTTTACAGATAAGCACAATGCAAAATGATTTATCAATCATTCATTCAATAAAGTTAATTAATTCTCTGTGCAAAGCTACATAAACTGTAAAATCTTCAAGATTAGGACTATTATATATAGTATCCTACATCCTGCAAAGAGGTAAACATTGCTACTATTGTTACAATTAACAATACTATTAGGCAAATTGATACGGAAAGGGATTTTCCAGTGCCTATCATATAACAACAATTTTTAATAATCATTTTTCAACTATATTCCCTACAATCCCAAAGATTTGCACTTTACAAAGCTAGCATCCACAGTATTCCTTCTTAAGACTGTTGCTCAAAGCAGCATTTGGGAGTTGGAGTCCTGTATCCTAAAAGAAATGCAGGGGTTTCTGCAATCTCAAAAAGTAGGAAAACTATAGCTCTAAACAATGCTCAGGGCTATTTCTAGAATAAAGGAAAACCTCTTCTTAATTCCCAGAGTTTAATGCTAAAAGTCCTACTTTTATTTTAGGATAATAATTGCATTGAAAATTTTAGCAGCATATTTATCTAATAAGCAAGTTG
Organism: Sminthopsis crassicaudata; assembly: GCF_048593235.1. NCBI lineage: Eukaryota > Metazoa > Chordata > Mammalia > Dasyuromorphia > Dasyuridae > Sminthopsis > Sminthopsis crassicaudata. Next base: position 220,354,702 of record NC_133618.1, read on the forward strand.
CTTCCAGAATGACCCTGCAGTCCTTAGAAAAAGATTGTCTCCTTTGACCACTTTGCTGTTATCCTACTACCAGGTTTAGACAAGTATGGGTTCAGTTAATGCAAGTACACTGTGTCCTCTAAAAACAATGTCAGATTCTCATTTGTATGTAGTAAATAAGGACTATTTTACCTTTCAGTAAAGGTATCAAGTTTCCCCAACTCATCTGAGAGACCAACAAGAGAATCCAAGGTCCCCACCTACAAAGAGCATAAATAAGTTAAATGTACAGACTCTTAATGGGAAAGATGTTTTGTGATTTTTTAGATAGAATAGCTTCTAGTGGGAAATCCTATGGTTGCCTGTTGAGAGAGAGAAACTAATACAGAGCTTAGAGATTGGTTAGAATTCTTTAGTTAATAGTAATTTGGGATTTGAGTTCTCCCCACCATCATGTTTTTCCCATGCAAAAGATTGTACGTTATCTTGTGGTAGGTCCTAATTCTCATTTTCAAATAGAAAATATCAATTTTACAATTTGATGAAAAAAACTTCAGCAAGAGATATCTGTAGAAGCAAACTTAAAAATTACTAGAATGTCAACTCCTTGCAGAGATCATGTCTATTTTTTTTTTGTATAGCCAGAAAATAGCATAATGTCTGACACTTAGTAGGTACTTATTATTTATTAAATTAACTGAATCAAATATTTGAATTTAAATTTTAAAAAGCATTTCTGTTTCAAGTGATTTCAAACAATCTGTAGTAGAGTTTTCTTGGCTGCTATAGATAAAGGATCTGATTTGGGTGGGGCTCCTCTAGGGTCATCCTTTGGGGCAGCCATACTCTTAGATATTTTGAAAGTTTATGGAACATTCTTTCTACTAACAAAAGGAATTAATTGTATAAAACTGCACAATGCCCACTTATCTCTGATGAAATTAAGAGATGTGGCTTCTCTTCCCCAAGGGTTCTCCTCCTCCACATTTCCCCAAGACACTATAGTTTTTGACTTCTATAGAGAGACAAGCCAAAACAGCCTTGATTCAAGGGTTAGAACTCAGAGCTTCTTTTACTTCTGTAAATTCAGGCAAGTCATTTATTATCTCTAAGTGTTCATATCTATAAAATAGGAGGAACATGGGCTAGAGATCTGAGATCTTAAATCTATGTTCTTCTTGCACTTTAATTTCTTCATCTGTAAAATGGGATAATATGTGAAGGGATTTCCTGTGCTTATCCCTATTTTTGAAATAAAATAATATTGAGTCCCAGCAAGAGTTAGAACAAGAGTGCTTAGGACCCTAGAGTTTTTTTTAATATGTTGAAAAACTATTTCAACATATTTTAGTGTCCTTTGTAACTCTATATTTTATTCTATGCAGTAAAACTGATTCTCGAAGCACTCATAAGCTTCACAAGATTATCAAAGGAGTCCAGGACATACAAAAAGTTCTAAAACCCCTGATCTAAGAGCAGTTGATGTAAGCATCATTATTTTAAACATCCTTCTACAGAAAGTCTTTTCTCTTCAGCCTACCTGCTGGTGGCATGCCTCTTAAAATGACATTGTACTTATATTGCATGTAATTGTTTGTATATTTAACAGAACTATATATGGGAGTTTTTGTTTCTCCTATTCTCTCCTATTTCTCACTTTCATCTTGGGAAGGACTTCTCCAACTTAGGGTATGCATAGCCCTAGTTGGTATAAGAAATTAGTCAAGGAGATAAGGGAATTTATTAATTTTGTAATTATCTGTCAGACCAGTGTGACATATTTCATGTTTTAGAGGCTGAGGCCAGTGGATCACTTGACCTTTAAAGTTCTGAGACAAAATTGGGATAAAGTCTTCCAGTATCTGTGCTATGTCACATACCAAATATGGTGAATCCCAAGAAGCACAAGGGCCACCATGCTACCTAGGGAGTCCAGGTCAGAAAACAGTACAGGGCAGATTCAGAGCTGATCAGTAATGAGCCTCTGTATTTACAGCCTGCCTCAGTTAAGGAGAGACCTAGTCTCAAAAAAAAAATCTTATTCAACTAAGCATTGTGAATTTAAGAATGTTTTCCTTTTCATATTGAATAAGGGAAAGTTTATTCAATGCCAAGGCATATGGGAACAGAAAAGTGATCTTGGGCATAAACACTGAATTTCTTTCCCTTCATACCTTCTCTAAAGTGGGTCAAAAGTACACTTAAGGCTGGAGACAAACAAGGCAAATTCCAAACTATAGCATATAGTCAGTCCTTACCAGAAGGAATTAGAATGGGAATTTAAGATAAGACCAAGAGTTTAACTCACAGGGCCAATCAGCAGGCTTTCCCAGAAAACTTTTCAATAGGGAAGAAACTAGCTCCATCTTTAGTGGAGCTCACCCATAGTTTACATACGGCTCTGTCCTTGCACAAAAGTTTTTTAGCTCTCATACAGAAATGGTATCTCATCTCTCTGAAATCCATCCCCCCCCCCCCCGCATGATATCACAATTAATCTGAAGATTCCTCCTCATGTTTCTGAGTCTATAAAATCAGATATTTTTACCACCCATTTTTGCCCTATGTGATATGGAGAGGGGAAAAAAAAAAAAAAAAAAAAAGCTGATTCTGGGTTAAAATGTTGCCTCTGACACATACTACTTGTGAAACCCTTTCATTTAAACATATCTATAAAAATGAGCTGGTTAGTCTAGGTGGCCTGTTCTAGCTCAAGACTTAGCTGGATATTTTGTACCTTTCTTTTTTTCCAAAGGACCATTCATGATAGATGGCTTCCATTGTACTATCTCATTTTTTATATTATCATAGGTTTAGAGTGGAAAGGGACCATAAAGTCAGAGATAATCTAATTCTCTCATTTTACAGATGAGGAAATTGAGGCAATTAAGTTAAATGACTTTCCTAAATCATAAGTCAGATCCTCTTATACTATTTTAACACAGCATTCTTTCCACAAAACCATATTACCTCTCTCCTTCCAAGATGCTAAAATGAGAAACAGCCTTTCCCCTTCCTCTCCTTAACGATTGTTTGTTTCTTTTTTCCCTTCCAACCCTCCCTATGTCAATCCCTCTGATTTCTAGGACTTTACCTTGAAGTCAGGAATGGCAAATTTAGTATTGTGGGATAGATTAGACTTGGAGGTTACTGTGTTCATCCGTTCCAGAGCCTGCAAATTTTCTTTATCTCCAGGGGCAGAAATCAGCCAAAATTCCGACGACATGTTAAGGTCTTTCCTTTTAGTCAAGGTTACTATTGAGCATACAAAAAAACAAAAACAAAAACACAACATGTAGAAAAGAGTAAGGACCTTCCTACTTGCTTTTTTCTCTTCTTGCTATCAGTTCTATAGGATTGAGAATAGGGATGAACCTGTTATAGGTAGATATTGTATAGTACATGGAGAACTAGCCTAAGATTGGATTTGGATTCAAACCTTTGAATTCAACAGGGATTGCAAAAATTGCTATAACATAAGTCAAATCACTTTCTCTCTCTGGACCTTAAAAACCAGCCCTATAAAATGATGAAGTTGGAGTATAATTTGGCATGGACTTTGATAAACTGGAAAGAGTCCAAAGAAGGACACAGGATGGTGAAAGGCTAGCTGTTCAAGTCATATGCTTATTGTTTAAAGGAAATGGGAAAATTTAGCTCACAGATTAGAAGACTCAGGAGAACAAGATAAATAATTGAAACTTTTAGCACAGTACCTGGCACATAGCTAGCACTTCATATGTTTATTAACTGATTTACTGATTGATGGACAAAACCAGGAACAATGGATGGAATTTGTAAAGAGGCAAATTTAAGGAAAAGCCTGCAAGCAATTAAAACTGCTGAAGAGCATAATCAGCTGTCTCAAGAGGTGACCAGTTCCCCTTCCTGAGAGGTCTTCAAGCAGAGGCTGGTTGACCACTTTTCAAGCACTCTGCTCTCTGATAAGGATTGAACTAAATAGTCACTGAAGTTGACTTTCACCATTAAAATTGTATAATCTTGAAAAGTGCTTTCCACTTTAAATTCTATGGTCCTAAAATTGTCCATTTACTTAAAGATGGGAAGAACCTAATCCCAAAGGACTGTGAGCCAAGTGAGGAGATTGGCTTCCTGAAAGTTAAAGAAAGGTTTTAGCAGTGACTTCTTTCTTGAGGTTGTTCCAACTGGTTCCTGGGAAGGAGGAGGAGTAGGTGGTGGTGGAGGTGGAGGTGGAAGAGCAGAAGGAGGTTTTCCATTTCCTTTCCCTCCACCCCATTCCAGTGACAAATCCCCATATGACCTCATAAAAACCTGTAATAATCAGGAGGCCTACCTTGGGAACTTGATGTTCCTTTAACATGATAGCCACCTTTTGAATAGACTGCATTTGGGCGTACCGAAAAACTGATTTTGGAGGAAAGGGTGGGATATCAAATTTGGGGAGGGGAGGGAAAGGGGAGTAAAAAAATTAGGATTTTCCTTCTTTGGCAAATAAAACTTTAGTAGCTTAAGTACTGGATTTGTCGTGAAAAGGTCTGGATTTGAATTCTACCTATGACATTTAATAATTTTTATTTTTTAGCTGAACAAGTCATTTCCCCTCTGTGCTTCAATTTCATTGTTTCTAAAGTTAAAGGAGTGGAATATATGATCTTCTATGCATCTTTGCAGTTCTAACATAAATGACAACTGAAGACTCAAAATTAAATGTGCCTTCATTAATGTCTCTTGAGAAAAACTTTTAATCTGGTCTTCAGAGGATGGGGCATGTCTTACTTTCAGAGAAGTAGCTTATAGCTAGGCCAGGCTTCTAAATGATGGTACTTAGGAGTTTCTGCCAAGTGTTCTTACCACTAAAACCCATTAGTTCTGCTCATTCGAACACAAATACACCCACACACATTTCTTCTTTCCACTGTCTCCCCTCCCTCGAGGTGTTTATCACTCCTTCCTCTCTAGTACCTCCACCTATTAAAGCCTGCTTAGATGACCAAGGTGGGAGATGAGGGATAACATATATAGATTAAAAAACAAAAACAACAAAACTCTACAATTCTACCAGGCAGTTTTAAATCGCCTGAACCCCAATTGCTTTTAAAACCATTATAAATTGAATTTCATTCTATCTTTATTGCAAAGTATTTGGGCATGGCTTGTTCCCACTCTCAGGGCTCTAAAGAGGTACCACCTGCGATCTGAATTGCCTGATGTTCATGTGGCAATTCAGAAGATTGTCAGCTGGAAAGGAACTTAAAGAGTTCTATAGGAGAGGTAGCGAGATGTAGTGGTCTCGATTGGCAGATGGATTCCAGTTCGAACTCTGACCCTTACTAGTCTTGTGACCTTCACCTCTGAACTTGTTTCTCCGCTGTCAAAAACCGATAATACTAGCTGCGCTCCCTACCTCACAGGAGCGCAGTGAGGAAAGCGACTGCTAAACCTGAAATAGCTGTAGAAATGTGAGCCACCTGGATCCTTGACTTCCCATTCAGACACGACGGAGAAAAAGTCCCACGTAAAACTGGAGCCAATATAAACGTGGGTGGAAGTTTCCTTTTCTCCTTCTCCCCCTTTCCAAGTCACGATTGATCTGGGTTCTCCCTACTCGCTGGCTCCCTTCTTCACCTACCCTCTCTCACGGCGATACTTTCCCAATTTTTCCCGGGTCCTACCTGGCGTAAAATGAAGGAGCCTCGCATGCCAGGGTGCGTCGGAAGGTTTGAGAGCAGAGAGACTGGAAACGCGGGGCGGACGCGAGCTCGGGTTCGGGACGATGCGAACGATCCGCCTGGGTAGTCTTGGGATGGGAGCACCTTGGCTCCTTTGGGGAATAGCTTTGGGCACTGCTGGGACTGGACTGGGGAGTGCTGGGCTGCCTCCCGCTGCTGGCTGCCGGGGTCGCTGGAGGGCAGGTGCTACCCCCTTTGCCCAGATAAGTCCCTGGTGCGCGCGAGCCCCGGCTCCCAGGCGGTTGAGGCTCCAGCTGCTCCCGCCCGCCCCGCCCCGCCGCCTGGCGTTTTATCCCCGAGCAGCACTCGGGAGGTGGCTTCACTGCCCCCACCTGCCTGCGGATTTGCATACGGTACCAGATCGCCTGACGCAGGGCCCCTACTGGCTCTCTGCGACTCACCTAGCCTCTCCTCCTTGCATCCTAGGCGCGCCGGTCCGGCCCCTCATTCTGGGCATCATCAGAAAAAATAGCAGCTAACTTTTATAAAGCTAGTGAACATATGCTAAGTGTTTTCTGAACACTAGCTCATTTGAACTTCACTACTACTCTAAAATAAATCCTAAAGATATTGCCTCTCGTTTTTACAAGGATCATTGCGCGTACACACATATACGCACATGCTCCCCTACCAAAAGAAATCATGATGACGATGATGCGGGATTTTGGTGTGGTTAAGTCATGATCAACTCTTCATGACCCCGTTTGGAATTTTCTTGGTAAAATTATTAAAGTTGCTTGCTATTTACTTCTCCAGTTCCTTTTATAGATGAGGAAATTGAGGCAAAGTTAAGTGACTTGCCTAGGGTCACACAGCTAGGAAATGCTTGCAGCTGAATTTGACCTCGGATTTTCCTAATTACAAGCCCAATGCTTTATAAACTGGCACCTAGCAGCCCTAAACATAGAATCTAAATGTTCTGCAAGAACCGAAAGGGAATTTAGAAGTTCAGCTCGTCCTGCTCTTTCATTTCATAACTGAGAAAACAATCTCGGCGGGAACACAGGCCAGAGACTCCAACAGATTCTTTTTCACTGCTTTACCCTGCTCTTAAAGTGCTTTACACACATTATCTGTTTTCTTGTTTTTTGGATTATTGCTGTAGTTTTTAGCATCAGCTTCGTTCCTCACTATATTCCTCCACTCTTCTCCACTTAGGAAGTCAATATGCTTTTATTAAGCTCTTATTACTTTCCGGGCTCTGTGCTAAGCACTGGGTATACAAATAAAGGCAAAAACATAAAACCAGTCCTCCAAAAGCTCGAATTCTAACGACGGTGATAACATGAAAACAATTGTGTGGAGACAAGATATATGCTGGTTAAACTGGAGGTAAACTCAAAGGAAAAACTAGCTTGTCAGAGGGGGGAGAGGAGAAACCGGAGAAGAGGAAGGGGGTGGGAGGGAGAGGAAGAGAGTGAAATGACTTGGGTGGCAGTTTATAGGAAAATGCTTTTAGCCCTAGGTAGGATTTGACCCAAGCTTTGAAGGAAGCCAGGAGGTGGAGCCAAGATAGAACATTCCAAGCATAACAAGCCATCCCATTTAATTTGAGAAAGACAGGACTGAAACATACCGAGACAGAGGAGAGAGAGAGAGAGCGCGCAAATTCAGCCTGGCAAAACTAATCAACTATCAAGTAGCCATTAAGTGATGCACACAATTATATGAAGTTACAGGATTATTTCCCCCTGTTTTGGAGATAAGAAAACTAAAGCCTGGAGAGGTATCCATCTCCACATGTGTAAGATCACATATGGGATTCCAATCTGGAAGGTCTCTATTCCAAGAGTATCAATACTAATAAAGTCCCCCTGAATCTTGTTTTCAATAACTATTTTACAGTTTAATTCAGTTTAAATCATTCCAACTAGCAATTGTTAAATACCTAATGCCTGGTATGCAAAGATTACTTGTGATTCTTCTTGGAGAGGTAGCAAGATGAAACACTAATATTGATAACTGTAATACACAATATAACTAGAACAACTGAGTTATTTATTCAGGAAATAACTACTAAGTACCTACAGTGTGCAAAAACACAGAATTTAATACTAGGGACTTGTTTAAAGAATCATAAAATCTCAAAGTTAAAAGGGACCTCAGAGGTCACCTAGAGTCCACTCCCAACCTGTCCAGGAATCCCTCTAAATCTTTAACAGGTACTTATCCTTCCATGCCTAGAAAAAATATAGTAAGAGGAACTCAGTACCTCCTGAGGCATCACATTTCCCTTCTAACAACTCTGTTAGAAAAATTTTTCCTTAGATCAAACTTAAATCTATCTTTTGGCAACTTTGACTATTGCTTTCAAGTCTGCCTTCTGGAATCAAGAACAACAATAATCCTCTAATGCTTATTGCTTGCCCAACTTTGGGCAAGGCACTTGAACTTCATAAGTTTTGTTCATCTATAAAAGGAGAGACTTGCTAGATGACCTCAAAAGTCCCTTCCAAGTTTGGATCTTTGATTCCATAATCTAATGTCTAATTATTCCCTTTCCAAATATTAATTCTTCAAAATATTCAAAGATGGCTAACAGTCTCCAATTTCTTTATCCAATCCTCACATGGTATTGATGCTAATCCCTGTCACCATCTTGCTTACCTTCTGAACAACCTCTGAAAGTCTCCTCCTTTAGCTAATTAACATTCTTCCTAAAATGTAGCAGCCAGAACTGAACACAGTAGTCCAGCTATGTCTAATCAGGGCAGGGCACAATGAGACTGCCACCTCTTGTTTTCTGGACAATAATTAATTCAGTTTAAGATGGCCTTACTTTTTTTGGATACAATAACTCACTGCCAATTCATATTGAGTTTGCAGCCCTTTAGGACCCTCAAATCTTTTTCATATGAATTGCTCTAGCTATCCCTCCTCCAGATGAAACATTGTACTTTACATGTATATGTCCTTTACAAATTCTGGTTGAATTGATTAGAGAGCTGTAAACCAAGTGCCATGTGAACTCTGAGATTTGTTGTTCAGTTGTTTTTCCAATTGTCTCTGACTTTTCATGACCTCATTTGGGGTTTTCTTGGTAGAGATACTGAAGTGGTTTGCTATTTCCTTTTACAGTTTATTTTACATATAAGGAACCTGAGGAATAGGGTCAAGTGACTTGTCCAGAGTCTTAGCATGTGTTCAAGGCTGGATTTAAACTCAACAAGATGAGTATTCTTGCCCCCAAGCCTAACACTCTGTCCAGTGGGATACTTAACTGCCCTAAGCTCTGAGATAGAAGATCTTTATTAATAGGGGAATTTGGGAAGACTTCTTGAATAAAGTGGCACAAGGAATTTTAAGGCTACTAACAGGTATAGCAAACAACTCTTAATATCCTTACTAAGAAAACTCCACAAGTGGTTACAAAGAATAGGACCTGAGGGAAACAGTTGAATAACAACTACCAGTTGAAAATGGGGAGGTTGTTTTACACCTAAGAAACAATCAAGGAAATTGGGAAAAGGGAGAACAAAGACTAATATAGTTTAATTAGAGCATAGAGTGAGTGGAGAGATGTCATATGCAATGTTTAGAAAAATAGATAACATTAGATTTTAGAGATTCTTGAATGCCCTAAAAAGGAATTTGGCAGTCCTCATCTTTTTTATCTATTCATCTCTTTCTACAGAGAAGAAATGCAAAATATAGGGAAAGGAAATTAGAGGTGGAAACAAATGTCACCTCTACTTTATTCTAAGTCTGTTGAATATCACCAGGACCTATGGAGAGGATAACTTCTCTGCTCCTTATATATGCCACTTATTTCTTCTAATGCCATAGGAAGAGCACTACCTCTAGAGTCAAATAGAGGACTATATTCTGACATGAATGAGACTTTAGACAAGTTCCTTAATTGACCTGTGTTTCATTTTCTTCACCTATTATGTGAGGAGGTTGAGCTAGAAGTTCCTCTGAGATTCTTTCCATAAATCCTAGTATTCCCCCTAAAAGATTACTATATGTGCTTGTCACAAGGAGAATTACACACAATATAAAATAGTTTCTGATTCTCTCTCTCCCTATCTCCCTGCCTCTATCTCTGTCTCTCTGACTCTATATGTGTGTGTATCTGTGTCTCATCTTTTTTTTTTTTTTTTTTTTTTTTTTTTTTTTCCATTTAGAACCTAGGAATACAGAAAACAAGCATAATATATTGGGAAAGAGAGTAAAGAATTAAAATGTGTTTTTACATTTTATAGAATGTATTTTATTTGGCCTCAGCAATGACTATCACCCAAAGAAAATTCAAGCTACTGAAATTCAGAAAGGCTTATCAAACCAAAGAGTTGATCACCTGGTCAAGAATGTTTTTGGACATCCACTCATGAAGATTGCCTATGAAAATGTGGAAGGCTTGAGAGCTTCATATCGAGAGAAGAAAACGAAGCTTTGAGGTTTTAAAACCCATTTTTACCTGTAGTATTTGCATTGCCAAAATTAGAGTTCATGGTACTGAAACAGTGTCTTGAAGAGATACATAAATTTACCTCACTTACCCTCCGGCAATTCAAAAGGCTTAGTAAATACAGATCACAACTAGTCAGTAACTTAGATAAGTTCTAGGGAGTGTCAGAAGTAGAATTTGAATCCAACACTTTGTGACTCCTAGGCTGATCTCCTATCACTAGGCCAAGCTGCCTATCTGTATACTTATGCACCTATTAAAATATGTCTCAGACTAATGATAAAAGCTAATACTTAGAAACTGTCATACAATCCATGTGATCCTTTAGGTAAAATTTTCAAGTCCAGTCCTCTATCCATTTTATCTTATTGTCTATAAGTGAGTATATGTGAACACAAAATATTTTACTATTCTGAAGGAAGGATATTTGTCAAGCTGTTGTGGTTTCTGAATTTGTTTATAGTTCATCTAAACCAGGACTTCATCATTTTCGTGTCATGGATTCCTTTGCAGTCTGGTGAAGCCTATGCACCCCTTCTCAGAATATTATTTTTAAATACATAAAATAAAACTCACAGAATCACAAAGGAAGACAATTATACTGAAATTGAATTTAAAAACAAAAAACAAAAACAAGTTCCTGCTCCCCAGCTTAAGAATTTTAAAAAGATTTCATAGTCATGTTCCTTAACCCCATGTGCATACTTTTGTAAAGTTTTTGCCCTTTGAGCATTCTTTTCTCTTATGCCTTTACTTAGTAAGATTGAGCTTAGGTACCACTTCTTTCAAGAAAACTTTCCTGGAAAACCTCTGTCTCAAAATTTCTCATAGTTTTATCTGAATTTCTGTTTTGAACTCACCACATTCTACTTCGTATCATAGCTTATACCTGTATATATCTTTCCTTTCTATTACACTATAAACTCCTTCAAATGAATCATATCTTCTTTATATTTTCATAGCATAGTGCAATGCTTTAAAATCTTTTTTTTTTTTTTTAATTCTGTTACTTGAATTTTAATTACTCCTTTGTATTTTGATGACTGCCAAGCATATTCAAAAGCCTAAGCAGATAATCTTGGGAATGTTCCCGGGTATAGCTTAGAAAAAAAAAAAGTAGAAATCATAGACAATGCATTTTCTTCACAATAATATTTGGAACCTAAGAGAACCAATACCTACTTGGGAAAAGTATTTTCATTGATTTTATTTGGGGAAAGGAGTGCAGTTAAGACAAGAGAAAGTTTTATTGAAAATAAAAATAGCTGTTTTTCAGAGTTATCCAGTTTATTTCCCCCCCCTGAGGCTGGGGTTAAGTGACTTGCCCAGGGTCACACAGCTAGGAAGTGTCTGACACTATATTTGAAGGGTCCTCCTGAATTCAAGGCTGGTGCTCTATCCACTGCGCCACCTAGCTGCCCCTATCCAGTTTATTGTAATCCAGTTTTCAAAGCTCTCTAAAGACAAGAGGGAAAAAAATACATAGTATTGGAGAAAGTGTTCTGGATTTGAAATCAGAAAGCTTGAGTTCTCATCCTAACTTACTAGCTGTCTGATTCATGTTGTGTAATCTCCCTAGATTGCCATTTCTTTTTTTGGTACAATGAAGAAGTTCAAGTATATGGTGTCTTTCATTCTGACACTATATGTTCTAAGATCCCTTCTGGTTCTCTTATTCTTTATGTCTTCCAGCTGCCAAAGGCAAGATCCTGACCAGGTTGCTCTACTACTAGACAAAAAAACTCTAATGCCTCACTATTGTCTACAGGATAAAATGTCCGCTCCTGCCTACTTTTCTAGACATTTTAAGCTAAACCTTGTTATAAAACAGCTCAGAGGAGTTAGCTATACTAGCGCTGAACTCAGGAAGATTTAAATTCGATTTTGACTTCAGATGCTTAGTAAGCATATGACCTCCTCAAACTTGGTTTCCTTATATGTCAAATGGTAATTATAATAGCACCTATTTCCAAGGATTGTTGTGAGCCCTTTAAAGTGCTATATAAATGGTAGTTATTTTATTAGTAATAATATTAAACACTACATTTCAATTAAGAGGTATTACAAATTATTTGCTCAATAGGATGTTCCATCTCCCACTTTAGTATATTTCCACAAACCATGCTTCCTCACCTAGAGTTTACTCCCTCTTCATTACTAGGACTCATCATTTTTTTTTTTTCCAAAGCTCTATTCAGAGGTCATCTCCACCATGAAGCTTTCCTTTATTTCATTCCTCCCCCCTCATATATATATATTTAGTTCTGTACTTATTTTGTAAAGGTTTTTTTTTTTTTTTTTTTAATCTCTTAGTTGAATGAAAGCTTCTTCTGGGCAAAGACTCTTGTTTATATCTTTCTAACCTTATCACCTAGTAAAGTTTTTTTTTTTTTTTTTATGGGTACTTAAAATGTATTTGTTTAATTTAATAAAATTCTAACTCTATGACATTCTGTGATTCTAGAATTGAAGTTGCTAATGAGTGGAGGTATGTTTCCTTTTCAATTTCAATCTTGACTTGATTGGAGAGGGTGTTTAACTTGACTGTACTTCGTTACTCCATTCTCAAAAGAATCTATGATACATAATAATTCTGCCCTTCCCTGAGTGTTATTCTCAGTCTTCCTCAGGTGAAAGCTGTAAAAATGCCTTGATCTTTCAACAGACAGATCTATATAATGCAAGTTCTGTGTAATGTGCAATGAAAAATTTCCCACTTGTGACAGAGAGAGAATGTAAGGTACACAAAGTACTAAGAGGTAGCTTTTGGGTCACACTCATCTTCATATTATGAAGCCATTCATGGGTTCCAAATTGCCATAGTAGAAGGGATATTCCCAGCACCTGCACTCTTTGCATCATTATTATTGAGACACTAACTAATTTGGATTAGTCAGTTCTTGCAACACCTTCATGAGGGAGGACACCCTGAAACTTAGAGATGAGGAAACCAAGGTACAAAAAGAGGATAAGTGGATTCCAGGGTCACCCAGAAATAGTGATATGACTGTACTTATTTAGTCTCCCTCTAATCTCATGCTTTGTCCAGCCATCCATAATAGGACTATGACATCATCTGGGAGAGACTGTGTACCTCCCTCTCAGTTTCAACTGTGGCCACATTTTGCCTGATTGGCTTTCCATTTTTTCCCCCCTTAGCTAGCAAGAAATATGTTTAGAAGTGATCCCCATATACTTGCTATGCCACATCTATTGATATGATTTCTTTTAAACTATTTTGTTTTAACATCATAAAAGCAGAATCAGGCACAAATTTCTTAGTTGTAATATATATAATTAATGAAATGATGAAAAGCATTGGGGAGAGGTGATAGCCCTTTCCCTATCAAGGAACAACACCCAAGACTGCAGTGGGGGAGTGGGTGGGGTAGTCCTTCTGGCATGTAAAAAAGGAATACAATGTTTGAGAACTTTGGGGATTCAGGTATCAGCCCCAGCAATCTTTGTATGGTGAGTACTTATAGATTAGCAAACCCTATATCTGTGTGTGTAGGTGGAGTGCCAGGGCCAGGTGAGTGTTGGGGTGACTTCTACTGTGGCTGAGAGTGTGGCACTAATTATAAATCTACCAGTGGGCTGAACCTGAGGAGCTGTAAACTGGGTGGAACCAAGGCTCTTATCCCATCTTCTTGGAATGGTTACTAGTCCTGGTCTGGGAACCCATTAGAGTTGAGCATACCAGTAAAAGAGAGAAAACATGGTGTGGCATAGGGGAAAGAGTACTGGATTTGGAGCCAGATGATCTGGGCTCTCACCCTATGTCTTTCAATTACCATCTGTGTAATCTTGTGAATCATTTCCTTCTCTAAGTCTAGTTTCTTCATATGTAAAATGAGAGCAATGATCTAGATTAGCTCACATCCCTTTTAGCTTTAAATCTCTGATCCAAACATGATCTATGCCAGGGATATAACCTAGAAGAGGCTAGGATAAGGCTTAGGATAAGAAAGCTTTAGTCATGTCTAGCTATTCAATGGGAATTTATTAACATTTTCATAATCTCTGTATAATTTTTGAGTTTTCAGTCCTTTCCTTACCAATATGATTGCATGGAATTTCAAGGTACCAAGTTACTTTGTTGAAGGTTTTAAAAAGCCTGACATGTTCTGGTGGAAGTATAGACTAGGAACATGAGAATGGAAAGGGGTACTGCTAGCTCATATCTTTTTATGTTGTTAAGGTGGTCACAATATTTCATAGGACCACATATAGGCCTATGGGTCCAGAACTAAAAGAGAATGCAAAGAGTATCAAGTCTAACTTCCTCTTTTCATAGATGAGGAAAGTAATGTTGAGTAGCTTAATTGATTTTCCCAAAATTACACAAGTATACTTGTAAGGTAATAGAGAGGTGAGCTAGAGAATATAAGTAACAAAGTATAGTAGAAAAAAAAAAAAAAAAACCTAGACCAGAGGGCACAGATTTGATTCCTGGCTTTCTGACTTACTATCTATGTGAATGGTCAAGCCATTTAACCTTCTTAAACATCAATTTCTTCATTTATAAAATTAAGGAGGGTGGGCCTGGAAGAGAGCCTCTTCTTGTTCTCAGTTTGAGAATCCTATAATTTGTTATGTTTTCAAGATTTATGGACCCCTTTTGTTCAAGTTTAGATAAGCAACTTGGAGTTTCACACAGGAGTCTGCCATAATATTAGGATGCCTTTCCTGTAAGCATATACATATATATATATATATATATTTTAGCATTATTTGACAGCTATAGACATGATATGATTGAATATAAAAGAATCAAATTAATTAATGGCTGAACAAATGCATCTTGTAGATAAAATAACTAAACAAAGTCAAGAAATAAATCCTCAAAGTTCAAGTCTTGAGTAACTATATTTCGTTTAAAAAAAACAACCAAAAACCAAAGATCACAAAATAACTGGTATCTTGATAAACTATCAGGGTCAAACATTGATTAAAAAATTAAACAAAAACAACACCAACTCCTTAAAGCATTAACTTCCTTTCCTATCCATCCATTCTTGTTCTCCTGATGGTAGATCTGTGTCAGTTATACTAAAGTCCTTATCCCCTTTCTTCCCCATTCAATTCATGGTTATAGAACCACATAAAAGGACCTGAATTCAAGCTTGACCACTGATATTACCAGTGTGACTTTGGACATTTAAATTCTGAGTCTCAGTATTCTCATCTGTAAAATTAATGGACTGGACTAGATAGTCCAGAGGCTAGATAGCCTCTGAAATTCCTTCCCAGCTCAAATTTATGATCTTACTGTGTTCTGGCACTGGTAATACAAAGACCAAAATGACATAGTCCCTACCTTAAATACACACATATTCTACTTAGGTGAAAGAATGTACTTTATGTAAAAATCAATCTAAAAATATCTGTTTTTAAATGTTGGTTAGTCTCCCTGAACTTTTTTATTTGTTTCTCTTTTTAACTCTTGATTGTAAAAAATGATCCTCTTAAGGGGGAACTTTATTAGAAAATGGAGATGATGTAAAAACAAAAGAAACCCCAAAATAGATTTAAAAAAAGACACACAGGCAAAAAGATAGATTGATTTGATGGATGGACAAATGGATGGTTAATAATGTAGCTGGGAAGGGGGCAAGAGAACCAGTTCACTTCCTCTGGGGAAATGGGGAAGTATCATGGTACTTATGAGTCCTGCCCAACTCTATGATAGCCTCAGGGGATGGTGGCTCTACTCCAACCTCCACCCCCACCCTTTAAATTAGACAGAGTATTTTTCCTCTCCTTTTAAAAGGTCTTCCAAAACACCCTGCCAGCAGAGGAGAACTTCTCCAACACTAATTTTATATGTCTTTGACACTGCTTTCAAGCATACCTAAACGACGTAGTCACCTTATTTATTTTACATTAAGCGGAGCTCTCTATGTGTATGTGTACGCGTATGTGTTTTGTTTTTGAACAGATTCCTTGAAATTGTTTCTTCTGAAACACTCTTTCCTCCTGAACAGGAAATATAGACCACCTTTTCCGGGAGGGAAATCAAGGCCAGTGGAATAGTGCCAACAGCCTTTTTTCATCATCAATGTGGCTGCAAATACTGCCTTGGCCAGATGTCCCAGAACTGCATCTGCAGTTGGCACTGGTCATGCATTTTCTTTAGAGAAATGGCAGGGGGCCAGCAAAAATCTATGCAAGATCGAACTGTCCCATCTGGTTTGAGAACTAGAACAACGAGGCTAGGCTAGTCAGTGTGTTGTTTTTCAACCGCTCCCAGGTGGTTATTTTCTAGCCTTTTTTAACTATTACTTCATAGAGACAAACTTTCAGGGATCAATGGAACTCACTTTTCAGATTAGTACAGGAGTTCCACAATTGGATGAAGAGATTGTTTTCCCTTCCCAATCTCCCCAATCCTCCCTCTTTTCCCTGCCTTCAGACTTACTGGAAAGACAACAGATACATCTTTCTAGTGGAATACCAAGGAGAGAAGAGTGCCTAGGAAGTAGCACCTTTGTCTAGCTTAGAAATTCTCTGGGGGTTGAAAAGTCTCAAATTTTCATCTAGATCATCTTAACAGTTTCCATATCATAATGTAGCTTTAAAGAATAAAGAAGATACATAGGGACAGTACTCAAATTTTATTAACATTTTTAGGCTTATAAAGTACTTTTCTTATAACAACTCTGTGAGGTATTATCACTCCCATGCTATAGGCAGGAAAATTAAGACTTAAGAGGCTAAATCACTTAGTTACAGGGTTAGCAAATATGTGAAGTAATCTGAGGACAGCTAGGTGGTACAATGGATAGAGTACCAGACCTGGAATCAAAAAGACTCATTTTACTGACTTCAAATCTGTCCTCAGACATTTATTAGCTGTGTGACCCTCAACAAGTCACTTTATCCTGATTGCCTCAGTTTCTTCATCTGTAAAATGAGTGTAAGAGGAAAATGACAAACCAGTCCAACATCTCTGCTAAGAAAACTTCAAATAAGGTCACAAAGAGATGGACATGACTGAAAAGTGACTGAACAAGAACAAAGTCAAATCTATGCTCCATTTTTTTGGACCTGAGGACAAATTGTGCCTGGTACGTTTCCTAGCTCTGCTTGGGGAAGCCACTTAAAGGCTACTATTGCACTTTAAGGTTTGTACAGCATGTTACAGGCATTATTTGATTCTCGAAACAGCTCTGTGAGATAAATACTGTTATCCCAGTTTTACAGATGATGCCAAGAGTTGTTTAATAACTTGCCCAAAGCCACACAGTGTCTGAGGCAAGATTCAAATCTGTTCTTTCTGACTCCAAGACTCTTTCCAACTTAAGTGAGGTAGCCGCCTCACTTAAATTCTCTGGGCCATCATGTACTCATTTGTAAAATGATAAGGATTGGACTTGATGACCTCCAAAGTCCCTCTCAATTTTAAGTCAATAATCCTTTGAAAATCAAGTCCAATACCCTAGCCACTATGCTATTTTGCCTTTCATCAGCTCCAGGTAATTTTAAATATGACATTTCATTGATCTAGTCAATATTCTTATAATTTAAGAACAATTATTCTCCTTATTTACATCTACCAAAGATAAACTGAAACAGAGAACTTTCCTCCTTAACTTACCCAATATTTTGGATAAGTCCCCCTTGGGCACCTAAGCAACACAGTAGATAAGAGTTCTGGGCCTGGAACTAGGAAAACTTGAGTTTGAATTTGTCTTCATTATTATGATATTAGCAGTGTAATTCTGGGTGAGTCACTTAACTTATGTTTGTCTCAGTTTCTTCAAGGACAAAAATACTAGCACCTACTTTCCCAGGGTACTGAAATGATCAAATGAAATAATGTTTGTAAAGTGTTTGGTATAGCACCTGGCACAGATACTATATAAATGTGTATTCCCTTTCCTTTCCACTCCCCCCCTTTAATTCATTCATCCTGTTCTCATGACAACCTAAAAAAGGCAATAAGTTTGATAAAAAGAGTATTATTTTTGAAGTCAGAAAATCAAGTTTCAAGTCTGCCACTTATGAACTTTGTGATTGGGCAAATCACTTTATTTTTCTGGTTTCAATTTCCTTAGCTGTTAAATGGGAGAGTTGGTTGATCACTCTTGAGTGGTTCTCACTCTTTTCCAGTTTTGATTTAAAACAATTTTGAGGGTCTTTTCCTATATAATAGTAAATATACTATTAATATGTATTGGTTTAGAAAATACATATTGACATATTGATTCAGTAACACTGTTAAATGAGTGTTTTTATTAATTCCAATAGCATACATTCAAACAATAATAACATAAATCATAGTGGTACTATATTACTTATATTATTATATAGTATAACAAATATATATTATTTGCAACATATAATAATTTAATAAGAGTAATAATAGTATTGATATATTATAGTGTTTAATTATATGATATATATTATTTATAAATATGTATTTCCATATATATTTTTAAGGGATATTATTCATGTGGTATACAGAAGGTATATTTTCCTATTTCTTATACTGACTCCTTAAATTAGATAATCCCTTTACTATAGCACCACCACCCTGCAAGGGGTCCCAGTTCAAGAAGTCCAGAACCACCATGGCTGGATTAGGTGATTTCTGAGATCCTTTCTAGTTCTAAGTGCTTCCAAGTAATTTATATAATCATTTAATTTGATCTTCATAACAACCAGGATGAAAATACTATTATACCTATTTTGCAGATGAAGAAACCTAAGCTTATAGGTTAATTGCTAAATGAAATTCAAAAGGTACAAGTTAAATTCAAGTCTCTTCTGATTGCCAGGACAGTGTTCTTCTCATGACACCATAGTGAACTTGCCTCACTTTCCTCACAACACTGCATTAACTTTTACATTGCCTCTACTATATTCTCCCTCATATTATCATTATTGTTGTAACTATTATTTTTATCCTAGCAGATTTTAAACCCAGTGAGGGCAGGAATTATCTTGTATTGATCTATGTAATGCCAAAATCTATGCCTTGAATATAGTGAGTGCTTAAAAATACCTGTAGAATGTGTTCATGATTTACTTAAGAAATCTATATTGAATGAGAAAAATACTCTGTTGTGAATTGTGGGAACACAGGGATAAATAAGATGTGATCTCTGCTTTTAGAAACTAGTCAATTAAGGGAAGAAAAACAAATAATAATATCTAGCATTAAAATAACACCTTAAGACTTAAATGCTATTTCATTTGATTCTCACAACATCATTATGTAGGTATTATTATTATTATTATTATTTTGCAGATGAGAAAACCAAGATTGCTAGATGCTGTGACTTGCCTAGCCATGCAATGGTAAGGGTCTAAGTAAGGATTCAAACTCAGGTCTTCCTGACACCTTCCTGACAAGTTTAGCAAAATACCACTTAACTGGTTGACATTGATAAACATGAATGGTAAAAAATACGGTTCTATAGTTGCTGAGAAAGAGAAAAGATCTCTTTGGGTTTAGTGATAAAGAATAGTTTCATAGAGGAGGTAGCTTTTGAATTGATCCTTGGGTGATGAGTAGAATTCTAATTAATGATCATATCCTGTGAATTTTATGACTATTCCATCTGGAGATATGATCAAGTGCCATTTCATTGTCTAGAAGTGACTGGAGATATTCAAGGGACAAGCTTTGACAAGTTCTATCATGTTGGAAAGACTTGAAGTATAGTCCTGGCAACAAAATGAACCCGCTTTCCAAGAACCAGCTAACTAAAAAGAAGTGCCTCATCATAAGACTGGTCATTTGAGCATGAATTCTTTGACTATGATAACCCAGGAAATAGAGAAAAATGCAAAATGGCCCTCAGGCTTCTGCCTATTTATTTTGAAGTTATAATGTTTGAGTTGTAGAAAATAGGCAAAGGAAGCTGAGAATCTCGGTCTTAATTTAACTATTCATCATCTAAATAAGAAATCCTTGTCTAGTGACTTAGTGAACAAATGACTAACAGAATCAAATCATCCCAATCTGGAGATCCTTGCTCTAAACAAAATTCAAAAAAAGAAAAAAGTTAGATTAAATAAGAGGATGGTTCTTGGGAAAAGACAAATAAAGGACTTTGTAGATACAAGTTTGTCATACATCTAAAGGTCATAAGAAATATCATTTCATGAGACATTTAGTCATCTCATGTTGAAATGATTATGATAAAGCAAAACAAAAAACAAAAAACCCACAAAAAAAAAACCAAACCAACCAAATAACAGCCCCAAAGTAGTGAAAATAATTGCAGCTTATTTCACCAATATGTGTTGCAGAAGATGAAAAAGCAGAGAAATTCAATGAAGAATTTAGTGACAGATCTTTAAAATTTAATCAACATGTACTTTGCCACTTAATACAATAATAGGAATAGATGAAGTTGATGAATAACACATTGGAATGCATGGACAGAAATGACAAAAGAAAAAGGCAACAACTTGTAGATTATACAGAACCTTCCAGCCTATTTATGTGTAAAAGGGTCAGGAAAAGTACTGAGGATTTGTGGAGAAGATAGACTTGCCCTTCACTGTGGCTAGCTTCACTTTGTCTACTCATTTATATGAGCATCAAGAAAATCTGAGAGTTTAAAAACAGAGTGATGCACTATGTACAGGGCTTTGCAAGAAAGAGAACTTGTTTTTTGGAGTAGGAATGATTCTGTAACTTCAGGGAAAATAAAAGTGGGGATGTTTCCCAGGCTCTGATTCTCTCTGAAAGAATTTGGCAGAACCCCAGTCAAGGATTCTGGATGAGGCAGAAAACATGAGTGGTAAGTAGAGAATATGGACATCCAGTGAAGCCATATGTCTAGCTTCACAGAGAACAGGCTCAGGGAGCACAGAAAAGTGACTCTCCCAGCAAAGATGCTGCACTCTTGTCAAGAGTCGTCACTAGAATGTGTGAATTCCCTTTAGTTTCAGAGGTATAAATTGCTCCTCCTTGCACTCTTGTGCCCTGATCATGTTTTCTCTGTTCTACTTCTCTCTATCTGCTCTCCCTGCTAATGTCAGGTTTAGTTGTGAAAAAAAGTATTATGGATTTGTAGAATATATAGACATAGATTTTTAGATTTAATATACACATACACATGCCCACAAAATATGTATATATTTTACACACACACACACACACACACACATACACACACACACACACACACACACACACACACACACATACTGTGCTATTTCTGTGAAATCATTATTTAGCTAATTATATTAATCATATCCTCTGGTTGACTACTGAAAGCCATAATCTTTCAGAGTTTATGGCTATAGTCTGAAGAACATAAATTCACAGAAAACCTTGAACCTAGGGATAGTCATACTCTGAGAAACTCATTCCATGAGAACCAAATTGGGAGAGTAGCCTGTGGAGTCCTATGTATTATAAATATTTTATTAAAAAAAAAGAATAAGTAGATTTGGAAATTGTGAGAACTGAATGGGAGAGAGAAAAAGGAATAAGCATTTATTAAGTGTTTACTGTATACCAAGCACTTTACAAATAATCCTCTTGACAACCTTAGAAGGTAGGAGCTATTCAGGGATATGTACTATTATGATATTCATTCTATAATTGAGGAAACTGAGGCAAATAGAGAATAAGTTATTTGTCCAGAAACACAAATCCAGAAAGTATCTGAGGCCTTATTTATATTCATATCTTCCAACACTTAGCCACTGCACCATCTTGTTGGCATTACCAAAAAAAAAAAAAAAAAAAGAAAAAAAGAAAAAAATTATTATATATGACAGAAAACAATTTAATGTGAGAATAACTTCTGAATGGGTTCAATCAGACCATCAATCAGACCATAAATTTATTAGAACAAAGATAAAAATAATACAAAGCTAGGAGAATAAAAATAAGAAAAAGATATGATATTCAATTGAAATAACTTAATCTTACCATGTTTAAATTAATAAATTAAATTAATAGGATATCAACAGCCAAAAGGATATAGACATAACTGTAATAATTTCATCTTGACATTTAACCATCATAAATCAATTGTCATTATGAGGAAACCAACACAGCCTAAAAAAATACTTTAGTCAGCAAATACTTGACTTACTTGTCAAGCAGAAAAATATAGCAGAAAAGACAACACTGGATTAGAATATAAATTTGTTTGTTTATTGAAGAATGACGATAGAAGATGAGCAGTATTGCGTCATAAACTAGAGAGAGGAAGTAGAACCTAAAACCAGGTCAAAGGAAAATAAGAAACTAGACAAAGCAAAGGCATTTAAGGATAAATATGAAAGAAAAAGAAACAAGAAAAATGGAAACTATTTTCAAGGATTTTTGTACAATTTTTTTTTTTTTTTAATATCAAGGATAATAGAACCTCCATTGTTGGACTTTAACATCAGATTGCCTTTGATGGTTAAAAAAAAAAGTCCTTGTACCACACAGCCTTCCAGATAGTTTGTGGACAATATCATATTTGTTGTGGAAAAAAAAAAACCAGAATATTCCATGATCTCTATAACTACTCAAAAGATTTTGGCTTAACCATTGAAAAAAGCAAGATGAAGAATGTCAATTGTCTATATTATGAAATGAAGTTAGATGAGCAGCCTATTCAGATCCTATTCTACAGTATGTAGTGTGTGTGTGTGTGTTTATATATCTATCTTCTACGTGTAGATATATACCTTCAGAGTCTGTGTAATGTCCACTGATAGCCTTACAATGTGATAATATCAAGAAGACTCTAGCATATTGTCAGTGCCCTATAACAAACTTATGGGAGGACATAGACTAAAGTTACTGGGATAGATTTGGGTCTCTATATTACAGACCTATTTGAGTAATATTACCAGTCTCCTAATAGTTTTCCTGTCCTCAATATCTCTTCTCTCTATTCTAACATTCACACAGCTGCCAAAAATATCTTTCAAATTCCTTCTTTCATATTGCCTCTCTTCAGTTACTCTATAAACCAGCAAAACTAAATTGTTAACTATTATCTGATTTCATCAGTCCCTTTTCCAACTCCAGACTTGCATAAATTCACACATACACACATACCTTAACACAAACACAAATGCACACAAATCCAAATAAATACATACAATACACAACTATATAACATACACACCCCATACCTAGGAATCATTCTTTCCTCATTTCTGTCTAATTCTTCCTTTTCCTCCTAACCCTCTCACATAGATTTCCTCTATGAGTTCCTCCCTGATCTCAGCTAAAGGTGATCTCTCTCTCAAGTTTTCTCACCAAATTCCAGATCTCTATTTGCCCTTTTTATATTCTTTGCACCAAGCTTTTTTGTCCATATATTTCCTATATTGTTATGGGCCAGAACTTGAAACAAGGTACTAAGTGGAATTGAAGAGACAATGGTTAAATTTAGTTTAACATTGATTTAATCCTACAATAAATAATGGTTTCCTAGTGATATAATGATTGGTATGTGCTCAATGTAGAGCATATAAGCTAGAAGCTTTCAGGGCCAGAGAAGACAAGTACACTAGAAGCTCTCAGAGGCTGAGACAAATTCATTCCATCATCCACATTTGTGGTAGATGGAGGCTGAAGCACAAACCTTTGGAGTTGGAGACATTGAGAGGGCAGTGAAGGAGGCAGGAGCTCAAGCTCTCTGAACCAAGGAGAGAGATAGGCCTCTGAGAAAGCTAACTGGCCCCAGGAAAGGAGACAAGACTTTGAAGGAGACAATAAAGGATTTGGACTTTAATGCTGCACTTGTGGTGATTACTGAACTGAAACGAAGGCTGCTCCCAGAGACCCCAAGAGAACAGAAACAAATAACATTACACTATATCCTTTTTCAGTTAGATTGTAAGAGGCTTGATGACAGGGACTATTGTTTATGTCATTTGCACTAAGCATGTTGTTACCTTGCATACAGTAGGAACTTAATACATGGTTATTGGATTTCATTCAATTATTCTGACATGAGATAATTGAAATAATACTGGTTCTGGAATCAGAAGATCTGTGTTCAGATACTCACTACCTGTGAGGCCTTAACCCAATCATTTATTCTCTCTGGGTCTCAGTTTCCTCAACTGAAAAATGGGGGAGTGGAGATGTACTAAGTGGCCTTTGAGGTCACTTTCAACTTTAGATTCATGGTTCTATACTTTAAGGTAAGAAAAATCTCAACTAGAATGGAGGCGATAGTGGGAAAAGAAATTGCAACACAATTGGAGTTTAGTGACTTGCTCAGAGTCACACAGTAAATGACCAGTGCTTTATACATTGTGCCATCTAGGTGCCCCCATAAATACTATTCATAAAAATAGTAAATTTAAGAAAAGAGACCTGATTTGGAGATAAAAGAAAGTCGGTGAATTGTTTTAGATACATTGAGTTTGAAGTGCTAATGAGGTATCCAAGTGGAAACATCTAGCAGTTTGAAAGGAGGCAGGATAGGACTGGAGATATGAATATGTTAGTCATTTCAATAAAGGTAACAGTTGAAGTTGTGGGAGTGGATGAGATCATTGAGCGTAAGAGAGTAGGCTGTGAAGAGAAGGCTTTGTTAATGTCAACATAATCTTGGGGAACCCCTACACATAACATGTGGGAAGGAGACAAAATTCAGGGGAAAGTAATAAGAATCATCAGAAGAGTTCAATTAAGAGAGTGTCTTAAAAGCCAAGAGAACACAGAGTTGGAAAAAGTAAAGAATAGTTAAAATCATCAAATGCTACATGTCAGGATAAAGAAGAACTAAGAAAAAGAGTACTGCACATTAAACTATACTGGATTACTTGCTGTCTAGGGGAGGGGAGCAGCGAGGAGGGAGGGAGAAGAATTTGGAACACAAGGTTTTGCAAGAGTGACTATTGAAGACTATCTTTATGCGTATTTGGAAAAATAAATAAAAATATTGTTACTAAGAAAAGAAAAGAAAAGAAAGGGAAAGAAAAGAAAAGAAAAGAAAAGAAAAGAAAAGAAAAGAAAAGAAAAGAAAAGAAAAGAAAAGAAAAGAAAAGAAAAGAAAAGAAAAGAAAAGAAAAGAAAAGAAAAGGAGTCCTGATCTAGCAATTAGAGTTTATCTATGGCTTTTAGTCTCTAACATTTCAACTTTTTGCTATGTGCCAGAAAATTTGCTAAATTCTGGGAATGTTGTTGCTCATCTATGTCCAATTCCATGACCCCCAGTTTTGGGTTTTCTTGGCAAAATACTGGAACAGTCTGCATTTCCTTCTTTAGCTCATTTTACAGATGAGAAAATTGGAGCAAGTAGGGTTAAATGACTTACCAGGAGTTGATCAGCTAGTAAGTATCTGAGACCAAATTAGGACTCAGGTGTGAACCCAGCACTCTGATCCACTCTACCACCTAGTTGCTCAATGGTTATATGGGGTGTTCAGGGAGCATTAGTACTTCTTGTGAGAGGGCTTGCCAAGTCCTTTTTAGAGTGGATCACTGGTGTCTACTTTTGTACAACTCTCACCTATGGCTCTAAGGAGCTGTAACATGTGCAGCATCCACCTCTGGTAAAATCATCTTACCAGACAGGCTAAACTAGGTTCAGAATAACCTACAGGCCTCAAACCCATTGGTGAATTGGGGGGGGTTTCTACCCCAAGCATGTAAAGGTTTCTCCTAGCCAAATGGGCATAGAGGAACAATTTGTTTCAATGGCTATGACGGAGGCTGAAGCAGGTGCTGTGGAGCATTTAGAGCTTGGCCAGACATCAAAGATGTCAAATTCATCCACTGCATCTATGCTATTATCAGTAATCTCTACTTTTGTCTTGCCTCTGGACTTCAATGGCTCTAGATGAGACAGTCAGGTTAATGACTTTGTGCAACTTTGCTTCATTTAAATCCAAATTTACACACAAGTCAAGACATTGTCTTGTGATGTCATTAGTCCTCTTTGAAAATAAAGGACAAATAACAAGAAAATAATTTCAATAAAGTGGTGAAAGCAAAAGCCCCATTGCAAGACATTAAATGAGACAGTGTGTATGAAGAACTTTGTAAATCTTAATATATTGGGTGGAATAGAAATGAGAGCTGTTAATTTTGTTGATGTTAATTTTTATTTCCTTTTCTATTAGCCACATTTTTTTTTCAATTTCAACCCCCCAATTTAAAAGAAAAAAGAGAAAAATAAAAATAAGTAATTCTAATCTTTTCCATTTTGAAAACGTATTTCATTATATATATTGAATTCATGTCTGAAAGAGGTCAAAGAAAGAAGAAATGAATATATATACTTAAAATATTCATACCACTTCTTTATATGATGGCACAGAACTAGAAAGCAGGACTATGCCAACTTTTATTATAATCACTGTTCACCTTATCTTTTTTTATGGAATTCAGATAGGAATTGTCCTGGGACAATTTGCTATCCTGCTATTTTTCTTTAAACATTTTTTTTTAATTTAATATTTTTTGAGGTTTGCCTAAAGCACTAAAAAGTTAAATAATTTGTATCCATGATGAAACAGCCAATACATGTCAGAGGTAAGACTTGACCCCATTATTTCCTGACTTTGAAGGCAAATCTGTAACTATATGCTGCTTCTCACAAGACTGTTTCTCATAGGATAATTCTTTAAGATTCTAAATTGTTTTAGAAGGTCTTTACCTACAAAGATAGAAAGAATTTCCTCATCTAAAAGTTTCCTATACTAATGAAATCATAGGTCCATCCAATCCCTATGCCTGATTAATATTATAGACTGTTAAGAAGAGGATAAAATAGCTTTTTCTTTTCTTTCTTTCATTCTTTTTTTTTTTTTTTTTTTTTTTTTTGAGATTGGGGTTAAGTGACTTGCCCAGGGTCACACAGCTAGGAAGTGTTAAGTGTCTGAGACCAGATTTGAACTCTGGTCCTCCTGAATCAAGGCTGGTGCTCTATCCACTGTGCCACCTAGCTGCCCCATTTTTTATTTTCAAAATAAATGCAAAGATAATTTTCAACATTCACCCTTGCAAAATCTTGTGTGCCAAACTTCTCTCCCTTCCTTTCCCCCACCCCCTTCTCTAGATAGTAAGTAATCCAATATATGTTAAACATGAGCAATTATTCTATACGTATTTTCACAATTATCATGCTGCACAAAAAAAGTCAAATCAAAAAGGAAAAAAATGAGAGAGAAAAAAAAGCAAGCAAACAAAAAGAAAAGGGATGAAAATACTATATTGTGATCCACATTCAATCTTCACAGTCCTCTTTCTGGATGAAGATGGCTCTCTCCATCACAAAATCTATTGGAAATGGCCTGAATCATCTCATTGTTGAAAAGAGTCACATTTATCAGAATTGATCATCACATAATCTTGTTGCTATGTACAATATTCTCTTGATTCTATTCACTTTACTTAGGATCAGTTCATGCAAGTCTCTCCAGGCCTTTCTGAAATCATCCATTTCTTATAGAACAATAATATTCTGTTACATTCATATACCATAACTTATTTAGCCATTCTCTAACTGATGAGCATCCACTTCCTTGCCACTACAAAAAACATTTTTGCACACGTGGGTCATTTTCCCTTATTTAGGATCTCTTTGGAATACAGGTTTAGTAGAGACTTTGCTGGATCAAAGGATATGAACAGTTTGATAGCCCTTTGGGCATAGTTCCAAATTGTTCTCCAGAATGGTAGGATCAATTCACAACCCCACCAACAATGTATTAGTGTTCAAGTTTTTCCGCATCCCCTCCAACATTGATCATTATCTTTTCCTGTCATCTTGGTCAATCTGATAGGTATGAAGTAGTACCTCAGAGTTGTCTTAATTTGCATTTCTTTGATCAATAGTGATTTAAAGCATTTTGTCATATGACTAGGAATGATTTTAATTTCTTCATCTGAAAATTGTCTGTTCATATAGTTAGACCATTTATCAATTGGAGAATGGCTTGTATTCTTATAAGTTTGAGTCAATTTTCTATATATTTTTAGAAATGAGGCTTTTATCAGAACTGTTGGATATAATTTTTTTTCCAGTTTTCTGCTTCCCTTCTCATTTTGGCTGCATTTTTTTTGTTTGTACAAACCATTTTTAATTTAATATAATTAAAATTATACATTTACATTTCATAATGTACTCTAGTTCTTTGACCATAAATTCCTTCCTTCTCCACAGATCTGAGAGGTAAACTATCCCTTATTCTCCTAATTTGCTTATGGTATCACCTTCTATGTCTAAATCATTAATTCATTTCGACTTTATCTTGGTATAGATGTTAGGTGTAGGCCTAGTTTCTGATACTATTTTTTAGTTTCCTAAGCAATTTTTTTCAAATAGTGAATTCTTATTCCAGAAGCTGGGATTTTGGGATTTATCAAACACTAGATTGCTATAGTCATTGACTATTTTGTCCTGTGAATCTAATCTATCCCACTGATCACCTACTCTATTTCTTAGCAGCATCAAATGATTTTGTTTTGGTTTTTTGCTGAGGCAATTGGAATTAAGTGACTTGCCCAGGGTCACCCAGCTAGGAAGTATTAAGTGTTTGAGGTCATTTGAACTCAGGTCCTCCTGACTTCAGGGCTGGTGCTCTATCCACTGTGCTACCTAGTTGCCCCAGCACCAAATGGTTTTGATGTCTGCTGCTTTATAATGTAGTTAGATCTGGCACAGAGAGGTCACCTTCATTTGCATAAAATAATTATTTTTGTGACTGAATAAAAGGATCAAGATAAAGGGTTCAGAGAACCAGAGAACCAAAGATGAAACATGCCATCCATTTCCTATTAGAGGTAATGAATTAAAATGCAAAATGATACATATAAATTTGGAAATGATCAATCAATGTGGGAATTTTTTTCTAGACTCTGCATATTTATTATTAGGATTTCTTATTTATTTTTTAATAAATGAATAAGGGAGAAAAAGAAATAATAAATGATTATAAAAATAAATAATAAACAATCCCATTGAAGGTGTGTGTGTATGAAATATTAAGAGGTAAACTCATCTTCAGTTCTATAGGCTCATTCAAAGCATCTTTTGAAACAATTCCTGTAATTGATAGGGCAACAGGGATGTATGTGTCTCATCCTATACCCATATGGTTTTGATTTCCATTATCCAATCTCTATAGTTTGAAAACTTTTTATTCCACATAGCTTGGAAGTTATTAGTATGGTGACATGTAGTTTTTTTTTTTTTAAAGATTATGTTTAAAATTTTGTAGATCAGTATTATGCCCATGGAATTATCTCTTCCATCTGATAGCCATGTGTCCATGAGCACATATTGCTTTTGTTTTTTTTTTTTTGTTTGTTTTTTGATTTATACTATTTATACTATGCTAATATTATGGTAATATTATACTATACTACTATTATAGTATATACTATACTATATATTATGGTTTCTACTATATATGTAATGTTTTCTGTTTCAGTTTTTCTTGGGGTCTCTAGAGGCAGCCTTCATTTTAGTTCAGTAATCACCACAAGTGCAGCCAGGTATTAAAGTCCAAATCTTTTATTGTCTCTTTCTAAGTCTTTTCTCCTTTCCTGGGGCCCAGTTAGCTTTCTTAGAGGCCTACCTTTCTCCTTGGTTCTGAGAGCTTGACCTCCTGCCACCAGTCCTTTTCTCTGCCTCTGCCAGCTTCTTGAGGTTCTCCAGATACATATCTTGGTTTCTGTGGGGGAGGCAGGAAGACGGCCACCACAGTCTCTGTCTTCCAGTTCTGATTCTGGCTGAGTTTGCCTAAGTTTATATCCTATCTTATCAAAGATGTGAATGTTGTGGAACTATAGTAAGTATAGTAAGTACATGTACTGAACTAGAGAACTGTTAAGCACTATGCTAAACAACCATTGTCTCTATCAATTTCACTGACTTAGCACCTTGTTCCAAGTTCTGGCCCATAACTTACATATATATATATATATATATATATATATATATATATATATTCATATACATATATATATAGATATCATATACTATACTATATATTATGGTAAATAAACATTATGGTGAAAATATTTGATGAGAGCAGAAAAAAATCTATCAAAACCATCAAAGATCTATCTGACAACTGGAGTCTATGGGAGTAGCTGTCTATG
Organism: Sminthopsis crassicaudata; assembly: GCF_048593235.1. Classification (NCBI taxonomy): domain Eukaryota; kingdom Metazoa; phylum Chordata; class Mammalia; order Dasyuromorphia; family Dasyuridae; genus Sminthopsis; species Sminthopsis crassicaudata. The sequence goes on from NC_133618.1 coordinate 220,384,847, forward strand.
TTGGTGAGGAGCCAATGTAGTAGTGACATTACAAGAAGCAACTACAATTAAGCAAAGGGAATAATCTCATCCTGAAACAAATTTGTGGGAGCTCTAAAAATCTAGGAAAACACTTTCAGGGTTATGAATCATGAGGCACTGCTAATTGCCACGTGTTCCCAACATATGTGCCTGACTGCCTTTGTTCTTGAAGTTTGAGCCCACTCTTCCTCCCAGACCTTCTGGGTATGTAAGGAAAAGATTGAGATCTCTGGTTTGGTAGGAGGAATTGTTTTATAACTACGGTTCTTGATAAATTTCTCAGTAAATGCCCTCTTGTAAAAGTTAATCAATTTCAGCTGGTTGGTAGGATGGTGACTTTATGAATAACAGTATTAGAAATGCCAATTCATCAGTTACTCTTAGAGTTTTGAGCTGAATAATAGCCATTGACTTCTGGGGAATCTAACCTATTAGTCCATTGTGAATTGGGAGTTTGATCCCAGAAAAGATGTTATCTCTGTAAAGAAGACCTAATCCCAGAAGATTCCCTTGAAGCTTTGGTTTTATTTTACTTTTCTAAATTTATCTGGTAAATGCTTTCTCACAGGAGATAATCTGTGTAATCAAATTGTCACTAAAATGGAAAAGACCTGAGTTCTGGTTCTATCTCCCCCACAAGCTGAAAGTCAAATAATCTCTTGATGTCTTAGCTTTATCTTGAAGGCATAAAAATCAGAACTCAGGATTATGTCAAGAACTTGTCTGACTTGAACCTTGGTCACAGGCTTCTTGCCAATCTCTTCAACTAATCTGAATTATTCCATTCTTCTTTTTTAAGGTCATGTCACAAGGTACTGAAGCTTAGTCTGGCAATTTTGGGCTTTTTTTCAATAACACCTAGATATTCTTCATCATCAGAAGCTCTGGAAGAGGTCATCCATTTAACACTTTCATCTTACAGATAAGGAAATGAAGGCCCACAAAAGTTAAATGATTTGCTCAAGATCACACAATCAACAAGCAAATGTGCCAAGAGTTGAAGCCGAGGTCACCAACTCCAAAGCCAGTGATGCTCTTTCTGCTCTGTTTCCTAGTTTACACAGATGGTAAAAGGATATTCCTAAAGCACAATTTGGAACAAGTCACTCCTCTGCTAAAGGAGCTCTCATAGTTTTCTATTGACTCTAAGATCAAATACAAATTTCTCTGTTTAATATTTAAAGTCCTACAAAGCTTGGCTCAAAATATTTTTCCAGCCATTTTATATATTACTCCTCTCCTTTCACTCAATTCTAAAGCCAGACTGGCTTTCTTGCTTCATGAGACATTCAATCTCTTGTCTATAAATTTGCATAGAGCTGTGTCCTATGCCCGAAATTCATTTCCTCCTCATTTCTATCTTTTGGAATCCTTAACAAAATTGTCCCAAAATGCCATATCTACATAATACCTTTCTTGATACCTTCATTCCCCTCTTCTCCTCTCCCCATCATGCTTGGGTCTATAGCATAAAATTACTATATATGTTTGTTTTGTGTACATGGATATATATGTGTGTGTATACATATACATATGTATACATTCATGTTGTTTTGTCAATTAAATCTAAGCTTCTTCAGGGCAAGAACTTTTGTCTTTTTTATCCTTGGAGTCTTGCATAATATTTAGTATGTAATAGAGGTTTAATAATTGCTTGTTTACTGGTATGATGTTGCTTCTTTTCCCTCTTGTCTAAATGGTTACCAGACAAATCTAGTTACAGTAAAAACTTCGACTTTTCTTCTCCTACTCTTAATTCCAAAGGGAAAGATGCATAGATACTCAGATAGATGGATAGATAGGTAGGAAGATAGATAGAAAGATAGTGTTTATTTATATAACAAGCATATTGCTAACACTGGAGAAACAAATATAAACAAGCAAGACAGTTGCCTTCTCAAGGAGCCTACATTCTAATGGGAGAAGATATCATAAAAAGGGGAACTAGAAAGAAGAGGGTATGCTGTTGGAAGCATGGTTTTGGCATGGCTGAGAGATGGCATGGTGACCTGAGTTCTGACAAAACATCAGAGCTGTGGGAGCCTAGGGTGGAGCTCAAAGTTGTAATGTTGGTGAGATAAATGGGGTTGGCATGGAGATGATGGCCAGAATATAGGAAGCATGGTGAGGAAATAGGAGGTTTTAATTTGTATTTCTATTCTTATTATTTATTTGGATTATCTTTTTATATCATTGCTGAGAATTTATTTTTCTTCTTTTGAGAACAGCTTCTTCAAAACCATTGGTTTTGCTCTTATGGAATTGCTCTTATCTTTATATATTTGAATAAATTCCTTATATATCTTAGATGTTAGATCTTATCAGGAAAACTTGTTGCAAATACTTTACTATTTAAATTATTTTTCTTCTAGTTTTAACTGCATGATTTTATTAAAAGTTTTTAAATTTTATGTAATTAAAAGTACTTAATCTTTTGCAATCCTCTCTAATCTTTTTTTTTTTTGATCAAGAACTTTTCCTTTATCCAGTTATGAAAAGTATCTCCTTCCCTGCTCTTCTAATTTGTTTATAATGTGATCCTTTGTAAATCTATCTATGTATCTATCTATGTATCTATTCATTTATCTGTCATCTGCTTATCTATCTTTTCTTTTCTTTCTTCTTTCCCTTCTCTTTTCTCTGTCCACATAGGATATCATACTTTTAACTGCAGGTGCTCTGCCCAAAGGAGTGTAAGTTTAATCATTGAAACCTCACAAGATATCTTGGAGTTTTAATCTATATTATTTTTTAAGGTTTATGCCTTAAATCCAAATCACTCTGGTTCTCATTGATCAACTAGAGGTACCAGGCCAAGACCCATTTGTTGGGCCCTGATTGGCTCAGAGTAAATAGCAATTATTTCCATTTGCACAAGAAATTCTGAGTGTCTTCTGCTCTCTGATTGATTTTTTTTTTTTTTTAACTAGGCAAAAGAGGCAATTCTTTGTCTATTTATTAAGTAGCCTTAATCACTGATTGGGCATTGTCTCAGTCAAATTGAGACCAGGTAAAAACCTTAGCTGAAAAAGGTCAAGGTCTCCCACAATCCAGGGCTGTTTCCAGTTGTCCTGATCTACATTTTTTCACTAGACCCAGAGTAGAAAGTGAGGCTGATGATTTAGCACAGCTCTCCCTCACTTGAATTCAATTTTTATGTCTTAGCATCACCTCCTTGATGTCATGGTCCTTTTTGAGAATGAAGGCCAAAAAAATAACATCTGTCTAACCTATCTTGTATCCATTTAGAGCTTATTAAGTTAGATGATATTAATATTTGTCTAACGCAAATTTCTGTAAATTTCCTTAGTAGTTATTGTTATATAGTGAGTCCTTGTTCTAGGGAGCCAAGTATTTTGGAAATGTAGAAACATGAATTATTCTTATGAAAGCAATTTTGTATAAGCTATTTGTTTGACCCTATTATGAGCTTTAGGATAATAATAACTGACATTTTTATAGGGCTTTAATTTTTGCATGGCACTTTGTACACATAATCTCATTTGATCCTCAGGACAACACTGTGAGTTATATGCTATTATTATCTTCATTTTAGTGATGTAGCATCCACTTTGGATTAATTCTCTCAATTCATGCTGGACTAGCAGGTTAGGTTCTCCAGAGAATAATTACAACTCCTTTTCTTAAAGGTCAGAGGTAACAGCATTTGGGTTTTATTCTATTATAATTTATGTGCTCCCCTTTTGATAGATTCTAATTAACATCAATTAAATTTTAATAGTCAATAAAAATTAATTCCCTATTCTGTGCCAGGCATTGGAAATACAAATATAAAAAAGAAAGACATATACTTGTGTATGTCTACACACACATGTGTGTGTATGCATATATATACACATATACATATGGATCATAAGTATAATGAGTAGCTGCTACATATTAGGTTAAATAGTTGGCTTAGTGGATAGAGTGTCAAATAGAGTTAGGAAAACTTGAGTATAACTCCTGCTTCAGTCACTTATTAGCTGGGCAAGCTCCTGGGCAAGTCATATAGCCACTGCCAACCTGTTTACATGTAAACATCATGGTTCCCCTCCCCTCTTATATAGGATCCATTATCTTAAATTTATTTTTTTTATTATTTAAAGATCCTTTATTGCCTAGATAAATGTATGTATACAAATATTAACATATTTATAGATATATGAAAAGCATCCTTTATTTTTCACTTAATTCCTCTATGATTAAAAGGATCTTTTATTAAATATGGTCAGAATCCTTTGGTCTGGTTTCTTTGACTGCTGGTTTTTCATATTTAAATTTCCTCTTTTCTTCTCCTCCCTTTTTGAAATTTTCTTTATTGATTAGAGCAATATTTTGGTATTTTCATGTATTCATATACATACATATGCACATATACATGCCATGTGCTATATATAAGTGTATATATGTGCACATACTTAAAGGATATTTTATTATAAATGTGTTGATATATAATATATTCATTACAGATGTTTATGTGTATGTATGTGTGCCACACACATAGAAATTCATAATAAAGGATTCTTTAAATGAATGTAGGAATTAAAAAAAAAAATCACTTGAGTGCATGGAAATATCGTAGGATCCCAGGGAGATTTTGTTTGGAAAATGAGCTAGGTATGCCACCTGCTGGTAGCTCTTGAGACCTACCAGTAAAGTGATTTGGAATACCTTTAAAGACAGAGAATAGAAATAAATGACTGGTAATACAAGATGGAGAACATCAAGAGAATTGTCATGTGACAGCTTCTGCTAACTGGGAACAGTGAAGAGCTGCAGTGAGCTATGCAGTGGGGCAACAGCTACTGGGAATCATTTCTAGAGAATTGTGCCTAGCTATGCAGGTCTCTGGGAACGTTATTCATTCATAAAGCACTGATAATGTCCTTGAATTATTTTTTCTTCAGCATGAAAATAAGTATTGTATTTCCTGAACATATGACTTTTTAAGGGAAGGTTAAGACAATTAGCAAGTTTCTCGTATTTTCAAGGTAAGGGAAATAAATTGGAGAATCCTTCAATCCTCCTTTGTTGGAAAGAGGATTAGATTTGGAGTTTACTATGACTACTGTTACCTCTAAAACCTTGGTCATGTCCTTGAAGCACTCTTGGCTTGGATTTCCAAACCTGCAAAATAACAAGGATGGGACCAGATGGTCACTAAGGTCTCTTCTGGCTTTCAATCATAATTGAGCCTTTTGTGTCATGTGAAAGATTTTCACATAAAAGTTACATAAAGGTAGTAAAAATTGATAAACATAATTTAAAAGAATAACATTAGTGATACAAACTATGCTATCTCCCTTCCGTAGGAACTGTGGCCACTTGATTTTCATGACCCATGGAAGTAAAGAAGAGGTTTTAGGTGGAAATTTCACATGCAATCATAGTAAAAGTAAGCAAACATTGGAAATATATGATTAAGAATTAAAATAGTCAGACAAAAAAAAAAGATATCTGAAGTAAAATCCAAGTTTAGTACTTATAATTGTCAATCAGAGAGATGAATCAGCCTAAGATTGTTTCAAGGAAGATTGCAAAACTCAGGAATCTAGGGGCCTATTCCACTTAATAAAACAAAATGTTGAATGAGAAAAAATTTAAATATGCTATATTTGCTTATGCATTGGCACATGTGAGGTTTTATTTCTTTCTCCTTACCTAAATAGTCTCTTACTACCACCTTCAGTAACTTCTCTGTCATGCTGCATATAGCTACAGACAGAAAATTTTTTCATATCCTGCAAAAAGGATGAAATCAGGCGGCTAGTCAATAGCTTTACTAGGTCCTGTTGGGCTTTCTTAATAAAAGAATCTAGCAATTTAGAGTGGGAAGAGATTTCAGCAATCATACAATCCAACACATACTGGAAAAAGAATCTTCACTATAATACACCTAACAACTTGTCATTGGACCCTTTGTCTGAAAAACTCTAAGGAGGGGAACCTACCTCCCTCTAAGTCTGGCCCTTCTACTCTTGAATAATTCTTAAGAAGTCTTCAATTTTTCCTATCATCTTTTTTCTTCCTACCTATAAACATGCCTGTTTCTTTCCCATACTTCTCAAACTCAATATAGCTAAAAAATATATCATTATCTTGTTTCTCAAGCCACCCATCCCTTTTGCAACTTTCCTCAGACATAAGAGCTAATAAACATGCAAGTATAGTAAAAGCTACTATAAATTGATAATAAAAAATTTATAACTAATAGTAGAAATACAAACTACTCTGTTTCCCAAAGGAAACATCCTCTTAATCAACCAGGCTTACCATTTCAAGATTGACCTCAACTTCTCATTCCACTCACTTCACAGATCAAATTACTTGTCAAATTTTGTAATTTTTGCCTTCATAAAATCACTCACATACGTGCATTTCTTTTCATACATTCTATTACCACCCTTATATAGGCCCTTGTCACCACCTGAACTGCTGTGATAGACTTTTCAATGGTTTTTCTGCTTTGTTTCTACTCACTCCAATCCATCCTATCTGATCAGCTGTCAAAGTGATTTTCCTAAAGTAGACGCCTGATAATGTTACCTTCCTATATGTTAAATTCGAGTGACTCCTTATTAATTTGTGTATCAAATAGAAACTTTTCTGTTTGGCATTTTTCTTTTCTTTCTTCCTTTTTTTTTTGGGGGGGGGGGGGGAAATTAAGTGACTTGCCCAGGTTCACAAAGCTAGGAAATTCAAGTGTCTGAGACCACATTTGAACTCAGATCCTCCTGAATTTAGAGCTGGTGCTCTATCCACTGCGCCACCTAGCTGCTCCTCCATTTGGCATTTAAAATCCGTCACAACCAATCCCTTTCCTGTCCTTCTGGATTATCTTTTTAAGTCATCTTCCCACCTCACCAACACAATTGTTAAACTGATCTCCCTAAATCTCCGGTGTGACCCTGGCACTCCCTTATTTGATAAACTCCGGGAGCTCTCTGTTACTTGCCAAATCAAACATGAAATCTTCTATTTTGCATTTAAGGACCTTTAAAATCTTCCCTACCCCAACCTTGCCATTCTTCTTGTGCCTCATGCCTCTACAAATACTTTAAGACCCAGTCACAACAATTTGATCACTATTTCTCACCCAAGACACTTCATTTCCTGACAATGGGCATTTTTACTAGCTGTCCCTATGCCTGGAATTTTCTCCCTCTTCATCTTTGTCTCCCAGTCTCCTTGGCTTTAAGTCCCAGTTAAAATTCTACCTTCTACAAGAAACCTTTCCTGATTTCCCTTTAATTTTAGTGTCTTTCCTCTGTTGGTTATATCCAACTTGTCCAATTATGCCCTGTGTATAATTTGTTTATACATGATTGCTTGCATTTCCCCCCCTTGTTAGATGTGAGCTCCTTGAGAACAGGGACTGTTTTATTTTGTTTTGTTTTTCCCATAGGATTTAGCATAGTGCCTGGCATCTAGTAAATGTTCAATAAATGCTTGTTGACTGATATATTCTATGATCCAGCTATATCCTGGATATCTCCAGTGCCAGGGAATGTTCACACATATCCCTACCTCCCATCTTCGCTAGCTACCTTCAAGATTGAGCTCTGATCCCACCTTTTTCAGGAGGTCTTTCCTTCCACCACCCTGAAATCCTTTTCTTCTAGATAACTTTAGACTATGTCTATACATAAGTATTTGCATGCTGTAACTTCTATTAAAATACTGGTTCTTTAAGAGCAGGGACCACTTTTTTGGGTTTGTTTTCTATTTTCTCTGTATTCAACAAATATTAGCACAGTGTTTGATGTATAGTAAACATTTAGCAAGTTTTTGTTTATTGACTGTAGGCTAACTGACATCAAACCTAAATTTGCCTTTTTCGACATATCCTTCCATTGTTCTTGGTTCTGCTTTTTGGATCCAAACAATTCTGATCTTTCTTTCCTATGATAATCCTTCAAATACTTAAAATCAACTTTTTTATCCTCTTCTTTCATCCCTTTTCTTCCTACCTCTCCCAGGGTGTTCTCTTCTCCAGTTAAATATCAATACCTTCAACTTGATTCTCTTATAACATGAACTCAATGACTTTCAAAATGTCAGCTCTCCTCCTCTGGACATTTTCTAGCTATTCAATGTTCTTCTTGAACTGCAAACCCAAGGACTAATCCTGACACTCCATATGTTCTGGGCCCCACAGTTTAGGATAGATTTTGATAAACTGGAGAGTTTCAGAGAAGGGCAGTGAGGATGATGAAAGACCTTGAGTTTATGGTATACCAGCTGTAAACTAACACAAGGACCAAAAAAAGAGAAAGAAAAGAAAAGAGAAATAAAGAGACTGAAAGATAGTCTAATCACTGGCTGAGAGAACAAAATATTGATATAGTTGCACATTGCTCATTTGGAAGGGCAATTAGATGGTATAGAGCACACAGTGCTGATCCTGGAGGAAGAAGGACCTGAATCACCTGTCCTTATTCCAAATTCTGTGCCAAATTTGATTCAAGTTAATTACATTTTCAGTTGCCATCCCTTCAAAAATAGTTGATATCTTTTGTTTTTGTCATTTATATTTCCTATTGTGTTCCTCTTCCCTCTCCTTCTCAGTGAGTTCCTTATGTTAAAATATAAGAGGAAAACATTTCAAAAAACAAATCTGTATTTCAAAAAAAAAAATCTGACATTATGTGAAATATTCTATAGCTCATGGAGAAGAAGTATCTTCTTAAATGTCTTCTTTGGGACCAAAGAAGCTTGGTCATCATAATCCACAGCATTCAATTTTGATTATTTTGTTGTTACTTTTTTACAAAGATTGTTATAGTAGTCATAAAGTGGGAGTAAGACTGTGTTCCCTTTAAAATTATCATTCTGAAACTGTTTCCTTTTGATCTTGGAGTCTCAGGCCCTCCTGGGAAAGCATATCTCCCCAGATAAGTTGTGTCTTTATTCAATTAGAAATCTTGGTCAAAAAGTACCCCATTGATTTTTTTGGGTGATGCCAGACCCTTTTAAATTCCAACTGGAGATCTGGGTTGGATATTGATAAACATTGGATATTGATAGGCCTGGGGACTTTGACTTTCTTTTCAACCTGAAATCTGAGCCTCAAGATTCCTTTTTAAGGGGCAATTTCTGAACTCATTCTTTGAAGAAGGTCTAAAGCAGTTTGCTCTGCCTCTTTGGTATAGCTGCTAGGACCGTGCCTGCTGAGAAGGCATTCTCTTCTCAGTGCCAGCCTCTATTTCCCTCATAGGACTTTACCATTAAAGAAGTCAGTCTCTTAGCAAAACTGGCTTCCTATCCGAAAAATAAATTTCCATTTTTGCCATTAATATTTCGGGTTCATGAATTCTTTCACATTGAACCTCTTCACTGACTAGAAAGACAACTCTCTGCACTGCCACTAACCTCATCAATCATATATTGTTTTGCTAGTTGCACCTACTTCACTTTGAACCATATCATGTAAGTCTTTTCATGCGTCTCTATACTTATTACATATGTTCCTTAGAGGAGAACCATCCCTTTTAAAGGAACAAAGCAGATCAACATCAAATGAAGCATGACTTGTAATAACAGCCTCCTCAAACCAGTCCCTTGACTCATCAATTCAATGCAAATGAGCAAATATTTGTTTAGTACTTACTTAGTTCACAGCATTGTACTTTTCACTAAAGATATAAAGATTAAAAAGAAATTATAGTCTTAAGTTTACATTCTTTGGTTCCATTGGTTTATTGGATGCTAGGATAATATTTAGGAAGAAAAGAACGCACATTAGCTCTTTTCTCTTGTTCCAAGGATCCATAAGGTAATAAGTCATCCATGAACAACTATAATATTACCAAGAATAGTTGAACAAATGAACTTCTAATTATTTTTAGCTGCATCTAAGGTATGGAAAAATCTGGGTTCAAATCTGACCTCAAACACTAGCTGTGAGACTCTGGGTAAGTCATTTAATTTCTGTTTGCCTCAAAAATAGGGAAAATAATAGCACCTATTTCACAGGGCTTTTTTTTTTCAAGTGTTCTTTTTTATTATTATTAATTTTATAATTATACAATTTTTTATGACAGTATATATGCATGAGTAATTTTTTATAACATTATCTCTTGTATTCATTTTTCCAGATTTTCCCCTCTCTCCCTCTACTCCCTCCCCTAGATGACAGGCAATCCCATACATTTTACATGTGTTACAGTAAAATCTAGATACAATAAATGTGTGTAAATCCAATTTTCTTGTTGCACGTTAAGTATTGGATTCCGACGGTATAAGTAACCTGGGTAGATAGACAATAGTGCTAATATTTTACATTCAATTCCCAGTGTTCCTTCTCTGGGTGTAGTTGTTTCTGTCCATCATTGATCAACTGGAAGTGAGTTGGATCTTCTTTATGTTGAAGATATCCACTTCCATCAGAATACATTTTCATACAACACTGAAGTGTACAGTGGTCTTCTGATTCTGCTCGTTTCACTCAGCATCAGTTGATGTAAGTCTCTCCAAACATTTCTGAATTCATCCTGCTGGTCATTTCTTACAGAACAATAATATTCCATAACATTCATATACCATAATTTACCCAACCATTCTCCAATTGATGGGCATCCATTCATTTTCCAGTTTCTAGCCACTATGAAAAGAGCTGCCACAAACATTTTGGCACATATATGTCTCTTTCTGCTCTTTAGTATTTCTTTGGGATATAAGCCCAGTAGTAGCACTGCTGGATCAAAGGGTATGCACAGTTTGATAACTTTTTTGGGCATAGTTCCAAATTGCTCTCCAGAATGGCCGGATTCTTTCACAACTCCACCAATAATGCATCAGTGTCCCAGTTTTCCCGCATCCCCTCCAACATTCATCATTATTTGTTCCTGTCATCTTAGCCAATCTGACAGGTGTGTAGTGGTATCTCAGAGTTGTCTTAATTTGCATTTCTCTGATCAGTAGTGATTTGGAACACTCTTTCATGTGAGTGGATATAGTTTCAATTTCATCATCTGAAAATTGTCTGTTCATATCCTTTGATCACAGGGCTTTTTGTGAGGATCAAATGAGAATAATTGCAAGGCACTTAGCACAGTTTTACCTATACACACAAATATGTGTGTATGCACATATGCATATGTATATATTAATATATGCCTATATTTGCTATGATAAGGAAGACAATGACTTCAGTTTTCTATCACAGTAATTCCAAATATATCTCACCTTCTAAATATACCCTTGAAATAGTCACAAAGTTGAACAAAATCAACCAACACAGTAAGCTCTTCTGACAAGTTTGGGAAAGTCTGAGCAGAAGAAAGGGGTATCTCCATAAACCTAGTAATCGGAATCTGAGGCGGCTAGAAAATCTGAGAGAAATATAACTGTGGACAGGACTGAGAGCCAGAAAGAATATTCAAGAGAGATAAAAGTGTGCAGCATTTCAATAATTGTAGTCCTTTGCCTCTTTATCAAGAGGAACATGTGTGTTTATCTGTTCTTCATTGATCAAGTTTGGTTATTATAATTAACTGAATTCAGGTGATTTCTTAGTGTTATTTTATTATACATCATTGTAGTTATGTATTATACTGTCCTGATTTTACTTTCTTTGTTTTGTATTAATTCAAAAAATCCTTGAATGTCTTATATTTTTCATCTTTTATGGTTTTTAATATTCTGTTACATTCATGTAGCATAATTTATTTGGCATTTCTATTTTCTTTTCCTAGTCTTTTGCTACCACAAAAGTATAACAATGGATAGTCTGGATATATATGGCACTTTTTTTTTTTCTGTTTTTGACTGTTGTGCCACAGTTTCCTGTTATTGTTGTGCTCAGTTTCCCTAAATTGTCCTGCCTCAGTTTCCCTGAATTGTTCCGCCTCAGTTCCTTGAATTGTTCTCCATCCCCCTGGTTACAATCCCCATTTCATGTTCATTAGGACTGAGATAATTAGGACTGTGGAGATTTGGCCACACTGGCATTTCAAAGGAATCATAAAACTGCAGATGTCCTCTCTCAGATACCTAATTGGCATCCTCTATCTCTATCTCTAAGTTCCAGACTTTCTGTCTCTAGTGAATACCTCCTTCACTCCCGGTTTATCAGAATTTATGGTCCTACCCCGAACCGGCAGAACTGAAATGATGGTCCCTTCCTGGAAATTCCCACGCTCACCAATGTTCGGATTCACCCCTTGCCTTTGTCTCCCCTGATCTTAGAACCATATGTAAATCACTGGAATCTCACATTCGATGCTGGATTCTTTAGAGACGAAAGTCCAATTCAGCTCTGGAGGCAGAACGTATTCTGCCCTGCCTCTAGACTATTTTTCTTCTCAGAAACCCAAATATTACAAAACTCTCTAATCTCTACCTTGCCTCAGTCTCTCCCGCATTCCATGACCATCACAGAGTGTCTTCTTAGTGGTGCCCTAACTAGGAGTGAATGATTTAGTGACTCCCCCCCACCCCCAAATAAGTCCTATTATTTTCTAGAATAGTTGGTTTAGTTTACAGGTCCTCTATCAGCATGCTATTATAGAATCATAGATTTAGAACTGGAAGGAATTGTAGAAGTCATCAAATTCAGCATTCTCATTGTACAGATGATGAAACTGAAGCACAGGAAGATTAAAGGACTTATCTGTGATCATTAACTCAAGTAAGAACTTATGATGAGTTTTTCCTGACTGAAAACCCAGAACTCTTTCCACTCTTCCATTCTGCTATTTGGAAAAAGATCATCATCAACAACCACCAAAACCATTTCTATGACGGCCAAATAAGTTTAGGGGGATAAAATGAGATATTAATCAAATATTAAAATATTAAATGTATTATCTATACATGATAAAAAAATTTAAAGTTTTTTTTTTCCCCCTTAAGGAGCTCACATTCTACTGGGGAATATACCACATAATGAAATAAGGTTATAATAATTTTTAAAGTTATGTAATTACTGAGCATAGTCATTTCAAACACTAGGAAACTCGAGGTCCAGAAGTCTGTCCAGGGGTTCTCAAACTACGGGTTTTCTACCCACAAAGAACATCTTTAAGCAATCTTCTTGTTCCGTCATTTGACTCTGACCCCATTTGGGGTTTTCTCGGCACAGACACTGACGCGGTTCATCATCTCCTTTTCTAGCTCATGTTACAGGTGAGGAAACTAAGGCAGGCAGCCTTAAAGGGACTTATTCAGGGCGCCCAGGTAGGAAGTGCCCGAAGCCAGACTTGAATCCGAGAAGGTGAAGCTTTCCTGCCCCGAGCTGGGGCCCGCCGCTCACCGCACCACTCCCGTGCCGGTCAGGAACGGAGCTCGCACTAATCTAAGTTTCGCATTTAGTGCTAGGAAGGTGTTGGACTACTCTGTGCTGGAGTCATACCACACCTACGGTCTGCTCACTTTATTTTTGAAGCGAAATAACTCGCTAGCGCGCTCTAGGAAATGTGAAGGGTGGGATGGGAAAGGAGGTCCTTCTGTTAATTTTCCCCGCCTTCTCTATTCCTACAGCAACAGCTTTCAGTTTCCGGTCGCCGACTTCCGGACAACGGAAGTGCGTCATAGGAGCGCGCCGTCGCCACTGCTCCTGGGCTACTGTGAGAACTTTCAGACTTGCATGCGTGAGGCGTTGATGGGAAGGAGGCACCATGCAAGTCTCCAGCCTCAATGAAGTGAAGATTTACAGCCTGAGTTGCGGCAAATCGCTTCCCGAGGTGAGTTTCGTGCCTTTGTCCCGGTGCTCCTTGGGTAGCCCGGGCCTGTTCCTCACGCCAGCTTTCCCAGCACCCGCATCTCATGCTTCCCCCCCCCCTCCGGGCACGCTCAGGGCTTCATCCGACGGGTGAGAGGCCTTCCGCCCGGGGCCCACGAGCTTGTGTGTACTTCCTGTGAGGATAAGCGTGCTGGGAGGAAACTTAGGAATCATCTGGTCACGCTCACATTTTAGACATGAAACAGACTCTGAGAAGTTAAATAACTTGTCTGGGCTAATTACGCAGCTAGTGCTGCATGGGAGCAGAAGAGAAGATGGAACTAAAAGTTAAACAATTAGAGATTTCTGCAGGTGGGGTGGGTAAAGTTAGTGGCTGTGTCTCTACTGGAAGTATGCACCCCGGAAGAGGTCTGAGAGCATCTTTTTTTTTTTTTTGTCTGACCTCAATAATTTGCATTGATGATTTGATTTAAAGGTAAAAGGCCATAAAAATCATTTAGTCAGAAGCGATTGCTTTTTAGATACTTTTATGAAATTGCATGTTGATAGTAATCCTGGTTATTGCCTGTTACTTGTGAGTTCTCTTTTTACTGTCTCTTTATTCTAGCCCCGATTTATGTTGTCCAAGCCAGTCTTTTAGTTGTTGACATATCCTAAGTTGCATTTGACAAGTGTTTCCGGTTTTTTATTTCTTCTGTTTGTATTGTTTATAAATGATTTTGTTTTATTTCATTATAAAGGTACCATGGTTACCATGGAAAGAGTCTGAGGACTTTTGTTCTAATTCTCCCCCTCATGGTTACTAGCTTGTGTGACCCTAAGCAAGTCCTGGAACTTTTCCGGGGCTCAGTCTTTTCAACTGTAAAATGGGAGGAGACAACACTTGGAAGTTCTTTTCAAATTTAAATCTGTGATTCTAAATGTATTGCCAGAGAAAAGTCATGTCTTTTTAATACATCTTGAGATGAATATATTTGTCCTTCCACCAAAGCTGATAATAACATTTCCATGTCTTAATTGATCTTGTGAATTATTAAGACTAAAAGCTCATCATCTTGTGACCAACTTTCTGATGATATAGTTTGGAATTTCCTTAGATTAACATTATACTTTTTTTTTTCCCCCCTGAGGCTGGGGTTAAGTGACTAGCCCAGGGTCACACAGCTAGGAAGTGTTAAGTGTCTGAGACCAGATTTGAATTTGGGTCCTCCTGAATTCAGGGCTGGTGCTCTATCCACTGTGCCCCCTAGCTGCCCCTGATTAACATTATACTGAAAACTTTCCAGGTTGGTAGGACTTCTCAGAGCTTCTGTTTTGCTCATTGCCACCGCCCTGTGAAGAGTTTAGTGGAACTTAATTGCTTTGGTTATAATTCAAAAAAATTTCCCCCAAAATGAGGTTCTGCATTTTATAAAGTTTAGAATGTTCTTAAAAAATGAGCTGTCTCACTTTTATATAATATAATGATTATGAGAAAATTCGTTTTCTTTTAGTGGCTTTCTGACAGAAAGAAGAGAGCATTGCAAAAGAAAGATGTTGGTAAGTTTATTTTTTTTATTTTACCAAGCCAGTATCATTCTCTTAAGTTTTATTTGCCACCCAACTTATAGACCCAAGAAGAAGCATTTTTTAATTAAACTCATATATAATTTGTAAATCAGTGTTTGAATCACAAGTCCTTCTAGAAGCTTATTTGATTTTGGCCAAATATGTGTAAAAAAAGACTAAAATATCAAAGGCATATCAATTGCTTAGGATATGGGAAATAATTTTCCTTAAACTTTTTGCTGTTTTTTCCCCCCCATATGTCACATATTTTCTTTAGATTGATTGTTTTACTTTTTTATCCTCTTTTTGGAAAGACTGTAGTTTAAAAACTTTTTTTTTTTTTTTTTTTTTTTTTTTAAACATAGTATCATCATAGTATCATAGTTGTAAATACAGAGAGGACTTAGAAGACTTAGTATCAAGCTTGAAAGTTAGAGTATAGGGGCAGCTAGGTAGGGGGGTGGTTAGAGCACCAGACTTGAAGTCAGGAGGACCTGAGTTCAAATCTGGTTTCAGACACTTAACACTTCCTAGTGTGTGACCCTGGGCAAGTCACTTAACTCCAATTGCCTCAACAAAAAAAAAAAAAGAAAGAAAGAAAGAAAGAAAATTGGAGTATAAAATTGAAGAAACATAAAAATTATAGTCTAGTAATATTTGTTAATAAACATTCAGTCTTATCACTTCTGTTCTGACAAGTACACCTCAGATTTAAACTTCCTTATTTAGAGTTTAATAGCCTCACTTTTTCAGCAAGTATTTATTGAGGAACATGTTACTTTATAATATCATGTTTGGTATTATAGTAACAGCAATTCATTTCGATAAATTTTTATTATTTCTTATTCCAGGTAGGGATTCAAACTGTAATTTTATTGTATAGACAGCTCCCAAATGCATAAACTACTACTGCTACCAATAATTTATTTAATCTTAGAGAGCTCTCTAGAGCACTGAGAAGTTAAGTGACTAGGCAAGGATTACACAGCCAGTATATACCAAAAGCATAATTTGTATGTAAATCTTACTGATTTTTAGCTCACATCTCTCTATTTACTATTTCATGCTGTCTTAATTACTTAGTAACTACTAACAAAAAAAATTTTTTTTAAATAGTATAGATTAAAAAATAAATTCAAAACTGTGATTTATTTTAAAATATATTAGCCTTAGTAAAAGAATGCCAGATTACTTTTTTGGGGGGGTCTCTCCAATTGCTTTTATTTTTGTTTTTTTTTCCCCTGGATTTTAAATTTGTTGTTATTGCTGTTATAATAATAATAAGCTGGAAGCTTTTTTGTTGCCTACATACACACAAACACATACACACAGTCACACACACAGACACACTTTTTAATAGTATTTTATTTTCCCAAATACTTGCAAAGATAGTTTTTCACCTTTACAAAATCCTGTGTTCCAAATTTTCTGCCTTTCCCCAAGACAGCAAACAATCTGATATAGATTTAATGTGCAGTTCTTCTAAACATATTTCTACATTTATCGTGCTGCACAAGAAAAATAAGATCAAAAGGGAAAAAATTATGAGATAGGAAAAAAACCCACCACTACCAAGAAAAGGTGAAAATACTATGCTTTGATCCACATTCAGTCTCTATAGTTCTCTCTCTGGATGTGAATGATTCTTTCCATCACAAGTCTTTTGGAATTGCCCTGAATCTCTTTACTGTTGAAAAGTGCCAAGTCTAGGGCAGCTAGGTGGCACAATGGATAGAGGACCAGCCCTGAAGTCAGGAGGACCTGGTCTTGGACCCTTACACTTCCTAGCTGTGTGACTCTGGGGAATCACTTGATCCCAATTACTTCAGCAAAAAAACAAAAACAAAAACAAAAAAGAAAAGAGCCAAGTCTATCACAGATCATCTCATAATCTTGTTGCTTTGTACAGTGTTCTTTTGGTTCTTCTTTACTCAGCATCAGTTCATGCAAGTCTTTCCAGGTTTTTCTGAAATCAGCCTGTTCATCATTTTTTATAGAACAATAATACTCCATTATATTCACGTACTATAAGTTATTCCACCATTCCCCAACTGATGGATATCCAGTCAGTTTTCAGTTCCTAGCCACTACAAAAAAGGGCTGCTACAAACATTTTTGCACATGTGGGTTTCCTTCCCTTTTTTATGATCTCTTTGGCATACAGGTTAATGATACTACTGCATCAAAGCTCACCCTCTATTCTTAAAAATAAAAACCAAACCCTCACTTGATACATTCATTCGTTTGCTATTGTCTTATTTCTCTTCAGTTTCATGTTCTAACTCATACCCAAAATTGTCTTCAATCAAAATGTGCCTCTACTTTTCTTCTGGTTCTCTTTCTACCTGACTGATTCTTTCTTAGTCTTCTTTATTGGATTGTATGTCTGTGATGATGGATGACTTCCAAATTTATGTCCTGGACTTTCTTTTCCCTCTGTTCTTTTTCTCTTGGTGATCTCATCAGTTTTTATGGATTCTGTTATTTTCTTTAGACTGATTATTCTCAGCCTAAAGTATCCAGCCCTATTTCTCTCTCCTGATTCCAGACATCAACAAATGCCTTTAGATTTTTTTTTTGTCCTATAAACATCTAAATTTCAGCATGTCAAAACCACATCATTTTTACACCCAAACCCTCCCCCTTTTAAACTTACTACTTTTGAGAGCACAACTATTTTGTCAAGTCACCTAAGCTCTTAAATCCTCACATTTCTCCCTCCATATCTAATCTGTTACCAAGTCTATTGTTTCTATCTTCATCACTTCTCTTATATGTGTCTCTTTCTTTCTCCTGAGACTATTACCCACCTGTGTAATCCTTTATCAACTAATGCCAATCTGGACTATTGAAATTAATTTCTGGTTGGTCTCCCTGCCTCAACTTCCTACTCCAGTTCATCTTCTACTTGGTAGCCAAAGTGATTTTCCTAGAGTATCATGTCATTTTAATTCTCACCTAACTTCAGTGGCTCTAAGATCAAATAGAAAGAAAATTCAGGTTTAAACTCTTTATGTAAAACTGAGCCTTTTACTCAACTTTTTCTTTTTCACACGTGAATTTCTTTCATGTATTCTACAATATAGTGACATTGGTCTCTTTGCTGTTCCTGGCACAAGATACCCCGTCTCTGACTTTCCCTGTATTTTCATTGGCTATCCTACTGCGTCTTGGCTTCTTTTATTAATTCTTGACTAAAACTAGATCTTCTACAAGAATCCTTTCCTGAGCTTCCTTAACACCAGTGACTTCCTTATGAAATGATCTTCAAGGATCACATATAGATTTTATTTTACTATTGCTGTTTATATCTTGTCTATTTCATTAGACTAAGCTTCTTGAGGGCAGGAACTTATTTTTGCCTTTCCTTGTCTTTTCAGTGCTTAGCATAGTGTCTGGCACCTAATTGGTGCTTTTTGATACAAACATTTGACACAAACATTTGTTTTTATCTTAATTTTTTTTTGCTGAGACAATTGGAGTTAAGTGACTTGTCCAGGGTCATATAACTAGGATATTTTAAGTGTCTGAGGCCAGATTTGAACTCAGGTCCTCCTGACTTCGGAGCTGGTGCTCTATCCACTGTGCCATCTAGCTGCCCCAATATATTTGTACATGGAAATTGGGGTTCTTCTCCTCCCCTTTACCCCCCAGTGTAGAACAGGTAAATACTTGGTGAATTTCATGCAACTGTTCATTAATTTTTTTTTTTTTTCTGTCTTTCTATAGATATTAGGAGGAGAATTGAACTTATTCAGGATTTTGAAATGCCCACAGTTAGCACCACTATCAAAGTGTCAAAGGATGGGCAGTATATTTTAGCAACTGGTAAGTTTTAATGTTTATAGAAAATGTGATAATGAAATTATTCACTTTTTAAAAATCCAATATATGAATACATATTTATACAATTATTGTGCTACCCAAGAAAATCAAACCAATTAAAAAAAAGAGAAGGAGAAGCAAAATAAAATGCAAGCAAACAACAACAAAAATAGTGAAAATGCTATGTTGTGACCCACACTCAATTCCCACAGTCCTCTCTCTGGGTGTAGATGGCTCTCTTCATTACTAAACAATTGGAAATGTTTTGAGTCATCTTATTGTTGAAGAGAACCACATCCATCAGAATTGATCGTCATATAGTCTTGTTGTTGCCATGTATCTCCTGGTTCTGCTCATTTCATTCAGCATCAGTTCATATAAGTCTCTCCAAGTCTCTCTGAAATCATTCTGTTGGTTGTTTCTTATAGAACAGTAATATTCCATAACATTCATATGCCATAATTTGTTCAGCCATTCTCCAATTGATGATCATCCACTCAGTTTCCAGGTTTTTGCCACTACAAAAAGGATATGAACAGATAATTTTCAGATGAAATTGAAACTATTTTTAGTCATATGAAAAGGGGCTCTAAATCACTATTGATCAGAGAAATGGAAATTATGACAACTCTGAGATACATTACACACCTCATATTGCCTAAGGTGACAGGAAAAGATAATGACAAATGTTGAAGTAGATGTGGGAAAACTGGGACACTAATACATTGTTCATGGAACTGTGAATGGATCCAACCATTCTGGAAAGCAATTTGGAACTATGCTCAAAAAGTTATCAATTATTCACTTTTTTTTTTTTTAAAGTTTTTTTTTTTTTTTTAATTAATTTTATAATTATAACTTTTTTTTTTTTTTTTTTTGACAGTACATATGCATGGGTAATTTTTTACAACATTATCCCTTGTACTCACTTCTGTTCTGAATTTTCCCCTCCCCTTAGTGGCAGGCATTCCCATACATGTTAAATATGTTATAGTATATCTTAGATACAATATATGTGTGCAGAACCGAATTTTTGTTGTTGTTGCACAGAAGAATTGGATTCAGAAGGTAAAAATAACCTGGGAAGAAAAACAAAAATGAAAACTGTTTATACTCATTTCCCAGTGATCTTTCTCTGGGTATAGCTGATTCTGTCCATCATTGATCAACTGGAACTGAATTAGATCTTCTTTATGTTGAAGACATCCAATTCCATCAGAATGCATACTCATACAGTATTGTTGTTGAAGTGTATAATGATCTCCTGGTTCTGCTCATTTCACTCAGCATCAGTTTATGTAAGTCTCTTCAAGCCTCTCTGTATTCATCCTGCTGGTCATTTCTTACAGAACAATAATATTCCATAACATTCATATAGCATAATTTACCCAACCATTCTCAAATTGATGGACATCTATTCATTTTCCACTTTCTAGCCACTACAAAAAGGGCTGCCACAAACATTTTGGCATATACAGGTCCCTTTCCCTTCTTTAGTATTTCTTTGGGATATAAGCCCAGTAACTTTTGGGGCATAATTCCAGATTGCTCTCCAGAATGGCTGGATTCTTTCACAATGCCATCAACAGTTTTCCCATATCCCCTCCAACATTCATCATTATTTGTTCCTGTCATCTTAGCCAATCTGACAGGTGTGTAGTGGTATCTCAGACTGTCTTAATTTGCATTTCTCTGATCAATAGTGATTTGGAACACTCTTTCATATGAGTGGAAATAGTTTCAATTTCATTATCTGAAAATTGTCTGTTCATATCCTTTGACCATTTATCAATTGAAGAATGGCTTGATTTCTTATAAATTAGGGTCAGTTTTCTGTATATTTTGGAAATGAGACTTTTATCAGAACCTTTAACTGTAAAAATATTTTCCCAATTTGTTACTTCCCTTCTAATCTTGTTTGCAGTAGTTTTGTTTGAACAAAAGCTTTTTAATTTGATGTAATCAAAATCCTCTGCTTTGTCAGCAATAATGATCTCTAGTTCTCCTTTGGTCACAAATTCCTTCCTCCTCCACAAGTCTGAGAGGTAGACTATCCTATGTTCCTCTAATTTATGATCTCGTTCTTTATGCCTAAATCATTGATACATTTTTATCTTATCTTGGTATCTGGTGTTAAGTGTGGGTCCATGCCTAATTTCTGCCATACTAATTTCCAGTTTTCCCAGCAGTTTTTGTTAAATAATGAACTCTTATCCCAAAAGTTGGGATCTTTGGGTTTGTCAAACACTAGATTGCCATAGTTATTCACTATTTTGTCCTGTGAACCTAACCTATTCCACACTGATCAACTAGTCTGTTTCTTAGCCAATACCAAATGGTTTTGGTGACTGCTACTTTATAATATAGTTTTAGATCAGGTACAGCTAGGCCATCTTCATTTGATTTTTTTTTTTTTTTTTTTCATTCCTTTGAAATTCTGGACCTCTTATTCTTCCATATGAATTTTGTTGTTATTTTTTCTAGGTCATTAAAATAGTTTCTTGGGAGTCTGATTGGTATAGCACTAAATAAATAGATTAGTTTAGGGAGTATTGTCATCTTTATTATATTCGCTCAGCCTATCCAAGAGCACTTAATGTCTTTCCAATTATTTAAATCTGACTTTATTTTTGTGGCAAGTGTTTTGTAATTTTGCTCATATAATTCCTGACTTTCCTTTGGTAGATAGATTCCCAAATATTTTATACTATCGACTATTTTTTATTTTATTTTTTTAAAATTTTATTTATAATTTTTTTTGACAGTAATTTTTTTTTTTAACATTAACATTTTAATAACATTATCCCTTATATTCATTTTCCCAAATTATCCCTTCCCTCCCTCTCCTCCCTCCTCTTGATGACAGGCAATCCCATACATTTTACATGTGTTACAATATAACCTAGATACAATATATGTGTGTAAATACCATTTTCTTGTTGCACATTACGTATTAGATTCCGAAGGTATAAGTAACCTGGGTAGATAGACAGTAGTGCTAACAATTTACATTCACTTCCCAGTGTTCCTTCTCTGGGTGTAGTTGTTTCTGTCCATCATTGATCAACTGGAAGTGAGTTGGATCTTCTTTATGTTGAAGATATCCACTTCCATCAGAATACATCTTCATACAACATTGAAGTATACAGTGATCTTCTGGTTCTGTTCATTTCACTCAGCATCAGTTGATGTAAGTCTCTCCAAACCTCTTTGTATTCATCCTGCTGGTCATTTCTAACAGAGCAATAATATTCCATAACCTTCATATACCATAATTTACCCAACCATTCTCCAATTGATGGGCATCCATTCATCTTCCAGTTTCTAGCCACTACAAAAAGAGCTGCTACAAATATTTTGGCACATACAGGTCCCTTTCCCCTCCTCAGTATTTCTTTGTGATATAAGCCCAATAGCAGCACTGCTGGATCAAAGGGTATGCACAGTTTGATAACTTTTTGGGCATAGTTCCAAATTGCTCTCCAGAATAGCTGGATTCTTTCACAACTCCACCAACAATGTATCAGTGTCCCAGTTTTCCCACATCCCCTCCAACATTCATCATTATTTGTTCTTGTCATCTTGGCCAATCTGACAGGTGTGTAGTGGTATCTCAGAGTTGTCTTAATTTGCATTTCTCTGATCAGTAGTGATTTGGAACACTCTTTCATATGAGTGAATATAATTTCAATTTCATCATCTGTCGACAGTTATTTTGAGTGGAATTTCTCTTTGTATCTCTTGCTGTTGCATTTTGTTAGTAATGTATAAAAATGCTGAGGATTTATGTGGATTTATTTTGTATCCTGCAACTTTGCTAAAGTTATGAATTATTTCTAATAGCTTTTTAACAGAATCTTTGGGGTTCTCTAAGTATACCATCGGCAAAGAGTGATAGTTTGGTTTTCTCATTACCTACTCTAATTCCTTTAATCTCTTTCTCAACTCTTATTGCCGAGGCTAGCATTTCTAATACAATATTGAATAGTAATGGTGATAGTGGGCAACCTTGTTTCACTCCTGATCTTACTGGGAAAGGTTCCAGTTTATCACCATTACATATGATGCTTACTAACGGTTTTAAATATATGCTCCTGATTATTTTAAGGCATAGTCCATTTATTCCTATACTCTCAAGTGTTTTATAGTAGGAATGGATTTTTGTCAAATGCTTTTTCTGCATCTATTGAGGTGATCATATGGTTTTTGTTAATTTGGTTATTGATATAGTTGATTATGCTAATAATTTTCCTAATATTGAACCAGCTCTGCATTCCTGGTATAAATCCTACTTGATCATAGTGTATTATCCTGGGGATGATTTCTGTAATCTTTTTGCTAATATTTTATTTAAGATTTTAGCATCAATATTCATTAAGGAGATTGGTCTATAATTTTCTTTCTCTGTTTTCAATCTACCTGGTTTAGGTATCAGTACTATGTCTGTGTCATAAAAGGAATTTGGTAGGACTCTTTCAATCCCTATTTTTTCAAATAGTTTATATAGCATTGGAGTTAATTGTTCTTTAAATGTTTGGTAGAAATCACATGTAAATCCATCTGGTCCTGGGGATTTTTTCTTAGGGAGTTGATTAATAGCTTGTTCTATTTCTTTTTCTAAAATGACACTATTTAGACTATCAGTTATTCACTCTTAAGTATATTGTAGTAATGCTTAGGCTTTTTTCTTTTTTTTTTAATTTTATAATTATAAAATTTTTTTTGACAGTATATATGCATGAGTAATTTTTTTTTTTTTAATAACATTATCCCTTGTATTCATTTTTCCAAATTTTCCCCTCCCTCCTTCTACTCCCTCCCCTAGATGACAGGCAATCCCATACATTTTACATGTGTTACAGTATAACCTAGATACAATAAATGTGTGTAAATCCAATTTTCTTGTTGCACGTTAAGTATTGGATTCCAAAGGTATAAGTAACCTGGGTAGATAGACAGTAGTGCTAACAGTTTACATTCAATTCCCAGTGTTCCTGCTCTGAGGTAGTTATTTCTGTCCATCATTTATCAACTGGAAGTGAGTTGTATCTTTATGTTGAAGATATCTACTTCCATTAGAACATATCTTCATACAGTATTGTTGTTGAAGTGTATAGTGATCTTCTGGTTCTGTTCATTTCACTCAGCATCAGTTCATGTAAGTCTCTCCAAACCTTTCTGAATTTATCCTGTTGGTCATTTCTTACAGAGCAATAATATTCCATAACCTTCATATAACATATTTTACCCAACCATTCTCTAATTGATGGACATCCATTCATCTTCCAGTTTCTAGCCTCTATGAATAGAGCTACCACAAACATTTTGGCACATACAGGTCCCTTTCCCCTCTTTAGTATTTCTTTGGGATATAAACCCAGTAGTAGCACTGCTGGATCAAAGGGTATGCACAGTTTGATAACTTTTTGGGCATAGTTCCAAATTGCTCTCCAGAATGGCCGGATTCTTTCACAACTCCACCAACAATGTATTAGTGTCCCAGTTTTCCCACATCCCCACCAACATTCATCATTATTTGTTCCTGTCATCTTAGCCAATCTGACAGGTGTGTAGTGGTATCTCAGAGTTGTCTTAATTTGCATTTCTCTGATCAATAGTGATTTGGAACATCTTTCATATGAGTGGATAAGTTTCAATTTCATCATCTGAGAATTGTCTGTTCATATCCTTTGACCATTTATCAATTGGAGAATGGTTTGATTTCTTATAGATTAGGGTCAGTTCTGTATATATTTTGGAAATGAGACCTTTATCAGAACCTTTAACTGTAAAAATATTTTCCTAATTTGTTACTTCCCTTCTAATCTTGTTTTCATTAGTATTGTTTGTACAGAAACTTTTTAGTTTGATGTAATTAAAATCTTCTATTTTGTGATCAATAATGATCTCTAGTTCTCCTCTGGTCATAAATTCCTTCCTCCTCCACAAGTCTGAGAGGTAGACTATCCTCTGTTCCTCTAATCTCTTTATGATCTCATTCTTTATGCCTAAATCATGGACCCATCTCGATCTTATCTTGGTATATGGTTTTAAGTGTGGATCCATATCTAATTTCTGCCATACTAATTTCCAGTTTTCCCAACAGTTTTTTTTCAAATAATGAATTTTTATCCCAAATGTTGGTATCTTTGGGTTTGTCAAACACTAGATTGCTATAGTTGTACCCTATTTTGTCCTTTGTACCTAATCTGTTCCACTGATCGATTGGTCTATTTTTTAGCCAATACCAAATGGTTTTGGTGACTGCTGCTATATAATACAGCTTTAGATCAGGTACACCTAGGCCACCTTCATCTGACTTTCTTTTCATTAATTCCCTTGGAATTCTCGACCTTTTATTCTTCCATATGAATTTTGTTGTTATTTTTTCTAGGTCATTAAAATAATTTCTTGGGAGTCTGATTGGTATAGCACTAAAGAAATAGATTAGTTTAGGGAGTATTGTCATCTTTATTGTATTCACTCGGCCTATCCAGGAACCCTGAATGTCTTTCCAACTATTTAAATCTGACTTTGTTTTTGTGGCAAGTGTTTTGTAATTTTGCTCATATAATTCCTGACTTTCCTTTGGTAGATGGATTCCCAAATATTTTATACTCTTGACATCTGTTTTGAATGGAATTTCTCTTTGTTTCTCTTGCTGTTGCATTTTGTTGGTGATGTATAAAAATGCTGAGGATTTTTGTGGATTTATTTTGTATCCATCAACTTTGCTAAAGTGGTGAATTATTTCTAATAACTTTTTATTAGAATCTCTGGGGTTCTCTAAGTATACCATCATATCATCTGCAAAGAGTGATGCTTAGGCATTTTCACAGTTATTGTTATAACATAGAATTTTAAGCACATTTCAACAAATTATAAGGAAAAAAGTTGCCAGTGATTATAGTTGTCCAAAAATAGAATAGGTGACCTTTTAAAGTAATGGGTTCTTTGTCACCGAATGTTTAATTAGAGTATATAATAACTCAATACAATAAGCATGGCATCTGCTAAATTTTATAGATTTGGCATTATTTCCTTGATTTTTTGTTTGTTTTTATTTCTCCTCCCTTCCCCTCTCCTCTCCTCCAACTCTCCCCACTCTGATTAGTGACATGCCAATCAATGAATTTGCGATGTTTTATTTATATATATATATATATATATAAATTTTTTTTTTTTTGAGGCAATTGGGATTAATTGACTTGCCCAGGGTTATACAGCTTGGAAGTGTTAAATTATCTGAGGCCAGATTTGAACTCGCATCCTCCTGACTTCAGAGCTGATGCTCTAACCACTGCACCATTCAGCTGCCCCTACATCAAATATTTTTATTGAATACAGGCATTCAATAGTCCTGAGACTCTTCATCTTCTTTATCTACCATTCTCTCTCTCTCCCTCTCCCTCTCCCTCTGCCTCTGCCTCTCCCTCTCCCTCTCCCTCTCCCTCTCTCTCTCTCTCTCTCTCTCTCTCTCTCTCTCTCCCTCTCTCTCCCTCTCTCCCTCTCCCTCTCCCTCTCCCTGTCCCTCTTCCTCTCCCTCTCCCTCTCCCTCTCCTTCTCTCTCTCTCTCCCTCCCTCCCTCCCTCTTTCCTTCCCTCCCTTCCCCTTCACCAAATTTCCTCCTCTAATGCCTTATTACAGAGATGACCCTTGTTCTTGAAAGCTGTAGCAGTGGATTGCAAGTTTTCCCATGTTCTATTAAATTAAGTGCATCAGTATGGGACTGAGGATAGTTGGCTTTCTCTCTCTGACATGGTCAAATTAAGTGAGGAGAGGTTGTTTATCAAGAGGTTGGTCATCAATTGTCAATTTTATTTTTTTTGTTGAGGGGGGAGTCACAATCTCATGAGATCATTTAAATTATTAAAGTATTTGATACTCTTTTCTGTCTCATTGTCAGCATTGGTATTGCCACTTCCCTTTTCTGCTCTTTACTTTCCTAGTAAAATATTTTCAAGTCTTGTGAGCAATCGAAGAAATAATGATATGCTGAGTATACAATCTTTGAAGTGATCATAGAGCTGTGTTAATACTGAATGGGAGTAGTAATTTGAAGAATGGATTAAATGTATGTTAAATTATTTTGACATTTGTGAAATATGGTAGAAGCAACAGCTAGAGTAGAGATCTTTTCTCTGGTCCCATTTTGTATTTGTTTAGGGAAGTCAGGTCACAGAGAACAGTCTTCATTCTGAGGTTCTTTTCTTTTGGTAGTAGAGCTTTATGCATAGCACTAGAGAATAGCTCCATTTGATTGACCTAAGTATTTAACAGAATATTAGAACTACAAGGAACTGTAAGTTAAATGATTTACCTAACATCAATCAACAGTGAAACCAAATCTTTTGGCTCCTAGTCTAGTACTACTTTATCATATGGCAGCTCTCAGATTTAAGAATGGAACAGAAAGGAGGGAATATCTTATAGCTAAAAAAAGGAGTTTGCCTAAATATAGCAGAAGAAAGCCATTCAGAGCAGGTTTAGGATATTCAATGAAGATGCAGCACTGATTAAGCTAAGGTTAGCTTATCTCTGTCAGTATTGATCATGCCAGTTAGAGTTCTGAAGGAAGAGCCAGATGTATACCAATGGTGGGAGCCTTTAGTCAGTCCTGGTCTGACTAAATTTTGAGAATCGTCTCAAAACCTTTTAAGGAACAACTAGCTTACCCTGAGGAAAACAAACTTTTAAGATATTGCTCTCACCACAATTTTCTTCATTAATACACTTTGGTGTATATAAATGAATGAAACATTTAACTATCCTTTGCAACAATTAGAAAGGTAAGACAGTCCCTGCTCTTACAGAGCCCATATACTCATGGGGGAAATAGCACATTTGGAACTTTTTCTGTTACAAGTCAGATAGAAAGATTCCTTTGGGCTTAGGCTGTAGCCATAAAACAAATGGTTATGTCTCTTCTTTTATTCCCCTCAATAGTATTTTATTTTTCCAAATACATATAAAGATAATTTCTAATAATTGATTTTTGTAAGGTTTTGTGTTCCAGATTTTTTTCTCTCCCCCTCCCGTATGTCTCCCTCCCCAAGTCAGCAAGCAATTTGATATAGGTTAAACATGTAAAAATATAGTTCCATATTTGTCATGTTGTACAAGAAAAAAAAACTAAATAGGGAAAACAAAACATGAGAGAGAAAAAAGCAAGCAAACAAATAAAAAAAAAGGGTGAAAATATTATGCCTCGATTCATATTTCGTCTATATAATTCTCTCCCTGATGTGGATGGCATTTTCCATCCCAAGTCTATTGGAATTGTCTTGAATCTCTGCATTTATGACTCAATGTCATTTCCATGAACTAAAACCCTATCAGTTATTGAGATTGATCCATATACCACTGCAAAGGACTCTGGTAAAAAGAAGTTTCTTTTTAGAGCGTTAATGAGCAGTTTAACATCTGTAGGAGCAGCTTCCAGGTCTTATCTCCATAGTCGCTGCTTCTTCTGATGTTGGTTATGAATATGGGCTAGTAGCCCTATTTGTTTGCAGTGTCTGTTCAAGATACAGTGATGTACAGGCTGTATAACTGGTCTTCCTTGACAATGGTTAGCAGATTGATAGAATGTCAGCATTATGAGAACAGTGCCCATTTTGTTTTATCTTCTATTTCCTATAAAGTGCCTGATTAAGTGCTTCTCTCTTAATCTTTGCTATTTTATGTGTCGATGTTAATAAAAATAATTTCTTTGAATTGGATTATATTAATAGTTTTATATGATGATGATGATGTGGTTTATTATGGAATATCACTTTTTAATTTTAAAAAATTCTTAAAACTTATTTTAAAAGTGGTATTTCATTCCTTCCTCACAACAAGCTTATGAGGGAAGTATTGTTATCTCTATTTTATAGAAAAGAGAACAAAGGTTCAGAGTTCTTGAGTGACCTGCCCTTGGTCTTATATACCTATTAACTTTCAAAAGGCTTTGACTCAAGGTTACCCTGACTCCAAATCCACTTCTTTAACCACTACACAATAATTAGAAATTTTTTTTTCTCATTTTTAATTATGTAAAAATCACATGAAAACATTTTTTGCTGCTTTATTTGACCCAGAATGTATCTTACATACCTACACAAACTTTAGTTTTGATGCACGAACACCAAACCCAGGAATTAGTTCCAAAAGGAACAAAGATCAAAGGTCATCAATTGAGAAAGTGAAAAATTTAAGTAAAAGAGAGCAAATTATCTCGTTTTTTCAGATGGTTACCCAAATGCCTTAGCCTTGGTCATTGAACTTGAAATGGTGGGAATATCACTTTTAAAAGGGTTACCTATTTCCTTCTAATAGTCCCTTATGGAGGATGGTGTTGATATCTTTTTAGAATATTCTCAATATTTTAAGTATATAGGAAAGTAAGCATAAGAATTGATAGTTCTTAGTAGTTTCTTATTCATAGCAGTAAATTTTGAGATCATTTTTTCCCACCTTTGATTTCATTCCTTCCTTTAGTTACCTTGAAAATCAACCTGTATATACTATGTGCCAGGTGTTTTTTAGTAATGTTAAGAATCTATTTTTTGAAAATAAAGTAACATTTATTTGTATTATTTGGTATTCTTTTTTGGATTTATTTAGTTTTTACATGCAGTACTTAGTTTTGTAAAAACACAGAATCATTCATTTTCTTATCTTTTCTACCCTTAAATTTTATATTTGTATTGCTTAAGCTGTATGTGCCTATGATCATTTATACTAAGTATGGTATTACTTGTTTTTTCTACCTCTTATTTGTAGAAGACATAGTTTATAAAGTGTTTTTACATTATTACTTTAACCTCACAAGAACGCTCTGAGTTTACATGCAGGTATTATTTTTTCCTGGTAGAAAGTAGTCCTAGATACTTAATAAAGACTTTTAAAATATAATATAATCCCCATTTTATAGGTGAGGAAATTAAGTATGAGAATAGGCTACTGACTTGCCTAAGGTCACATGACTGGGAAATAACTGAACTGAAGATTAACACCCAGATCTTCTAATCCCCAGTCCTCTGTTTTTCTCCATTGTCTTAAGTTGCTTCTTGACAATGAATTAATTCTAAATGAAAATAAAGATTATTGATGTTTGTGCTAGTTGATATGGTTATTTACAGTAAGGGGGCTTTTTCTTTGTAAAGTTAAAATGTATATATTTAATCTACATGGATTTTTAGATTTGGTTATATTAAAATTTGAGACAGTAGATCCCAATACTCTGTTAATGTTTGCGCACATTTTTTCCCCTTAATTTTCAAATGGAAATCTTTTAGAAAGATTAATATTAAAAGGGGCGCTAACAACTCATTGATTATTGACACTTCTGAAATAACATAGTGGTAAAGATAATTTACAATTGTGAATAAATCTCTCTTAGCAATGATGGCAGAAATCAAACTGGTTTAAATTGTATATCATATGGTAGGAAGAAAGTGGAACTAATTGGTTGCTGACAATAAGAACTTTACTGGATATACAAAAAACAAAGAAGAAAGAGTCTAAGGGCCTGTGTCACAAAATGTATATGTAGAATGTAAATAGTGTGAATTTTGATAACAGGAAACTGACCTGCCTTGCCATTAGATGATTCTCTACTAATGTCAGCATATTATTCTTTCTTAGCCATGAAATGTATGCAATTTGGTTTTCACAATATATTAATTTTGTGTTATAGGTACATATAAGCCACGAGTTCGATGCTATGACACTTATCAGTTATCCTTGAAATTTGAAAGGTGCTTAGATTCAGATGGTGAGTGATGTTTAATGTTTGTCAGCACTGTTTGCTTACTTCTTTTTCCTCCTGATTGCCTTCAGTGGAAATGAGAATCTGTGAGTCTGCCTGGTATTGAAGGAAGAGAGAAAAAGATATGGCTAAAAAATTGAAGCATGTTATTTTTTTTTACTATTTCACCAACTTATATATTAACAGTAAGTAAATGATTCCCAAATGTCTTCCCAGATTTGATACAATACTTCCCAGGGCTTGTTAGATATCTTTGTGTGGATATTCTGACCTTCTGAATGAACATGAGAAAATCTGCTCATTTTCAATATTCTTTCTTCTATTGATGTCACACAGTTGTAAACTCAGAAATACCTTTTCTATTCTGTCTTCTCACATAGTTACTTACAGTTCCTGTATTTCTACCTCTGAAATGTCCTATCTTTATCTATATAAAATGGGCAGGATTAAAGTCACAAAGCAATATCCAAAAGGAAAACACTTCATAGGTTCTCCTGCCAGATTCAGACAGTAGATTTCTTCCTCCTAGGTAAATTATACCAGAAAAAAGTTCGAAAAGTCAGGAAATTGTATATTCAGGTAAATTATACCGGGGTGAAGTGTGAAAAGTCAGGAAATTATATATATATATGGAAATGGAAGCAAAACTGCCTGGCACTCTGTTCCCTATTCTGAAATTTTTGCTCATGCCTATACCATATTTGGTATCTGTATATAGTATCTGATAAAAAATAAAAATTCCTTATACAAAGCATAATGGATGAATGGGGAAAAAAAGCACTTAATATTTGCTAGGTGTAGTGAAACCATATTCTAATGATTTATTTTTTTCTTATTTTCCCAAAAGGATTTTGAAATTGGAAATAATAATTGACTCAGTACTTTTTCAAAATTTCTATCCATTTGGTATTTCATGATTGTGTGAAATGCCATTTTTTAAAAGTATAGGGAACTCCCTCTTTCTATTGAACAGTTGGTTTTAAAAATTAAAAAGAAATAGAAGAATGAAGAGAAGTGAAATGATGTAAACTCGACGGTTTAATTGACATGATAGTCCAGTAGACATAGGACAGTGCCATTTCCAGAAATACTGTTAGATTTCTAAATCTAACAGTTTTTTGTTTGTTTGTTTGTTTGTTTTTTTCCCCTGAGGCTGGGGTTAAGTGACTTGCCCAGGGTCACACAGCTAGGAAGTGTTAAGTGTCTGAGATCAGATTTGAACTCGGGTCCTCCTGAATTCAAGGTTGGTACTCTATCTACTGGGCCACCTAGCTGCCCCAATGGTGAGAGTTTTTGAAGTCTGTAAACTATTTGGTTTCATTTGTATTTGCTACAGTGTATAAATGATTAAGTAGAAATTTCATTCTGGTTTTATTATGAGGGAAAAATTGATAATACTTTAGTTTTGTAGCTTATGAGTTAAGACAGATAGCCCCAATATACAAGTATGTATTTGCATTTATAAATGCAAATCTATTTATTTCTATATGAAATCAAATATTTAAATGAAAATTTATATATGTACAATACATAAAATATAATTTTATGCATATCAACAACATGCACATTTATACATTATATATAATATTCACATTATCTATGATATAAATATTATGTATACTACATATAGCTATTAAAGTTATTATTTAAATTATTCAAGCTTAAAATTTCAATGCCTTTTAGGACACCCTATATATATATATATATATATATATATATATATATGTGCATATTATTGTTTCCTTTGGATTCACAAGTAAATATTTTATGATTCTGTATTTTTCCTCTTGTTTTTTAGTTGTGACATTTGACATATTATCTGATGATTATTCAAAGGTATGTTTAACAATATTAATTTTTAAGTTATTATAGTTGGGTAGCATGATACAGGGGAAAGAACATGGATGTTTTGATGTATGTCCCTCCTCTTACCACTAACTGCAGTTTGTTTTTCTTGGCTCAGTTTCTTCTGTAAAAATAAGGGGTTAGACCACATCATTCCACATCTTTTTCTAGCTCTTACATTGTATAGAATTTTAGATGCAACATCTTATAAAGAAACACCTTTCCTTTGGGTGTTCCCCTTGCTTCAGATAACATATAATTATTGGAACCTTTTTGAGAATATATTCCAATACCCAGAGAAGGAACACTGGGAAATGAGTGTAAACTGTTAGCATTTTTTGTTTTTTTCCCCAGATTATTTTTATCTTCTGAATCCAATTCTTCCTTTGCAACAATAACAACAACAACAAAATTCAGTTCTGCACATATATATTGTACCTAGGATATACTATAACATACTTAATATGTATGGGAATGCCTGCCATCTAGGGGAGGGAGTGGAGGGAAAGAGGGGAAAAATTTAGAATAGAAGGGAGTACAAGGGATAATGTTTTAAAAAAATTAACTATGCATATGTACTGTCAAAAAATGTTATAATTATAAAATTAATTAAAAAAAAGAATATATTCCAAATATTCTTCAATACAACCTGAGATCTCTAGTTTTATTCTAGGCAATTCCTTCATTCCTTTTGTTCTATGACTTTATTTTGTATCTCTTGGATGATCTCTTATATAATGTTGCTAGTTCACAAATTGTTGGTTGCTTGTTATCTATGTACTTTTTACATTTACTATATTTGACTTTTAACTTCACAGTATTACAAGTGATTACTGTGTACAAGGCACAATGCTAGGTGCTTGCTTGATGATTAAAGTTTTGCTCCATAGTTCAGCAAAATGAATTCTTTGTTTATGTTTTTCTAGATTGTCTTCCTACACAATGACAGATATATTGAATTTCATTCACAACAAGGTTTTTATTACAAAACCAGAATACCCAAGTTTGGGAGGGATTTTTCTTATCACTATCCATCCTGTGATTTGTACTTCGTTGGTGCAAGGTATTGAACGTGCTATTTGGATTTCCTCTACTCTATCCCCAGTTAGCATTTCTTAAAATATTTACTAGTTAATTTTTTTTTTTTTATTTTAATGTTAAAGCCAGATACTAATTACTTATATCAGGATAGAACCAAGTTATACTGAAGATGAGTATTATGTAGGATGAGCTTTATTCTTAAAAAGTAGGGAAATGAGTCTTTAGGAATAGCTCAATAGAAGCAGTTTTCAGAGATTGTACTATTTTGCTTTTGAGAAGCACTTAATAGTGTGCACTTTATTATTAACTGTGTTCTTTGAATCTTATTCCAAATGTACTTATATATTTACTCTCTACTACTACCTACTGCCTTAATGCTTTTTTCTGGTTTTCTTTGTGACTGAGGTGATATATTTTCAGGATTACTGATTGGAGTTAAAATTTCAGTCTCTAGTCAAATCTGGTAGAATGAAATTATTGGTTCCCAGTAGGGATTGAACCCTTGACTTTAATTGGCATTATGTTCTAACTTGTTGAAACAGCCATATCCACAGTGTGATAAGGTAATGGCATTATGCTGGTCTCACTTCTTAAACTATTTGATTTTAAAATTAGTTTATTAACATACAGCATGTATTTTTTTTTTAAATCCTTTTTGTGTAAGCAAATTCACAGGAAGTAGTAATTAACCTTTTGAGTTTAGGATTAATTTTTAATGAAAGGGATATTATGAAGGCATTATGATGGTTAAAGTATCTACCATTTTACAATTAGTTTTTAAATTATATAGGTTCAATTTATCAAACAAGTAACTATAACTTTTCTTCCTTAGTTCTGAAGTATACCGGTTAAATTTAGAACAAGGACGGTACCTGAATCCTCTCCAAACAGATGCTGCGTGCGTATTTCTCCAATTTAAGCAATAGTTTATTTCAACTCCTAGGGGGAGCCAAAAGTTAAACTTCTTAGGTTAGAAAACAGAATTGGAATTAGTGTTCAAAGGATCTGTGATTTCTTAAGTGTAGCAACTTCTTATATCACCATATAATATTGCAAACCATCTATAATTTAGTTTTAAAGCACTACCTTTCACTTAGGGAGATTAAAAGACTTGGCCCATATTCATAAAGCAAGAGCCCGGGCTGATTCAAATATTAAAGATAGAATTTGATCCTAGACCTTATGGACTCTGTGCATGAAGTTAATTCAAATGAATAGATTATTGGAAGTTTAAAAATATTACTTTTCATGTTTAAAAAAAGCCCCCAAATTTTCTAAAATTATTATTTCTTAAAAGACCTGATTTTAAAAGTTCAATGTAGTCAGAATCAGAAATTTTTTTTTAATCTAATAATTTTGAAGGAATTTTGCATTTGACTTTGTTACCAAGATTTAGAGCTGAAAGAAACTTTAGAGATTAGCTAGTTCAACTTGTTCACATTTTAAATGAGCAAACTGAGACTTAAAAGCCATGTAGCGATTTTAAAAAAGTAAGAAAGTCAGGATTTGAATACAGAGCCAGCAACTCCAGATGCAGCATTCTTAATTGGGGAGCAAGCATTTTGGAAAGTGTACATACATTCTTTTGTTTCATGCAAAGAAGAATTTTCTAAATGTGATTATAAATATTCTATTTTTAAAAACTACTTTGGGAGAATTAAAAAATGAAGAGAGTAAAGTAAGGATGAAAAACAAGCGAATGATTATTTTTTTTCTGGTAAGAACTTTCCACCAAGACTTGACTTGATTGTCTATTTTGTAGTTCTCTTTTAAAGACAGTTTCAGAATACATTATTTAAACAACAAAAAAATTACATGTTGCTTATATACAGTTTCAGCAAAGGATTAAGTCAGTTATTTCATTGTATTCAGACTTAAACCTGGGGGGGGGGAGAAAAAGGACCTTAGAGATTATATTTTATAGCTGCTTTTTGCAGAGGAGAAAACTGAAATCTAGAGAAATTAAGTAGTTTCTCCAAAGGTTCATCTATGTAAGTAGGTGAGCTGAATTTTGAATATGAGAATTGTAACTGTAAGTAATAAAGTGATATCTTCATTTACTTAAAAGGTACTGTCAAATAGAAGATAAAAAGCTTTTCTAGGAATGAAAAAATTTTGGTTCTTATCCTTTGTTGAAAAAAGAAAAACTACGTGTACATTAATCAATTTTCTGGTGACTCCACGTTCTCATTTGTAAATAAGCATAGTATGTCAAACTGATACATTCCACTGAATTTTTCAGGGGCTCAGTCTCTTAAGGGCTTTGTGTGTATCTTCCCCAAAATGAACATTAACAGTTATTTTTTCCCTTTAATATTGTAGAGAGAACAATGTATGTGACATAAATTCTATGCATGGTTTGTTTGCCACGGGCACAATAGAGGTAAGTATTTTAGTATTGTGCTTTTGTTTTAAAAGAAATACAGTATGGCTGTGTAGGGAGCTTTTGCAGAAAGTCTTCCAATACTAATGATACCCTACCCCTTCTTCAGTATTAGAGAACAAATAAAGTTTTCTTGGTGATACACTTATTAGAAGTTTCCAAATGTACATTCAGTCTCTCTCTCAGTGTGACTGTGTATACATGCACATATGTGCACATAAATATGTATGTTTTAGATATCAAAGTAAATGAAATATAGGCTGGACAGGACTTCTTAAACTATTTCCATTTAGGACTCCTTTTTGCCTGAGAAATTTTTACATGACAGTGGGCATATAAGTATACAGAATCGAAATGTAAATCAAACATTTACTGATAACAAATTATAATTTTGTGACTCTCATATTCAGTTACAAGCCCCAATGGGACCATCATTCACGGTTTAGGAAGATTGAGGCTAGATAGGATATTAGTTACATGCTGGTCATGTGTTTTTCTTTCATTAGAAATTTTAAGAACAGCGTGGAAAGCACAGAAACTTTTCTGTCATGAGGAAAGTATATTGTTGGACATTTGGTAGTTGTAGGGAGTCTTTAATTCTGTGAGAACAAATATATTATTCATGCAGTGTATCAGAAAAAAATTTAAATGGGCTTTTAAAATTCTTTCCCAAAAATCAAATCTTTTATAAAAAATGTGGAGTCTGCTTTTTTTTTTATATTTGATTTTTAAAAATGTTCTTTTCATGATCTCCTTATGAGTATTCCCATTTTATATTTGAGGAAACTGTGTTAAGAGAAGTGTCTTAGACTCATAGTTTTATGGAAGGGAGATAAGAGTTCATCACTTACCACCAAAGAGATTGCATGACTTTCTCTGGATCTTACAAGTAGTAAATAGAAGAACTAAGATTTGAAGCCAAGGCCTCAGATTCAGGTTTCTTGCTCCTGAGATCAGAACTTGTTATGTCCACTTTAATGTTTCTAGATGATACTGCTTTGTCAATATAATGCAGTAAATAATGTAATTTTTGTTTTTGTAAATATTCAAAATACTGGCTTTGATTAGTAAAATACTTGACTTTAGATCATCAGTAATGGAAAAAAATTTGTTTTTTTAATTTATGTTTATCAACATGTGTGTTTTCTTTGTAATTTTGAATCTTTTTTCCTTATAATTATGGAATCTTTTGTGATGATAGGCAAGAAGTGTAACATTTCTGAATCTCTGAAAAATAGGTGTAATAATTTCATAATCTACTTCATAAGGCTGTGAGGAAAAAAATCCAAAACTTTAATATGTTAGTTTTCAGTACTTATAGAATGAATGGCTTCTTTCCTTGTTTTCTTATATGACTTTTTGGCAAGTTAGAATTTCTTTCTTCCTTTTTTTTTTTTTTTTTTGGCTGAGGCAATTGGGGTTAAGTGACTTGTCCAGGGTCACACAGCTAGGACGTGTTTAGTATTTGAAGCCAGATTTGCTTTGTTCACTGTATATCATAAAGATAGTTTTATGTATGTTTGGAAGAGTGGTATTAATGACTGTCTCTGAAGTATATTTGGTATTGCTTTTAGTTCTATGGTAAGATATATTTTCTAATAAATGATTATTTCTCCTCTTTAGGGTAGAGTTGAATGCTGGGACCCTAGAACCCGAAATCGGGTTGGCCTCTTAGATTGTGCTTTAAGCAGTGTTACAGCTGGTACAGAGTAAGTAAAAGAAATTGATTTGAATTTTTGAGACAAATTGTAGTCTTTGACTTCATCAATGTGTATTTCTTGATGAAGCAAAATAGTACATAGTAAAATCCTTAGAAAATATCCATGTATAAAGGTGTCAAATGTGATGGATTTGTATTTTTTTTTTTTTTAAGAGAGAATGCTTCAATCTATATTCACACACAATCAGTTCCTTCTCTGAGGTATGGATAGGATTTTTCATCTTAAGTTCTTCAGAAAGTCATGGATGATTATGGATGTTTGTCATTTACAGCTGGTCATCTCATAACACTGCTATTACTTTGTATACAGTACAGCTTGGCTTCTAGGTTTTTTGTTTTTTTCTTCTTGAAAGTATCCTACTCATCATTTCCCATAGAAAAATATTATTCCAGAAGCAGCTAAATGGTGCAGTGAATAGAGTTCCAGCCCTGAAGTCAGGAGGACCTGAGTTCAAATGTGGCTTCAGATACTTAAAATACTTCCTATGGTGTGACCCTGGGCAATTAATCCCAATTGCCTTGGCAAAAAATAGAAAGAAAGAAAAATAATATTCCATCACAAACATATACCAAAATTTATTGTGCCATTCCCCAATTGATGGGCTTCCCCTTAATTTCTAATTTTTTTTTTGTACATATAGGTCATTTCCCTTTTTTCCCCCAGTTTCTTTTAGTATTCATATCTAGCAGAAGTGGTGTTAGGTCAAAGTATGTACATGAATTTGTAGCACCTTGGGCACAGAGCATATCTTTTGATGTAATTAATTTGTCAGTTGGGATGTGGCTCTTATTTTTTATAAATTTGACTCAGTTACCTCTATGTTTGAGAAATAAGATCTTCTCATAGAAACTTGCTTCAGAATTCTTTTAACAATTACCATTGCTAACTATTTCCCCCCATTTATTCTCTGTCTCCTTTTAGTTTATCCCTCCTCAAAAGTGTTTTGGTGTTGATCACACCCTCCCCCAATATGCCCTTACTTTTATCACCACCACCCCCTTCCCATTTTATTTTTCCTTCTATTTTCCTGCAGGGTAAGATAAATTTTTGTACTCTTATTGAGTATGTATGTTATTTCCTCTTTGAGCCAATTCTGATAAGAATAAGGTAAACTCAATCAACCTCTCCTCTACTTATTTTTTCTTTTTTTAAAAGAACTTCTATGGTAGAATTTTATTGATTTTAATAAAGGTCAACAAAAAGTCTAAAGTAGGAACTCTCCTTATAAATCACTTTGCAGGCTATACTAATTGGTTGTATAGGGAATTTTTTTTTAATAATTTATTATTTTATAATTATAATTTTTTTTTAAACAGTACATATGCATGGGTAACTTTTTTTTTTACAACATTATCCCTTGTGTTCACTTTTCCAAATTTTCCCCTCCCTCCTTTTACTCCCTCCCCTAGATGACAGGCAATCCCATATATATTAAATGTGTTACAGTATAACCTAGGTATAATATATGTGTGTAAAACCAAATTTCTTGTTGCACGGTAAGAATTGGATTCCGAAGGTATAAGTAACCTGGGTAGAAAGACAATAGTGCAAACATTTTACACTCCTTTCCCAGTGTTCCTTCTCTGGGTGTAGCTGTTTCTATCCATCATTGATCAACTGGAACTGAATTAGATCTTCTTTATGTTGAAGATATCCACTTCCATCAGAATATATCTTCATACAGTATCGTTGTTGAAGTGTATAGTGATCTCCTGGTTCTGCTCATTTCACTCAGCATCAGTTCATGTAAGTCTCTCCAAGCCTCTCTGTATTCATCTTGCTGGTCATTTCTTACAGAGCAATAATATTCCATAACATTCATATACTATAATTTACCCAACCATTCTCCAAATGATGGGCATCCATTCATTTTCCAGTTTCTAGCCACTATAAAAAGAGCTGCCACAAACATTTTGGCACATACAGGTCCCTTTCCCATCTTTAGTATTTCTTTGGGGTATAAGCCCAGTAGTAGCACTGCTGGGTCAAAGGGTATGCACAGTTTGATAACTTTTGGGGCACAATTCCAGATTGCTCTCCAAAGTGGCCGGATTCTTTCACAACTCCAACAGTGCATCAGTGTCCCAGTTTTCCCACATCCCCTCCAACATTCATCATTATCTTTTCCTGTCATCTTAGCCAATCTGACAGGTGTGTAGTGGTATCTCAGAGTTTTCTTAATTTGTATTTCTCCGATCAGTAGTGATTTAGAACACTCTTTCATATGAGTGGATATAGTTTCAATTTCATCATCTGAGAATTGTCTGTTCATATCCTTTGACCATTTATCAATTGGAGAATGGTTTGGCTTCATATAAATTAGAGTCAGTTCTGTATATATTTTGGAAATGAGACTTTTATCAGAACCTTTAACTGTAAAAATATTTTCCCAATTTGTTACTTCCCTTCTAATCTTGTTTGCATTAGTATTGTTTGTACAGAAACTTTTTAGTTTGATGTAAACAAAATCTTCTATTTTGTGATCGAGAATGATCACTAGTTCTCCTCTGGTCATAAATTCCTTCCTCCTCCACAAGTCTGAGAGGTAGACTATCCTCTGTTCCTCTAATCTATTTATGATCTCATTCTTTATGCCTAAATCATGGACCCATTTTGATCTTATCTTGGTATATGGTGTTAAGTGTGGGTCCATATCTTCTTTTCTTTCTTTTTCTTTTTCTTTTTTTTTTTTTTTTTTTTTTTTTTTTTTTTTTGGTGGGTCCATATCTAATTTCTGCCATACTAATTTCCAGTTTTCCCAAGAGTTTTTTTCAAATAATGAATTCTTATCCTCAAAATTGGTATCTTTGGGTTTGTCAAACGCTTGATTGTGTAGTTGTACCCCTGTTTTGTCCTGTGTACCTAATCTGTACAGGGATTTTTAAAACAAGAAAAACAATTTTAGAAATGGCATTCCTAGCCCATAGCACTTGGAAATTAAAAGTGAATTGCAGTGGAATTGGCTGCTTCAATAATTAATGGGCTCCCCATTACTGAGGGTTTTCATTAGAACTTAAATGAACACTTGTCATGAAAGAGATTATGGGGATTCCTGTCAGGTATTATTTGGAATAGAATGTCCTCTGTAATAGCATTAATTATAATGAAATTTTACCTGTATGCATTAATTTTTTTTTAAATGAAATGCCACTTGGTCTGGTAAGTGGCATAGTGGATAGAACACTGATCCAGGAGTCAGGGGAACCGAGTATAAATGCAGCCTCAGATGCTTACTAGCTATGCAACTGGACAAGTTATTTAACCCCAGTTGCCTCCAAAAAGAAAAAGAAATGTCATCTTTTGCTTGGAATTAATCCAGTTAAGAGTTTTCTCTTATTACTCTTTAAGAACTTTGATGTAATGAGAAGACAAGGATAGTCACTTTTTGTTTGTATAAAGGTGTTTCCTTTTGGAACTAAAATTACTTATCAGAATACATGATGCTTAATGTATATTTAATTTCCCATCTGACTTTAACCATAGTTGCAAGATTGGAAGGGACCTTCCTGATAACGTAATCTAAATCATGCCCAAATCATTAGTTTTGTCTCTAAAAGTCCTATAGGCTATTCATTAAGCATCTGATAGCTCCCCTTAGAGCTACTCTTAATGTCCATCCGTCGACGGCACAGCTAGGCCATACTTACCCGTCTTCGGGCACCAACCCGCATCCCATAGAGACAGACCACCAGAAGGTAGGGGTGAAGCGAAAGAGATCTTTATTCTGAGATAGCATATATTTATACCCCACTGATGATATGGGGGAAGGAACCTGGCATAATGGGATTGGCCCGAGGAGAAGGATGGAGGCATGCTAGGCTTTGAGAGCACCAAGGAGGGAGGTGTGGTACCTGGAATCAGACACTGCCTCTTGGGGCTATGCCTGGGGACTTGCCTGTGCCTCAGAACCTCTCATCCCTCAGGTCCTCCCATATGCCTTGAACTGCATTCCTTCCTTCTAGAGGCTTTTTAACCCTTGCAGAAGGCAGGACTCATCTTTAGTTTCAGCTGATTTAAAAAACAAATTGTGCTGTATACAGTTGCTGTAAATTACCTTAAGTTCTCAGTAAAATTTGAATCCTTTTTCCTCCCATTTTTGGAAACTTTTTTATGGTTCAGACTGTCTCTTTGTACTTCATATTCCATAATCCTCTAGTATGGCTTGAGTAGGCATGTATGCATTCCTCCTTCCCCTCTACTTTTTTCATAATTTTGAATGTTTTTCTTATGGTCAAAGTATCTAATTCAGTATTTATTTTGTGACTCTGCATAAGTGATTTAATCTTCCTGAATCTCAGTTTCTTCATCTTCAAAATGGGTATAGAAATATTTGTATATTTGTTCCCTAGGGTTGTGAGAAAAAGCACTTTAAAAACTTTAACATGTTCTAGAAATATGAGTTATAACTACTGAGATGAAAAGTTTTTCTTGTTCCCTTATATGACTCACTGGGCAAATTTAAAGTTTTATCTTTATTAGTTAGTCTTTGCCTTATCAAATATGTATATGTCTATGTATGTATACATATCTACCTATCTATCTATCTATTATCTATCTTGTTTGTCTGTATCTCTATTTCTAACATTTGTTTCTTTTGGTATGTGCCCAGTAATTGAATTTCTGTGTCAAAGGCTATTGGTAATTTAGCAACTTTTCTCGTATCATTCCAAATTGTTATCCAGGTTTTTAGATCAATGCACAGCCCATCAATAGTATGGTCTGTTATTTCTATTATAGGCAATATGAATGTTATTCTCTTTGCATTTATTACTTTATGATGCATCAATTTATATGAACAAAAATGCAAGCAGACAATAACAAAGAGCGTAAATGCTATGTTGTGGTCCACACTCACTTTCCATAGTTCTTTTGATGGGTGTAGCTGGTTTTCTTCATTACTGAACAATTAGAACTGATTTGGATCATCTCATTGTGGAAGAGAGCCATGCCCATCAGAACTGATCATTATATAGTATTGTTGTTGAAGTATATAATGATCTCCTGGTTCTGCTCATTTCACTTAGCATCAGTGAAGTCTCTACAGGTCTCTCTGAAATCATCCTGCTGGTCATTTCTTACAGAACAATAATATTCCATAACATTCATATACTACAATTGATTCAGGCATTCTCCAATTGATGGGCATCCAGTTTCTAGCCACTCCACAAAGAGCTGCCATAAACATTTTGTAATTCTAATTTTAGCTCCAGAGTATTTGAATTGTTTTTTTCTTGCTTCTTGCAAAATTTTCTCTTTAATCTGGGGGTTTTGAAATTTGGTGATTTTTCTGTGTTTTCCACAAAGGATGATGATAGGTGGATTTTTTTTTTCTATTTTTACTTTCCCCTCATGTTCTTTCACTTCAGGGCAATTTTCTTAGATTATTTCCTACATTATTGTGTTAAAGTTTT
Source organism: Sminthopsis crassicaudata (assembly GCF_048593235.1). Taxonomy (NCBI): domain Eukaryota; kingdom Metazoa; phylum Chordata; class Mammalia; order Dasyuromorphia; family Dasyuridae; genus Sminthopsis; species Sminthopsis crassicaudata. The sequence continues at coordinate 220,428,084 of NC_133618.1, forward strand.
CTTTGTGGTCACAGCTTTCAGGCATCCAGTTATTTTTTCTCTTCTTGATCTGTTCTCCAGATCTGCTATTTTTCTTATGTTTCACATTCTGTTCTCTTTTCTCATTCATTTTAATCTGTTTAGTTATTTCTTGATGTCTCATAGCTTTACTGCCTTCCCCTTGCTCAATTCTAATTTTCAAAGAATTATTTTCATCTTTGAGACTCACTTCCTTTTCTAGTTAACTTTCATAATCTTCTTGTTTTTCTTGAATGGTTTTATTTTATTTTTTAATTTTTCATCCATGTCTCCCATTTGATTTTTAAATTCTTTTTTGAGTTCTTCTATAAACTCTCTGGGTAGAGAGCCATTTCACATTACTCTTTGGGATAGAAGCTTTTTTTTTCTTCAGTGTCATCCTCAGAAAATGAACCCAAGTTTTCCCTGTTCTCATAATAGGTTTCTATGGTACATCATTTCTTCTTTGCCGGTTCATTTAAAAAAAAAAATAATATGTATTAGTGTAAGCACCTCTAATGATGGGGTAAGAGAATGGTGCCTCAAACTTCCCTTCAGCTCTCCACTTTGACTAGGAATCCCAAACTAAGACCTCCACTCTCCTCCAAGTGCCCACAGCCAGCAGCGTCTCTGTATTCTCCGGGTGGTGGTTCCTTTTCACCTTCAGCCACCTCTCAGAAGTACAGCTGGGCCTGGCATTCCTAATCAGGTGAATCACTCAGTCTTCCTGGACTCAGACCCCAACTCCACAAAGAGTTTGGGAATGAAAGTCTCTGTGGTTCCTATTGAGATTTCAGCCACATTCAGCTAGCCAGAGGGGGTCCTGGCTTGGTGTTTCTGTGGAGTTAGCCTGGAGGCATTTGTATTTCGCTGGGGTCTTCAGATCTTGTTGCATTATCCAGAAGGATTCCTGTTCTGCTCCAAATCTTCTTGATTTTTCACCAGTCTGTGTTTGCCCTAGGGTTCAAAAAACAAAAAAGAAGTGAATGTAGCCTGTGTTGATTTACATTCACTCTTTTAATTTTATTTCATTTATTTATTCATTTGTTCATTCATTCATTCATTTATTTACTTATTTGTTTACTTACTGAGGCAATTAGGGGTTAAGTAACTTGCCCAGGGTCACACAGCTGGGAAGTGCTAAGTGTCTGAGACCAGATTTGAACTCAGTTCCTCCTGACTTCAGGGTTGATAGTCTATCCACTGTGCCACTTAGCTGCCCTACATTCAGTCTTTTTAGTTCTTTCTCTGGATGCAGATGGTGTTTTCTGTCCAAAGTTTTATTGGGATTGCTTTGGATCACTGACCACTGAGAAGAACCAAATCTTTCATAGTTGATCATCACACATTCTTGCTGTTATTGTCTATTGTTTCGCTCAGCATCAATTCATGTAAATCTTTCCAGTCTTTTCTATTATCAGATTGTTTATCATTTTTTTATAAAATAATAATATTCCATTATCTTCATGTACCACAACTTGTCCAGCCATTCCTCACTCTTTTTTCAATTATTTGCTATCACAAAAAGAGTTGCTACAAACATTTTTGCAAATGTGGGCCCTTTTCTCTCCTTTATAATTTCTTTGGTATACAGACCCAATAATGGCATTGCTGGATCATTGTGTATGTACAGTTTGATAGCCTTTTGGCTTTCCAGAATGGTTGGATCATTTCACAGCTCCACCAGCACTGTATGTGTTCCAGTTTTCCCACATTCCCTCCAACATTTATCATTATCTTTTCCTGTCGTCTTAGCCAATTTAAGAGGTATGGTGGTATCTCAGAGATGTTTTAATTTGCATTTCTCTATTCAATAGTGATTTATAGCATTTTTTTCTTTTTCTTTTTTTTAAATTAATTTTATAATTATACATTTTTTTTGACAGTATATATGCATGAGTAATTTTTTTATAACATTATCCCTTGTATTCATTTTTCCAAATTTTCCCCTCCCTTCCTCTACTCCCTCCCCTAGATGACAGGCAATCCCATACATTTTACATGTGTTACAGTATAACCTAGATACAATAAATGTGTGTAAATCCAATTTTCTTGTTGCACGTTAAGTATTGGATTCCGAAGGTATAAGTAAGCTGGATAGAAAGACAGTAGTGCTAACAGTTTACATTCAATTCCCAGTGTTCCTTCTCTGGATGTAGTTGTTTCTGTCCATTATTGATCAGCTGGAAGTGAGTTGGACCTTCCATCAGAATACGTCCTCATACGGTATTGTTGTTGAAGTGTATAGTGATCTTCTGGTTCTGCTCATTTCACTCAGCATCAGTTCATGCAAGTCTCTCCAAACCTTTCTGAATTCATCCTGATTTACAGCATTTTTTCATAATAAATGTAATTTACATCATCTGAAAGTTGTCTGTTCATATCCTTTGACCATTTATCAGTTGGGGAATGACTTGTATTCTTATAAATTTGATGCAGTTGTTTATATATTTTAGAAATGAGATCTTTATCAGAAATACTAACTGTAAAGATTTTTTTTTTTTTTTTTTTTTGGTCCAGCTTTGCACTTCCCTTTTAACCTTGTTTCTGTTGGTTTTGTTTGTGCAAACCCTTTTTAATTTAGTGTAATCAAAGGTGTCCATTTTGCCTTTCAAAGTTCACTAGTTCTTATTTGGTCATAAATTCTTCTCTTTTTCAAAGAGCTATTTCTCTTTCTAATCCTATTTGCATTAGCCAGACTGGAAGCAGATCCAAAATTTAGTACTATTACACAGTACTTTTTTATAGCATGATTAAAATAGAGTATATACATATATACATATATACATATATACATATATATATATATATATATATATATATATATATATATATATATAGTCATGTTGAATGTTTTAATCTGATTTTATAATTTTTAAAAATGTTAAAATATTCTAGATGATTTTTTGTTGATAGTTATAAAGCTAGTATAATATATTAGAAATAATGTTACTTTATCTTTCTTTTATGATATATATTTATATTGGCTGCCTAAATTGAAAATCAAAAAGTGATTTCACTCTTCCCCCCTAACATTGGATATGTAAGTCTTTAATCATATAAATGGAACACACATTGTGTCTTTCAGGATAGACAGTTTACCTACAATCTCAGCCCTGAAATTTAATGGTGCTTTGAACATGGCAGTTGGAACATCTACAGGACAGGTAAATATGTTGCAAATTGAAACTGCAGTTTATCTAGTCTTTGTTGATGATGTGGAAGAATGCCTTTTATTAGGTTGCTCATAAATATGGTCATTTATACTTAAGGTTTCAAGGATGATATTGCTAAAAATTACTTCACATTTGGTAGTTGAGAGCCAATCTAATGGATATATTTATTCTCAAAATTTTTTTCTGTATTAACTTACTCACTACAAAACTATATCTTTAGGTCATAAGTTATCTTAGCTTCTATAGAAATTACTCTACTAAATTAACATTTCATGCTATAATTGTAGTTTCCCATAGGCTTTTTTATTTTGTTTTTTGGTTGAGGTTTGGTAGGGTTTTTTTGGGGGGGAAGATGAGGCAATTGGAGTTAAGTGACTTGCCCAGGGTCACACAGCTACTAAGTATTAGGTATCTTAGGCCAGATTTGAATCAAGTTCTTATTTCAGGGCCAGTGCTCTGTCCACTTTGCCATCTAGCTGCCCTAGGCTTACATATTTTGCAATGTTGAGATTATCTTATTCACTTCCCTTATTTTTATAGATGAAGATATAGAGAGAAGTTTAATGGCTTATATTTGGTCATGTAGACAGTAAATAGAAGAGCCAAATTTAACCAGTGTCCTAAGACTGTAAATCTAATGTCTGTCAACTTCTCCCAGGTTGCATTCCTGGGGGAGGCATGACAAGGGGTCAACATAAGAAATCTCTATTTGAATGTCTGTCTTTCACAAAATAATGTTGATGATATTATTTAAGGTCCATTTACCCTTGTGATAAATTCTTCCATATCAGTATCATGAAAAAATGTGTCTGTCCCTTTGAATTTGGATTTCTAAAAAACAATGTGCAATGAATATTATGAAATCCATAAAAATACGATATGTTTCCCTTTGTACCTTTGCAGTCAGGAAACTCGGAGCTAATTTCAGGGCTTATCTGAAATAGCTCAATTTATTCAAGCTGCCTGGCAATATTAATTACTTGACTCTTTACTCCTTTTTCTTAGATTTTGTTATTTTTTTATTTTAGGTTTTTTAATTTTATAGATACCTCATTCATTTAAGAGATAGATATTATGTTATTTACTTATTTATTCATTCATTTATTTGTTTGTTTGTTTGTTTGTTTTTTCTTTCTTTTAAGAAGCACATACCAAGGGTAGCTAGATGGCACAGTGGATAGAGCACAGGCCTGAAGTCAGGAGGGCTTGAGTTAAAATCTGATCTCAGACACTTAACCCTTCCTACTGTTGTGTGATCCTGGGCAAATCACTTAACCCTAATTGCCTCAGGGAAAAAAAAGAATGAAAGAGAGAAAGAAAGAAAGAGAAGGAAGGGAGGGAGAAAGGAAGAAAGAAAGAAAGAGGAGGGAGGGAGGAAGGAAGAAAAGAAAGAAAGAAAGAGAAAGGAAGGAAGGAAAGAAGAAAGATAGATAGATAGATACATTCATACATACATACATACATACATACATACATACTTTTTTGGGTGAAGCAAATAGTTCCTTCATTATACCAGGAACTTTTCCTTTCAATGTTCAAGTGCTTCCCAAATTTAAGAAATTTTTCAATGGGAAGATCAAGTTCAACATTTATTAGGGAATCCCAGTCATGGGTAAATAAAGTACAAAAAGCTTATTTTCTAATCACATTGGAAAGATTATTTTTTGAATATTCTGAATATTTTGCTGAAGAGAATATTAATAGTAAAATAATTAGAAAGGTACCACCCTGCTGGAGATCCAAAATAATTTATTTCTGTTTTCTTTGTGGTTATTTTGGTAATTCTAGATTTCTATAATATGGAAAACTTTTAATTTTTTTTTTTTCAGGTTTTGTTGTATGATCTTCGTTCTAGCAACCCATTATTGGTTAAAGATCACCAGTACGGTCTAGCTATTAAATCAATCCAGTTCCAGAATTCATTAGATTTAATTTTATCTGCAGACTCTCGAATCATCAAAATGTGGAACAAAGACACAGTAAGTGTTGTTGTCCTTAATTTCCATTTCTTCATTTGCCCTTTTGATATTATCTTGAAAAGATATCAGCTTTTTTAAAATTGGATTTTCTGTTTAATCAGATGTAAAACAAATCTGTACAAAGGGTAACTGAAGCTAATATTGCATTAGAGAACATGCTTTTTTGCAACATATATCCAAAAAAGAAAATAAGTAGTCTAATATATGATAAACATAGTAGAAATATATATTAAATCCAATATATGCATACATATTCATACAGTTATCGTGCTGCATAAGAAAAAAAGTAGCAAAATAAAATGCAAGCAAACAACCACAAAAAGAGTGAAAATGCTATCTCATGAACCACATTCAGTTCCCACAGTCCTCTTTCTGGGTGTAGACGGCTCTCTTCATCACTGAATAATTGGAACTGTTTTGAATCATCATCTTGTTGAAAAGAGCCATGTCTGTCAGAATTGATCATCATATAAGCTTGCTGCCGTGTACCATGATCTCCTGGTTCTGCTCATTTCACCTAGAATCAGTTCATGTAAGTTTCTCTAGTCCTTTCTGAAATCATCCTGCTGATCATTTCTTATAGAACAATAATATTGCATAACATTCATATACCATAACTTATTCAGCCATTCTCCAACTAATTGGCATCCACTCAGTTTCCAGGTTCTTGCCACTACAAAGAGGGCTGCCACAAACATTTTTGCACATGTGGGTTCCTTTCCCTCATTTAAAATCTCTTTGGGATATAGGCCCAGTATAGACACTGCTGGATCAAAGGGCACGCACAGTTTGGAAACCCCTTGGGCATAGTTTCAAATTGCTCTCCAGAATGGTTGGATCAGTTCACAATTCCACCAACAATGTATTAGTGTCCCAGTTTTCCCATATCTCCTCCAGCATTCATTATTATCTTTTCCTGTCATCTTACTCAATCTGACAGGTATCACAAAATGTTTTAAAGGACACAAGACATTTATAATAAATGTGTATTAAGCATTAGCTTCACTTAGTAAAAGAAAAAACAATAGCAATCTTTCAAAAATGAATATAAAAGTACATTGAAAATATTAAATAAACTTATTCCCTCCAGACTTATTTCAGACAATTAGGTATACATTCCAGTTTTCCCAATTATAGATTCTTGATGTATAGTTGTAGATAAAATTGTTGATACTGAGTCAGCACTCATGGATATATCTAAAAGTTCCAGTGATTTCCACATTCAACATATGTGATAGTTGCCAAACAGCTTTAAAAAAAGGAAATGTCTGAAGAACAAAAGTCACCTTTTTTGATGGTGTTTCTTTCCCCATTCTATCATGCCAGCATATACCCAAAGAGTATGAAAGAAATCTCTACTCTTTGCAATCGATCTTTTTTCAAAATTTGTGTCTCTTCTGTCTTACTTTTGGGGTTGGACTTTATTATGAATTATTTGTTAATGTCTTTTTTTTTTTTAAATTAATTTTATAATTATAAATTTTTTTTGACAGTATATATGCATGAGTAATTTTTTTTTATAACATTATCCCTTGTATTCATTTTTCCAAATTTTCCCTTCCCTCCCTCCCTCTACTCCCTCCCCTAGATGACAGGCAATCCCATACATTTTACATGTGTTACAGTATAACCTAGATACAATAAATGTGTATAAATCCAATTTTCTTGTTGCACATTAAGTATTGGATTCCGAAGGTATAAGTAACCTGGGTAGATAGACAGTAGTGCTTAGAGTTTACATTCAATTCAATTTCTTCTCTGGGTGTAGTTGTTTCTGTCCATCATTGATCAACTGGAAGTGAGTTGGATCTTCTTTATGTTGAAGATATCTACTTCCATCAGAATATATCTTCATACAGTATTGTTGTTGAAGTGTATAGTGATCTTCTGGTTCTGCTCATTTCACTCAGCAGTTTGTTAATGTCTTAATTGTTTTTACCACATTGTAAGCTTTTTGAAAGCAAAAACTATCCTTCACTTTGTATTCTCGATGCCTACTACAGTTCCTTGTACATAGTAGATCATAATAATTTATATTTTATTGAATTTCTACCTTGAAAAGCACATGGCTTCTAGTTTTACAGCTTTAGAAAAAAATCAAAACAATTTTTCTTCCTTTGCCCCATCCTGATCCCTTTCTGGTTTATCTCCCAGAGTCTTCTTTTAATTTTAAATGATAAATGTAAGATTTGACATTGAAGTTCCTGATAGGAACTTCAAAATTAGCTCTGTGATAATCTTGTTTTAAGTTGTTGAAATAAATTTCATTTGACTTTTTTTATTTGTAAATAAATATTTCTTTTGAACCAATACATAAACTATATAAATAGTTTTTTTTTTTTGTTTGTTTTTTTACTTTTCTGCCTTCCTTTATTGATCCCTTTCTTCTCCATGACACTATTTTAGTAGTTGCTTTATGAGTTGTTTTGTTTCATTTTCTGAATTGGATCATTTAAGATCTCAAGTGGGATTTTTGTAAGTAATTTTTAAAAAATTGCTCACATATTATGTACAATTCGGTGCAGATAAGTTTTAAAAGATGATCTTGTACTTTTTCCCCTTCTTTGTTTTCATTTTTTGGTAATTTGATTTGCCTCCTTTTTGAACTGGTTAATAGACACATTTAATTATCAGATATTTACTAAAGACTGGTTAATTTAAATGTGATATATTTTGTAAATAATGCATTTTTTTTTCTTTTTCTTTTCTTTTTTTTTTTTTTTTTTTTGCTTAAAAAAACTGTTGGTTCTTAGTGTTACTTTGAATGAGTTTACTTAAGTTCTCTTGTTTGTTAAAATAACTAGGTAGCACAGTGGATAGAATACCAGCCTTGCAATCAGAATGACTTGAGTTCATATCTAACCTCAGATACTTAACAGTGACTAGCTGTGCAACTCTAGGAAAGTCACTTAACCCCATTGTCTCATCAAAAATAAATAAGTACATGCATAAATTTAAATTTATTTTAGTAGTTAATTTTCCTCTTTTTTTCTTTTACAGGGGAAAATATTTACTTCCTTGGAACCTGAACATGATATTAATGACGTCTGTCTCTATCCAGATTCAGGTAATATATCAAATATTCATTCAGTGTATGTGTTGTTGGCCTTCAAGTTTATCTCGTTTCATAGGATAGACAGGATTTGTCTGGGTCAGACTAGTATTTGCGTGATACATTAGCTGGGAAAAAACCAAGAGCAGGAAGTGGTGTAGATGATTCAGAAAAGGGCATTCTTACCTCTGACTCACTTATCATGGTTATTAGTAGTAAGTTATTATAGGATGTTGATAGATATCTGTGGCGTGGTGAAGTGGAATTTTTAAGATACACAGGGTAACTTTTATGTAATTATAAAATGACATTCCATATATAAAAACACTACATTTTAAAGCTGTTTGTATTTATTGAGAAATTCCTTGCTAATACTGAGGAATAAGTTCTTCATTTTATCTAATTGGGGCTTTCTAATTTCCAAAAGTACCAAATCAGGAAATCTTACTTTCCCATAAACCTTTGAGGTTTAAGAGTTTGAGAAGAACCCTAGTTAAATGGGTCATCTCTCTACCAGACTCTAATTCTTTTTTATGAAATGTCCATGTCCATATAATTTGTATATCTATACAAATCTATACAAAAAAGGACCAAAGATCAGCATGGTCATACATAAGGAGAGTGTTCCAAGTATTGGTATTTCAACCCAAGAATCTTTAAAAAAATATTTTTTTTTTAAAAATCTTTTTTTTTGCTGATTTTAATGAAAATCATTCTATAACAAATATACTAAAACTGCAGTAAATTAAATGCAGCAATTATGTTTATTTGAATTTTTTTACAGGTAACTGATGGAAATGAGTATTTTTTAAAAGACATTTCTCCTTTGCAAAGCACATTCTTTGCCTGATGAAATTAATATATTATGTTGTTTATTTTTATGTAAGTTTTCAAAAGATGATTTTTAAAAAAGGCTAATGACCAAGGAACATGTTTTGTAAGATCTATAAATATACTAGTGAAGAGCCTTTTAATAGCTATTTTGAGCTTCATTTATTTACATTTGGTTATCTTTACCTCAATAAAACTACATTCCCCATTCACTTTTTTTTTTTTTTTAACAATCCCCCCCCCCCCCCCCAGGCTGGGGTTAAGTGACTTGCCCAGGGTCACCCAGCTAGGAAATGTTAAGTGTCTGAGACCAGATTTGAACTTGGGTCCTCCTGAATTCAAGGCTGGTGCTCTATCCACTGTGCCACCGAGCTGCCTCCCCCCCCCCCCTTTTTTTTTTTTTTTTTTTTTTTAACAATTATTAATTATTTTTGTAAGTCAAAAATGAAAGAGCCCCTACTTTCAAGAGGCTTACATTTTATTCATTCATTCTAGTTAATAAATAAACTAATAAATAATAAAATAAATTAGTAAACTCATGGTCATTTTAAGGGAAAGAGAGCACCTATAACTAAGAAGATAAAAAAGCTTTCCATAGGTGATAACACATAAACTAAGCCTTGAAGGAAGTTAAGAGAGTGTGGAGTCAGTTCACTTTATGCCTAAAGATTAATGCTTAAAAAACATAGAGATAGGATTTGGCATGCAAAGTGTAATTAAGAGCAAGTAGACCTATTTGATTAACTGGTACACTTAGCACATGAAGGGGAGTAAGTAATACAGATAGATTTAATAGTAGTTATGCTAATCTGTGGTTTTTGCATTGTATCTAGAGTCTATAGCAAAGCCATTGTAATTTTTGAGTAAATGATATTGTCAGGCTTCTGTAGTAGGAAGATTATTTTGGCAACTGTAAATGGAGGAAGAATTGGAGAAAGGAGAAATCAGAGGCTAAGAGTCTAATTATAATAGTCTTAAAGTGAGACAAGATGAAATCTTGAGCTAGGTGATGGTTATATGAAGGAAAGGATTAGGATGGATATGAGAAGTAGTAAGGAAGTAGAAGTGATAAGTTTTAACAACGAAATTGGATCTGAGGTTGGTACAATGAGAGTGAAAAGTTGGGACTCTAAGGATGTGATCCTTGGTGAGTATTGGAAGGCTATTAGTACCTTCAGTAGAAATAGGAAAGTTTGGAGGAAATAGAAATTTTGAGAAGAGTTTTTTTAATACCCTTTATTTTAAAAAAAATTAATAATCACTTTTTATTTTCAAAATACTTACAAAGATAGTTTTTAACATTCACCCTTGCAAAACTTTTATGTTCCAGATTTTTTTCCTACCCTTCCATCCATCCTCTCCCTAGATAGCAAGTGAGGCAATATAAGTTAAATATGTGCAATTCATCTAAATATATTTCTACATTTATCATGTTGCACAAGAAAAATCAGATCAAAAAAGGAAAAAAAAAACCAAGAAAGAAAATAAAAAGCAAGCAAACAACAATTACAAAGATGAAAATAATATGTTGTGATCTACATTCAGTTCCTACAGTTCTTAGTCTGGATGCAGATGGTTCTTTCTAATAAGTCTTTTGGAATTGGCCTAAATCATCTACTTTTGAAAAGAGCCAGGTCTATCACAATTTATATACAATGTGTGTTGCTGTGTACAATGTTTTTTTTTATTCACTTTACTTAGCATCAGTTCATATAAGTCTCTTCAGGCTTTTCTGAAGTTATCCTGTTGATCATTTCTAATAGGACAATAATATTCCATTACATTCATATACAATAACTTATTCAGCCTTTCCCCAACTGATGGGCATCCACTCATTTTCCAGTTCTTTGCCACTACAAAAAGAACAAAATACAAACATTTTTGCACATATAGGTCCATTTCCCTTTTTTATGATCTCTTTGGTATGTAGGCCCAGTAGCTCTTTGGGCATAGTTCCAAATTGCTCTCCAGAATGGTTGGATTAGTTCACAACTCTATCAATAAGGTATTAGTGTCTCAGTTTTCCTACATCCCCTCCAACATTCATCATTTTATTTTCCTGTAATTTTAGTCAGTCTGCGAAGTATGTAGTAGTATTGAGGAAAATTCTTCTTATATTCAGATAGAGATGTCTAGCTCTGGAGAGATAAATCCTAGAAATACAGATTTAAGAGTCAATATGAATAGAGATAATAATTGAAAACTATCATAGTTGAAGAGATCCTAGAAGAGGCCCTAGTACAAAGCCTTAGTGGAAGTTCACTCATATTGGAAGATGGGCCTTAGATAATGCTTGAGCTACAAATATAGTCAGAAGTGCCAGGGGATAATTAGAAAAATATATTGTTAATGAAAGCTGAGGGAGGGACAATTGCCAAAATCAGCAGAGGTAGAGAGTAGAAAATGCCATTAAACTCAGCAATTAAGAAATAATTGGTAACTTTGGAGAAAGCAGCTTCAGTCAAGAGGTGTGGAAACCAGATTTTTTTTATGCTGTTGACAAATGAGAATAGAAATGGAGTGAAATACAAATTATTTTTCCTAGAAATTTAGGGATGAAAGAGAAGGGAAACAGAAGACAGTAAGTAAAGAATATAAGAGGACAAGCCAAGACTGGATTATATTTGTAGATAAGAAAGGATAAGCAGATCAACATTGTCACCCTCTTCTGCCATTTTTTAAGATCCCTAATTCAAACTAGTTCTGTTATTTTTATGTTTATTTATGTACTTTGTGAGATATTTAGGGTTTAGTGGGCTCACCTGGAAACTACATTATTTCTGTGGAAAAATTCATGAGTTTCAGATAAACATTTGCACATTTGGACCATAGTATATCTGCAATACTGTATTTTTTCCATCTTAAATTGCTTGTATTCTTCATCTTAAGGAGACTGAAAGCAGATAAGGAAAGACTGAAAATTTGAGAGATTGAATTGATTATCTAAGAGACAATTTTCCATAGGAGACAGGGATATGATTAAGTATACAATTGGCAAAGTGGGATTGGCATTTCTAAGTAGATGGGGCCTCTTCAGAGATTAAAGCAAAAGAAATCATAGGTTGTTGTAGAGAGATTTTGAAGTATAGACCAGGGGAGGGGAAGGAAAGGGAGGAAGAAAAGGCTTAAGATGGAGAGCCTCCATTTTCTTAGTAAAATAAGTATCAAAATGTCTTCTACACAGCCTCATGAGTCAGGTATTGCCCATATTAATTTATTTTACAAATGGATGAGCTGAGATTCAGTAAAGTAAAGTAATTTGTCCAAGGTGAAATGCCTATTAAGCAGCAGAGCTGGGGCTTAAGCCCCTTTCTTTTGACTTCAAGTTCAGTGCTGTTTCTTGACAATATGATGATGCCTCATAAATATTTTCCTATCAACTTAAATTTTTTTTTTAAAATGATGTCTTTTTTATACTTTTGAAAATTAATTTGATATTATAACCCTCCCCTTTTCCTATTATCCCCTCAAGGGTTAAGGGACTGTCAGTCATCCACATATCCCCTATTAATGGAACTTAGTTGAATCAAACTTCTTCTCTCACTTATACCTTTTAAAGAACTGGACTAAATAGCATGGAGAACTTTATGAGGATAGGGCAAGGATGTGATATTTTGGGGGAAATGATAACTGTCTCCCATTATCTGAAGAGTTGTCATGAGGTAGGTTTATTTATTCTGCTAGCTTCAGAGGGAAATATAAGGGTATAAATAGAATATTTAGGGAGACAGATTTCAAGTCAATAAAAGTTAGTCCCTTCTGAAAATAGACAGCTTGAAGTAGTGCATTCCCTGTTTTGTTTTGTTTTTTTTTTTGTTTTTAATTAATTTTATAATTATAACTTTTTTTTGACAGTACATATGCATGGGTAATTTTTTACAACATTATCCCTTGCACTCATTTCTGTTCCAAATTTTCCCCTCCTTCCCTCCACCCCCTCCCCTAGATGGCAGGCAGTCCCATACATGTTAAATATGTTATAGTATATCCTAAATACAATATGTGTATGTAGAACCAAATATCTTGTTGCACAGGAAGAATTGGATTCAGAAGGTAAAAATAACCTGGGAAGAAAAACAAAAATGCAAACAATTTACACTCATTTCCCAGTGTTCCTTCTCTGCGTGTAGTTGATTCTGTACATCATTGATCAATTGGAACTGAATTAGATCTTCTTTATGTTGAAGATATCCACTTCCATCAGAATACATCCTCATATAGTATTGTTGTTGAAGTGTATAATGATCTCCTGGTTCTGCTCATTTCACTTGTTCCCTGTTTTTTTGAAGAATTTTTGATTCTTTCATTAGGTAGCTGTTTGGAACATATGAATTGTGAGGTTTTTTCCCATTTGGTAATTAAGGAATTAGGGTTGGCTAAAGTGGGACTCAGAGCTTCTTGGGAGAACTGTGACGCTAGAAAGTTATATATAAAGAATCTGGGGACAGGTGCAAAATGACAAGGGAGAGAGGTGCTAATGCAAACTTTATATCAAAATTTTTGCCTAGGGTTAGTTGTGAACTTACAGAAGAGGGAACATGAACATCGTCACCCTCTTCTGCCATTTTTTTAAATTCTTAATTCAAACTAATTTATTTATGTACTTTGTGAGATATATAGCCTTTAGTGGACTCACCTGGAAACTTAAGCACCTACATTATTTTTACAGAAAAATTAATTAATTCCAGATAAAACATTTGCACATTTGGACCATAGTATGTTTGCAATTTAGGGACTGTATTTTTTTTTATCTTAAATTGCTTGTGCTCTTCAAAAACTTCCATTTAATAAGCTAAATACATTGGTGCATATTGACATGGTTTCTAAGCATGGCATTAAATAAAGGTAAAAGCAAACACAAAGAAAAACTTCCCAGCCTTTTTCTCCCTCTGGCAATGGTATTTACTTGTAGACTGTCTACGTATAAATTGTATGAGACAGTGGCCAGTGCCAGATGCTTCAAAGAGAGACTTGATACTCTCATAGTATCTGATCATAAGAAACTAGACCATTGTAAGGTTCTCGTGTTGACTTCAGGCACTGAGTGCCTTTTGATCCTGGAAAAATTATTTGTGTTGTTGCTATTTGTTTTATTTACTCTTGTTTCTCAGAAGGTCTTTGTATCTCTCCCTAAATTAACTTTCCTCTCAGTGGTTTGAAAAGAAACTTTTTTGTTTCTGTTTATTAGTAACTTCTGGTATTCCTTAGGCATTATAAAATTATTTATCTTTGACATTTATAATTGGTTTTTCCTTGACATTCCCCAGCTTAGATATAGACAATCTGCTTATATCTTTAATTCCATATAAGGTTGTCATTAACTCATGCCTCATTGAAAAAATAAATCTAGCTCAATCTAGTAGCAGTTCTCTCATGTAATCAGATTAGTCTTTTCTGTGGTTTGATAGGTGTGGCTGTGTTCTCTTGTGAGATGCAGTGTTAAGAAACAAATCCAGTGGAGACAGGTTGGGAAGCTGTCTTTTGATCAAGAAGCTTCTTTTTAATTGGGAGATATTTCCTATCATTCAACAAAAGCATATTAGTCCCTATGATTTTTTTCTTTTTAAATTGTAGTTGAAGACTTTTGAAAATTGCCTCAAACTCATTGTTTGTAACAATATTTGAAGCATAGTCATAATGTGCTTATTGTAGACTTAGAGTTTTCCTCTGAATTTGAATTTTTTGTTTTGCCATAAAAGTTGTTGAAATACTAGGGCTTTTTATAGGACTCAGTAGTTATTGAGACTTTAGGATGAATGCTTCTGAATGTTGTGATATTGATTAGATATCGTGTGTGTTTGTGTGTTTTAAGCATTTGCTTTATCTGGATCTTAGTTTTTGCCTTTCTAGACTTCATTGGTGCTTTTGGTTTTCCATTGTTTTTTGAGGATTTTTCTGTCAAGAAAGATTTGGTTTCCAACTTTGAGATAAGGCACACTAACAAGTTATATACCATATATTACTTGGGCTAAATACTTAATTACATTTTTTCTATGTGGCTAAGTGTTAATTGACCTCATTAATCTTAGCTTTCTTCATATCTATATGAAATTACTTTTTAATCTCCAACTTTTTAATCCTCTTATGTACTACACAAAACTGATGACCAAAATCATTTATTTTTAAATACATTCAACTTACCAGTTAGTTTCTCATATTGCCTACAATACATGTTTTGGTATTTTAAATGTAGTTTTGTTCCTTTTATTTTCTCTCTCCACAGCTATAAATAGATCAGATTAAAAGAGAACAATGTATTTTCACTTAATTCAGCAAATTCAGCAAACGTTTATTGTTTGCTTAGTATTGTCCTAGTTGTTTAGGGAAATAAAAAATTAGGTGTGTTTCTTGTCCTTATCAGGCTCACAGTATAAGGAAAAGAGACACACAAGTAAGTATAATACAAAAATTGTAATGAAAACATGATAAATGAAGAGTTGGGTCAGAACCTGGGTTCAAATTCTGGTTCAAATATCAAACATGGCATATGAGGGATATGTCAGGATTCAAATTCTGACCTTTCTTATCTTTAGATTGTGGAGTTTGATTAGATGGCAAAGGTGTTCAGATGTAATACTATCTTGGAATTTGAAGCTATTTCCAAAATCTGCTGTTACTTAAAATTTTATCAAGAACATACCACTTTTGAAGTAGAGTTATGAGACAAAATATCAAGCAGCAATATTGTTGCTGTACTATAACTGACTTGAGAGACTTTGATAAAAAATAGCCTTTTCTAAAGCAATCGAGGGAAATGAGTTTTCTACATATTGTGAGATTCTTATAAAATTTTCTCGTGTTTTCTAGCATTGTGCTGTGTATGTGAGAACAGAAAGTAAGAAAGACTTGAAAGATTCATGTAGTCATGTAAACTTGTCACTGAGATTGACAGAAAAATTGCTAATGAGCCTATGTTTCACATTGATCATCTGTTTTATAGGCTGGCTTCTCAGTTTATCCCACTATAGTTTATCATTAGAAACAGTTGCAGTAGGGTTCAACTATCAATGAGTGTGTAGTGTTAACAAATGCTGTTCTATTACAAATATCTACATAGTCATTTAGCAAACATTTACAAAGAAAAGCAAAAATACAGTTCTTGCCCTCAAAGCTCATATTTTAGAGAAGACATATATAAAACGGTACATACAAGATATGTAAATGGGAGGTGGTTTTCCTAGGGAAGATACTAATTGTGGAGGAAGGAGAGGATAGGGTTACTGGAAAAGGATATAAAAAGTGGGATTTGAAACTGAGTCTGGAAAGAAGCCAGGAGGCAGAAATGAGGAGGGAGTGTGTTCCAGCCATAGGAGACAGGTGTTAAAAAGGCATAGACTCTGAAGATTGATCACTGTGAGGAATGTCAAGAAAGCCAATGTTATTGAATTAGAAAGCAAGTGGAGGGGGGAATAAAGTGCAATGAGATGAGGAAGATAGGGAGGGGCCTAGACTGTGAGAGGCTTTAAATGCCAAAGAAAAGATTTTATATTCTGGAGTTTATCGAGTAAGAGGAATCTCAGGACTTAAGATTCCTTTGACACCCAAATGAAGAATGCATTAGAGTGGCAGCTATGTAATAAATATAAAATTTGGAGGTAGGCTGCCTTACATCTATTTTGGTATTATCATAAACTCTTCATTCTATATGTCCAGTCAGTTTTCCAGTCTTGGCCATTTCTAC
The DNA here is from genome assembly GCF_048593235.1 of Sminthopsis crassicaudata. NCBI lineage: Eukaryota > Metazoa > Chordata > Mammalia > Dasyuromorphia > Dasyuridae > Sminthopsis > Sminthopsis crassicaudata. Next base: position 220,444,800 of record NC_133618.1, read on the forward strand.
CTTTACCATATTCTCTCTCCTCTCTCCTTTACACCTTTATCATGTCTTGCCTAGTTTACTGCAACCCTCCTTCACTCTACTCTTACTGCTCCAGTCCATGCTACATGATTCTACCAAAGGGATCTTCCATAAGTATATATCTGCACAAGAATTTATAAATGAAAGCTACTTAGATTCTTGAGAAACTGAGGACAAAATGGGGGAAAAAAACAAAACAAAATAAAACCTTCTCCATCAATTTGTCTCTACCGCCTTTCTGTCTGCTGATTACTTCTGAAAGGAATCCTAAAAGAAAATTCCTATGAACATCACAACCAAAATAAAGCAAAAATACAAGCAGCCAAGAGAAAGCAGCTCAGGTACCAATGAACCACAGCCAAGATCATATAAGGCATCATAGCTTATACAGAGATCTTGGAATGCAATATTTCAAAAGGTAATAATATACTTATAATCAATTATAACATGTAAAGATGAGATGAGAATAAGAATGTGTATATACACACACACACACACATATATAATATACATGGAAGAGAAGAGGTGAGGGAAACTTATAGAAGACCTTTATTGTTTGAACTGAACAAAGCTTTGAACACACATATATATACCTGCATAGGTGGGTGTGGGCTCATCCTCTCTAGTTGTTTGGTGTATAAATACATCAAAATGTACTCGGGATGGAGAGTTGTCTAGAGGAATACTAGAGAGGGAACAGTCCTAAGCAAAACAAACTTTTGATCTTACATTGGAGATTAAAGGAAAATAAAAGAACTATAATATAAATTTTTTTTTAAAATGTGAAAAAGAAAAGAATTGTAATCAAAATAAAAAATGAAAAGAAGTAGAATCTAAAAAGGGTACCTATTAATCAGAAGATATTGTGATATATGAATATAATGGAATATTTCTATAATAAATTATGAAAAAGATGATTGCAGAAATCCTGAATTCTAAGAGTTAATGCAAAATGAAATGAGATGCAGGACATTTTTTTCTTTTTCCTCTTCAAGGACAATATTGGAAAGAAAAATGAAAAGAACTAAAATTTTAAAAACTTTAGTTTGGAAAAACTAAAGATCTCTGATCAATGTAGTGATCAATCAGGATCTATCTTGAAACATTTTATGTGCTTCTTGACCTGGGTAATAGATTAAAGATACAGAAAGAGATAAGCCTTTTTGGACATGACCAATGTGTGAATTTATTCTCTGTGGTCCAGCCAAACCATCCTTCTACCTGTTCCTCATATGCAACACTCCATTTCTTCTCTCCATGTCATTTCACTGGCTGTTCTTCCTAGAAACCTTTCTTCTCATCTTTCCCTCTTAGAATCCCTTTCCTTTGTTATAGCTTATATACCATATTAGGAAAGGCAGCCTTTCCTAATCCCCTCATCTGCTTGTGTCCTTCCTCTTACATATTTAACTACTTTGTATTTATCTTTATTCTCTATTCATTTTGTAAATAGTTAAATATATAGTTTTTGTGGTCCTCTCCCATTGGAATGCAAAGTTCTTAGATTAGAATTAGAAATCGTTTCTTTTATTTTATCTTCTAATACTGTGATAGGTATTTAATAAATGCTTATTGAATGATTCAAATGCCAACTTTTCTCCTTACTGATGTTGTGATAGGCAAGCCATTTTAGCTACTCTGGGGCTTAGTTTTCTCAACTGTAAAATGTAAGGACTGGACTAGGTGATCCTCAAGGATTCTTCCAGTCTTAAATCTATGAATCTCTGAAGCTAGTCACCATTAATAGTGTGATCTTCAGAATATTTATGAATCTTGAATCAAAGATATGAAGCTATGTTCCTGGACAGCTTGTGGAAATAAGTCAAGAAAAGTATTCTGTCCCCCTACCAATTTATTCATTCTCTCTTACCTCCTCTCTTTCCTTCCATTTGAAAAAAAGAAGAGAAAACAAAATAACTTTCAGGCATGTATATTCAAGCAAAACAAATCCATCTGCAAAAAGTCTCCATTTGCTCTCATGAATCCATTACCTTTATTTTATGAGGTGGGTTGCTTGTTTTATAAATCCTTTGGAATTGTGACTTATTGTGTTGATCAATGTTTCTAAATCTTTTGAAGTTGTCTTCACAAAATTATCATACATGATTCTCTTTGTTCTGCTTGCTTTATTTTGTATTAGTTCACACAAATCTTAATTTTTATGAAGCACATGCACTTTATCATTTCTTACAGCACTTACGTTCATGCACCATAATCCATTTAGCTATTGCCCAATTGATGGGCACCTCCTCAGTTTCCAGTTCTTTGTCATACCATAGCGCATGCAGACATACACACATACACAGAGAAATGGGACAGAATGTATTGAAGTTCCTTTTCATTTGTCCCTAAATTTCGAAACACGTTCCTTTTGAGTACTTACAGATTTAGTTCAAACCTTTTTTATAGACGAGGAAGCTGAGGTTCAGAAAAATCATGGTAATTGCTTAGGGATACAGAACACATCTCCTTTTTCTTAGTTTATTTTTTTTCCCATTATATAAATTTTCATGGAATTAGAGGTCATTTAAAAAAATCTTCAGATGTTTAAATGTGAATAAATGATTTTTTTTGGTTATCTGTTTACTATGTTTTGTGTTTTTTTTTTTTTTTTTTTTTTTTAGGAATGCTTCTGACAGCCAACGAAACTCCTAAAATGGGCATCTATTATATACCTGTAAGTGTTACAATAAGCTGTGTGCTGAAAGTAGGAACAAGTAAAATCATGGTTTGTTTTTTAATTGCTATTACTCTGAATAAGTTTGAGCCTCCATGGTGATCTTAATTTAAAGTATAGTAAAAATGTATAGGTTTACTTCACTTTTTAGTCAGAAAAATTATATGGAAGGCAAATACTGAAACATTCTTTTTTAGGGGAAGTAAGAGAACATAGGATTTTAGGATTAAAAACTTTATATTTTTAAAGTGTGTCTTTCTTTTTAATATCTCTTGTTTGAATAAATTTTCAGAATCTTACTTTACAGATTTTAGCCAAGAAAAGATCAGTCTTAGAAATTTAAGAGAAAAATCTGACCATTTTGTAATAGTTGCCAGTTACTAGTTGTTATAGTAGTTTCTTACATACATATATATATATATATATATATATATATATTTTTTTTTTTTAAAGATTGTTTAAAAGTCATTCTGCTCAAAAATGTATGCTGCCCATTTAATTTTCTCTTTTGTATGGGATCTATATACTTTGCTCTTCTGTTTGTCTATCTGTCTCTGGACAATGGCTAACTTATCAATATTCCCTTTGTTATAATAGTGACCCGACATAGGATCTCTATATTGTACTTGGATGGGTTGTAGTTGAGCCAGACTTTTGACTCCTTAATTTTTTTTTATTATAGTTTTTTATTGACAAAAAATATGCATGGGTAATTTTTCAATATTGACCCTTGAAAAAACTTCTGTTCCCCTCCTTCCCTCTATCCCCTTCCCTAGATGGCAGGTAGTCCCATACATATTAAATATGTTAAATACAATATATGTATACATATTTATTCAGTTGTCTTGCTGCACAAGAAAAATCAGATTTAGAAAGAAGGTAAAACTAACCTGGGAAGAAAAACAAAAATGCAAACAAACAACAGAAAGAATGCAAATGCTATGTTGTGGTCCACATTCATTTCCCAGTGTTCTTTCACTGGGTGTAGCTGGTTCTGTTCATTACTGATCAATTGGGATATAAGCTCAATAGTAACACTGTTGGCTCAAAGGGTATGTAAAGTTTGATAACTTTTTGGGCATAGTTCCAAATTGCTTTCCAGAATGGATGGATCCATTCACAACTCCACCAACAATGTATCAGTGTCCCAGTTTCCCCGCATCCCCTCCCAACATTCTTCATTATCTTTTCCTGTCATCTTAGCCAATCTGAGAGGTGGGTAATGGTATCTCAGAGTCTTAATTTGCATTTCTTTGATCAAAAATGATTTGAAACACCTTTTCATATGGGTAGAAATAGTTTGTTTCATCATCTGAAAATTGTCTTTTCATATCCTTTGACATTTATCAATTGGAGAATGGCTTGATTTCTTATAAATTTGACTCCTTGTTTTTGGAAGATACATCTTTTTAAAAATTAACTGTAGGGGCAGCTAGGTGGCGCAGTGGATAGAGCCCCAACCTTGAATTTAGGAGGACCTGAGTTCAAATATGGCCTCAGACACTTGCTTTGTGACCCTGGGCAAGTCACTTAACCCCAGCCTCAGAAAAAAACAAAACAAAACAAAAACTAACCGTAGCATCTTACATATTTCATTATTAAATTTCGTCTTTCTAGATTCAGTCTAAGATTATACTCTCAACAGCTTTTGTGATTCTAGCTTTGTTATAAAGAGTATCAACTCTCCTTTCTAGCTTTTTTCTCATTTGTAAATTGCATAAAGAAAATTTAATATCTTAGGCATTTCACATAACCAGTAACCAGTTTTATGTAATCGTAATTTCTTAGTATTTTTGAGATAAATTCAATAAATTCCAAGTGAGAGTTTTGGAGGTGGTATGATGACTTACTGCACAATGAGATGGCTTTGGAGCTAAGAGGACCTGTTCTAATTCTGCCTCCCCTGTATTAACTTTTTCAAAATACAAAATCAGTGAATTGTTAAAAAATTTCTTTATCTAGTAGTACTGCATAAATGAAATTATAGGTTTAGTCCCTATCCTTTTTAACTTTTTAATAGTAACAATTACTATTTCTTACTCCATTCCCCATTAATTTATACAAAGTTTCCCATGTTTCTTTCTCTGAATACCTCATATTGGATATTTCAAATGTCACATTAATATTTTACTAAATTTGTAAACTATAATTTGTTCATCCTTTTCCTTGTTAATAGGCACTCACTTTGTTTCCAAGTCTTTGCTAGAATACTTTGCTATATGTGAGACCTTTCTTTTTCTATAGTATATATACCCAAAGTGTGATTGCTGCAAAGGATAAAAAAAGTAGTTTAGTAAAAAAAAAAAAAATTTTCTTTTACAATTCCTGTCTTCCCCCTTGCCACACCTATTGAACTGTTAAACCACTTCATAGCTCCACAAGAATTACATTCGTTAATGTCTTCCAAAGCCCCTTCAAATTTGATTATTTCTACTTTTTATAATTTACAGACCCAATCACTGTTGTAATTTCTCAAATTACTTCTTAGATCTTGCTTGTCTTAATTTATTTTTACTTTATTTATTTATTTTTTTACTTTGTTAGTATGGAAAGGACTAATATAATGAAGATGTCTGAAACTGTTTTCTTGACTATTGTCATTTCAGCTCTCTCATGTGAATTAGTGTCATTGAATATCTGACTATTTAACAGAGAAAAAAAACCTAATAGATGGTTTTCTGGTGATGACTGTATCTGGGGGCAGTGAAGAGTCTTAAGTTTTCCTTGTTTGGGCAAAGATGTTGCAAGTTGTATTAAAGTCTCCCTGTCAAATCTAAAAATAGCTGCAATGACATTTCTCTGGCAGTGTGTTATTGACACATTATTGGTGCACTGCATTTTTGTACATAACTATAGCCCTCTTTTAATGTTTTGTTTGAAGTTGAGAGCTCAGGAGTTTTTGAAAGGCCATTTCCCTAAAGTTTTATCAAACTATTAGAAACATAAAACTTTGATACATCCTTTTGAGCTTTCTCTTGTAGAGCAGCATTATCGTTTACATTTTGGAATTATGCTGTTGATGAAATTCAACATTAACATTTTTTGCATGTACTTTTGAATCTTTTTTCAACTACCATAATTCTTCGTGGATATTTTAATTTGTTTTATATTTATATATTAAGGGACAAGGAAAAGATGTTAGAGTGAAACATTGATAATCATTTGAGCTGGAAGCTATTCATTTTAGAAAAATAAAAAGTTTCTGTAGATAGAGATTTTGTTTTCTGACATTAATCCTTTGATAGATCTATGGCTCCACTGGATTTTCTTCAATGGTTCAGATCACTATTTTTCCACATTATTTCCACATTTCCAATTATCCTCTGAGATTCTTTTTCATGGCATCCCATAAATCTTCCATAAGAGGATCTAAATCATTTAGTATTTTGGGGACACTAGCATAACATTTGGCATTTCTGCATTTTATTCCCCAATTGGCTTATTTTTTTTTAGTTTCATAGTAGCCAAATGTTTATTTATTTATTTTTGCTGAGGCAGTTGGGGTTAAGTGACTTGCTCAGGGTCACACAGCTAGGAAGTATTAAGTGTCTGAGGTAAAATTTGAACTCAAATCCTTCTGACTTCAGGTCCAGTGCTTTATTTATTGCACCATCTAGCTGCCCCAGTCAGATATTTATTAAATATAGTGTGTCCTCCAGGCATTCTGCTGAACATAGAGAATACAGAGGCCCTCTCTTCCCCCCAAAAAAAGTTTTGTATTTAAAGGAGTTTGTTTTCTATCAAGAGAGGTAACATATATACATAGTATGTGAATAACTTGGGACAAGCAGTATATTTTATATGGTTTCATTTTGTGACAGAAATATCCATGCACACATTCTTCAGCTGATAATACTATGCTTATGCAATGTCTGGTCTTAACCAGATAGAGACTATATTGAATTGGTTTCTTTACTTTTGGTTAGTTTTTTGTAAATAAAGGAGTAGATTTCATGACATTCACATATTTCATTGCTCTCTTTTTCTGGAATTTTCTTTTATAATTTTGTGGTTTATTATTCCAAAGAAATATAATAATTGTAGCTCATGACTTTTGGAGACATTTTAGTAGCTTTTGATGTGTTGAAGTCAGGTATTTCAAGGATTTTTCACATCTACAGCGAAGAGCACTGGGTTATCTATGTTTGATAGTGAGGCATTGCATCAGATCATTGACTAGGTGTCTTAATATTAGAAGTGGAACAATAAATTTTAAACATTCTAGAATGCTCATAATCAAGGGCTAATTAAAAATCTGATCCAACATGCTGAATGTGCCAAATTTTTCTCCATTGATGTTGCTGAAAGCCTACCTTGAGTTTGTATTCCTGACATCATACACATTTTGTATTAAATAAATATATATATGGAGGAGTGAAGTACTTTATAATGACAGTGAAGTCTGACAGTCCACAGCTTACAGAATCTTAGTGAACACCAGAGGGAAGTGTTGGCTAATATAGGAATAAGTATCTTCTGAGGAAAAATAGAATTCTGGTTTTCTGAACAAAAATGGAATTTGATCTCTTACTATCCTTAGTGAAAAAAATATTTCTACAAAGTGTGATAAATCTGATTACTGAATATTAGGGTAACCTTACACTGTCTCATCAATTCCACTTAGTACCTTGTAAGAATCCTTGTTTCAAGTTCAGAGTTCTGGCCCATAACAAAGAACAGTGTTAAGTTTCTTGCTTTGACCGTTTTCACTGAGCATGGGTAAAGTTTGCCTGCAAGGTAAAGGTTTATCTGTATTGAAGATTTGATTACCAGCTTCAACAAAGTAAGCATATGCATGGAAAATGGATCTAAAAATTTAAAGTTGTTTCACTGAGGTGAATTAAGGAGCTACTCAAAGATCAAGGTAGATTCAAATACAGGTTTTTAGTGGACAGAGATCCTAAGAGGCTTCAGAAGGATGGAATAATATATAGCTACATTATCCACTTATAGTTGAAGGTCTTTTTTCATTAAATTTAATTAGTAGTTGTAAATATTTAATTGGTATGTGTATGTGGGGTGGGGTTTTTGTTTTTTGTTTTTGTTTTGATAACATGATGTATTGTCTGGGGTGCTTTACTTGAAATCCAGGAAAGATCTGGGCTCAAATTCAAGCTGAGGAGATTGCCAAGTGAAATAGAATAGAGGGAGAAGAGAAAGTGGCCTAGGACAGAGCCCTGTGGGACATCCATGGTTAGCAGTCATGAGTTGGATATTGAGTAGTGTTCAGATAGGTAAGGGGAGAACCATGAGAGAGCAGTGTCACAAAAACTTAAAGAGTGTATCCAGAAGCAGATTGACAATGTCACAGGCTACAGGGAAGTTAAGAAGTTTGAGGATTGAGAAAGGGCCAATAGATTTGACAGTTAAAAGGTTGTTAATTAAGAGGGAGCATTTCAGTTGAGTAAAGTCAGAATTCATACTGCAAAGAATTAAGAGAGTGAGAAGGGAAGTTGAAGTTTTCTCAAGGAGTTTAGGCACAAAAAAAAGTGATATGTGTGATGACAGCTAGTGAAGTTGGATGGATGGATCAAGTGAGAATGTAAGGGCAAGTAGTTGTGGGCTTGTTTGTAGATATAGGGAAGTAGCAGTGATTGAAGATTAGTAAGAGAGTAAGGATAGACAACATAGTGAAGATGGGTTAGAATGGGATCTTGTGCTTGTGTGAATTTGTTTTGGCAAGCACAGGGACCACCTTTTCACATGAAACATGAAATAATGGTTGAAGGTATCTGAGGAAGAGGGAGGAAGGGAGAATGTGACACTGAATGGCCTCAACTTTTTCAGTTGGGCAAACTTCTCAGCTGAGATCAAACTATGGGAGGTTTGAAAAAAGATGAAAAGGTTTGGAAAAGGGGCGTGGTGAATGAGATGGTGCATCACTTAGGAAAATATAAAAGGATTATCTTGCTCCAATGAGGACTCAGTTAAGATTATGTAATGTAAGCTTGTAATGGAACCAATTCGCAGTTCAATTCAAATTAATTCTTATATTAATTTGCTAGAGAACCATGGTAGACTATGTAAAGAGATTTAAATCACTTCCAAATTCTCAGGTTGTTATATGAAGCCTAGTATCATGTACCGACTGGGTTGACACTTGGAAAAAATAAATAAAAGGAGAGAAAGGTATCACCTTCTCATGATCAATAAAACATAGCACAAATACCAGTCTCAGTACTTAACTTATAAAAATAACATGTAATGTGTTGTTGTGCTGCTTCTAATACAGTTTTGTAAGTGAAATAAATTTAGGGAGTGTGCCAGAATTAAAATTGTATGTTTGTAATGCTTGTTGAGAGTTTAGAGCCACATGTCACATCAGAGATATTATAGATTCTGGGGCAATTTAGAGTTTTAAATTTTAATTTAGACCAAGATAGAGATAGATGGCTTATTTTTTTATCCAGATCTAAATGATATTGTAACTAGTTTGATTTCATGTAGTGATTTGGGGAATTCTCCAGGGAGAAGATCTTATTTTAGTCCAGCTTTCATATTATTATCCTACCTCACTCCCTTTTCTTGAATGTCTTTTTGAATCCCTTGGAAGGATATCCAGACATGGCACATCTCCTTAGGTTACAACCCAAACTGGCCCAACTCCCAAGGTTTCCCTCATGGATCTCTGGCCTACCCTGGGATGGATATATTACTCTGAATGCAGACATATTTCCTCTCAAATGTTAATTTTAAGCAAAGGCCTGTTACACTGATGTCATAAACAATTTAGTTGGAAATTACTATTATTTTAAATTGGGGGATGGTGCCAAATACAAAGAATGCTTTCCCCTTGGGGCATTAGTGAGCACATTATGGAGCATACAAGACAGAACATATAGCTAGCAGAACAAGTAGTTACTGAAATTCTTTGTGAAACAAACCATTTTAAAGCCTGTTTAGAGAGGCTAAAATTTTTGAGACATAACTTGATTTTAGACAAGGGACAGTAAGGTATAGGAGCCTTCTAGGGAACATAGTAAATAGGTGATTGTAATAAGTTTTTCTGAAATTTTGTGAATTTGGGCTTTTGTGCAGCCCAGAGAAAGAGTTTAATATCAAGATAGAGAATGAAGGTTTTCTTTATATTAGATTGGGATAAGGTTATCTGGTTGGAGAGGTTTAAATTAATTCTTATTCAGAATTGATTGGGCTATCTAGAGAAGATTTTTAATATTCATGTTGCCCCCTTCCTTTTCTTCTTGAATTCTCCTAAACCCTCTGCAGTTTGGCTCCTCAATTGAAATTGCAGTAGGGTGTGTGTGTGTGTGTGTGTGTGTGTGTGTGTGTGTGTGTGTGTGTGTGTGTGTGTGTGTATTCATTCTTAATTTATAAGGGTATATGTGTGTTCATTCTTAATTTCCAAATCCAGTGCCCTTTTCTTAATCCTGATTCTTTTTGGTCTCTATAGCATTAGTACCACTGACTACCTTCTTCACTGATTACTTTCTTCTCCTAGATTTTCTCTTTTTGGCATTATATGATAGATACTCTTTTCTGGTTTACGTTTTACTTTTCTGGCCAGTCCTCATTTCCTTTTGGTTATCGTATTTCTAATTATGAATGTCCCCAAACTCTCTTATTGTTTTCTCTTTTCATTGACTTGATGATCTCATTGGGTCCCATGTTTAATTATCATTTCTATGCATATATATATGTGTATACACACACACACACATATGGTATATACACAGTCCTAATCTTTCTCTTGAATTCTAATTCCTTACCACTAGCTGTTAGACTTTAGACATTTTGAACTGGATGTCCTGAGGGCAAGTCAAATCTAATAAGTTCAAAACATCTCATTATCTTCTTCTCAAACCCACTTAAAATTTCGAACTCTTTCTCTTCACATTTGTGGCTTTGATATCAGTTTCCACTACTCACTCTTTTTGTTCCTAAATATCTAATCATCTGTTAAATCATGACATTTCTGCTTTTATGTCCTCTTCTGCCTGCAAACAGAGCTATCTCTGTAGTTCAGACCTTTATCTAGATTGTTGCTATAGTCTCTTTACTTGGATTCCCTGGATCAAGTTTGTTCTCATTCCGGTCTATTCTTTACTAAAATGGTTGTCATTAAGTGTAGGTCTGTTAGTATCATTTCCCCCTCAATAAATTTTAGTGGTTCCCATTTACCTCTAGGATCAAGTATACACTATTCTTGTGGTTCTTTATTTCTTCTAGAATTAAATATAAAGATCTTTGTAAGTTGTCCTCATCCTACATTTCCAACTTTATTACATAATCTCTATCTCCCTTCATAGTCTATCCAAATCGATCCTCTTGTATTTCCTCACCTATAATGACTCATCTTCCTTTTTTTTTTTTTTTTTTTTTTTTTTTTTTTTTTTTTTTTTTGCTTTTCCACTGACTGTTCCCTGCTGGCTCTTGGAACCCCAGATTTCTTAAAGTGCTACCTTCTCCATGAGATTGATCCACTTCCCATCTCCTTCCTTAGTATTTATTTTGTGTCTATTCTAGACATATTAATGCCATCTCCTTCTTTAGAAAGTGAGCTTCTTGAAACTGAAAACAGAAACAATTATACTTTTGTTTTTATATCCTTGTTACTTTACGTTTAGCTTGCTTATTTATTGAATAATTGCTCAAAGAAATAATTAAGAAGTCATGGATGGGCAAGGGGCATCTAGATGACGCAGTGTACTGGTCCTAGAGTTAGGAGGACCTGAGTTCAAATTTGACTTTGGACATTTGATACTAGCTGGATATACTTGTGCAAGTCACCTAACCCTGATTGTTTCTCTCAAACCCCACCCCCACCCCCGCAAAAAAAAAAAAAAGAGTACATGGCTAGGTTGGCAGGTGGTCTTCATATTCTTATACCTCAAAAGAATATCATTTATAATGAGAAAAATATGAATCATTTAAAATTGAGCATGTTGTTTTCTGATTTCTAGTTTAATAATGAGACAAATTGATTAAGTCTTCAGTCTTTGTCTTTGAAAAGTATTATTATTTTTTCAGTATTTAGAATTTTCTTCAGGCATAGTATGGACATGGAGAAAAACTGGACCATGGAGGTAAAATCAAACAACTTGCCCTTGTAATTGCTTTATTACTGCCTTTTCATAGAACATAAAGTATACCACAATTGTGTTTCGCTTTCTTGCTTAAGTTAATAAAAATGGGTCAATACTAAATTTAATCTCAGTGTGTAAAACAACTTTTTAAGTCAGCAGTGCTTTGTGTACTTTTTAAATAAATCATCTCATGGTGAGTATCAAACTATATTAATTAGTATGGAAGTAAGAAGTCAATGTCAGGTGAATAATAAAGCAAATTTTTTTTTGTTCTGAGACAAACAAGTTGTTTGTGTCTTTGCAGAGGGGAAGCTTGGGCTTCCTATCTTAAGCTAAACAGAATTGGACTGACATGTAATGACTGTGGCATATTCTCAACAAAGGAAATCCTTTTCATTTCCCACCATGTTTTATTGGGTCACAAGAATAACAGAAATACAAAAAGCATTAATGTGTGAAATTTAGGAAACCACTTTTCTGAACATCCTGTTATAGTCTAAAAATTATATATTATTTTCTACCTGTGTAAAAGTTTAATTTTTATGTGAAAGTATTTGTATGCATAGTGGAGCAGGTGTCAGTTTATTTTAAGTAACACATAGAGTTAATAAATGGAGATTTTTGTTAGAACATCTTCTAATTAGGAAAAGCTAGACCAACATTAGGTTTACTTTCCTTCAATAATCAGCTTCTAAGGACATTTTTTGATCTTTAAAACAATGTGGGATCTTCTTTGAAAAAGAACTGATGTAATTATAAAAAGAGCTGATTACATCTGTGTAACTCTTGTGTAGTCAACATTTCTAAGTAAATTTTGTTAACATGTTTTTAGAACTTGAAATAGCTCCTATTCAGTATATGTTATCATTACCCTCATATAAGTTGCACTTTAGTAGGGAATTAATTTATATCAGTCATAAATCAATATGATTAATGGGCTTTTGTTTTCTTTGTATAGATGTCTTATATATATATATATATATATATATTGCATTCCAAAGCTTTGTATATGATGGTTGTTTATATAGTATTCAAAATACTAAGAAATAGTTGTTGAATTTTATTGAGGTACAAAGAAAGTATTAACAGATTTGTATACTCTGGTTTTGAAATGCTGTGTTTGACTTTGTAGTCAGTGCTTATAGGATCCAGTATTATACTGAATTAGCATCTACTAATTAGGTCATGTGTTCTTAGTACACTGCTTTGTATATTAAAATCCTACTTGATTCCTTATCCCAACATTTTCTCTCCCCAAGACTTTTATCTCTAAATGTATTATTAATATTTCATTTCATATTAATGATTTATGGATTATAACAATTTGTTGGAAATCTGAGGACCTTGCACATACATAAATAAAAACTAACAGTGCAAAATGACATGTTGCCTTATACACTGGCCAGTAGGATTTGAGCTAAAGTCAGATTAACTTTCATAGTTTAATGTTTACAGTTTTATTTATATAAGAAATGTAGTTCAATAGTGAATCCTATAGACATTTAGTATGATAGTAAGATAATTAAATTTTTTCCTTCTTGGAATTAACTCATTTAAACATAAGTCTTAGTTCTCGTGAGTTACCTTATTACAACTGTGTGCCAGTGTAATAATATTTATGTTTTTGACTTTGGAACAAAATGAGAGTGATTGATGGCCATTTATTTACCATATAAAACAGAGAAGTGATTGAAACTAAAATGACTCATTCCAATAAAACTGACCTGTACTGAATGATCACTTGAATAATAAGGGAAATCTCTTCATTTTAAGCTTCTATGAGTTATGTTACTTTTAATCCAGTTGGCTACTTAAAAAAAATTATATAATATTGATGAGCATATTAAAAAAACTTAAGTTTGATGCCTGTTTTTTTAAATACAAAGGGCTTTAAAGTACATTATGATCATGTCAGGGTATTAATGTTTTATATATTAGAGTGTGCAAATGCTTTTACATTCATGCATTTTTTTTGCTCCCAATATTCCTTTGTGATAACAGTTTATTATTTGTCAGATTTGCTATTTTCTTATTTTGAGGGAATATCATTTAATTTATTTTGAAGTGTATTCCCTAGCAGTTTCCTTGTTCCATTCTTGGCACTCTGTAGGTACTTAATAACTACTAATTAATTGCTGGCAGAATATATTCTGACACTCCTAGATTGGTACAGTTAAGGTGTGGATCTGTGAGAAACAGCCATACATTTATAAGTCCTTTAATTTTTTCATTCTCATCAAATTTTTACCAAGATTCTATTCCTAGGAATTTTTAAATGCTAAGATGCTCTTGATTTTGTATATAGACTTTAAGATAAAGGACAGCACAAATAGATCATGAAAAACTATTTAGAGAGATTATTCCCTGCAAGGAAGTAGACCAAAACCAGGAAGCTACTGATGTGGTAACCAGGGATCATATACTTAAACCATCTGTGTAACTCTTGGCAGGAATAAACCTTCAAAACAAGATCTTGGGGAATGCACATGACCAGGTGTGTGATCAAAAAGATAAATATATTCTCATCTGATAGAAATTGGCCCAGTGCCTTTAGTACCCAAGGGGTATCTGTGTGCGTGTGTGTATTCACACATTCCTCAAGCTTTACAGCCTTTAATTCATTTAGGAAGTTGAGGGGAATAAGAAGGGCAGAAAATAAGGCACTTGACCAACTAGAAAATTATTATTACAAACAGAATTCCTGGAATTCCATTAAGTTTTTAAAATATATGATAACTAAAAATGATTTTATAGACTAGATGTAGACTAGAAAATCATATAAAGAGAAATTACCCGAATTTTTTTTTTTAAATACAAAGGGCTTTAAAGTACATTATGACCATGGCAGGGTATTAATGCTTTATATATTAGAGTCTGCAAATGCTTTTGCATTCATACATTTTTTGCTCCCAATATTCCTTTGAGATAACAGTTTATTATTAAATAGTACCGGCCAAAATTGGAAAGAGTTCTATATTTCCGCTTTCCACGAAAATGTGATTTTAATTAAACAAATCAGATTTGTCATTTATCTTCATGTAAATGAATACTTATGACAAGCTACAATTCTTGAATCACAAAATTTGAGATTAGAGATCCTTTAAAAAATCCCATCAAATCCAGATCTCTCGTATTCAGAAGAAAAATTTGAGGCCCAAAAAAGGGAAATGGTTAACCAAAATCAGATAGATAGTGGTAGTGGCAGAGGCAGAACTAGGACTACAGCTCAGGATTCCTGATTCCTAGTTTAGTATCCTTTCCCCATTACATTCAAATATTAAGTATCTAATTGGTACATATGTCTCATTCCTTGAAAAGTTGGTAGAGAATGAGTACACTTACTTGCACAAATAATATTTTTTCCCATATCTATCTTGTTACTTAATGATGATTTTTAATTAAATTATTTCTTTTATCTGTAAAATACAGGCTTAAAGTCCAATGCTTTATTTTCCATAAACCAGGAATATATAGGAATAAAGATAGTATATTTAATTGGAGGTCTTAGAGTAATATTTAAAATAATTTTTATTATGAGAGACCATCATATCTTTATTATTTAACAATTTTTTGCTTTAGATTATAGTAGTTTAGTTCATGAAATACCTATTTCCATGCTTTCTTGGGTTAACAGGAAAGTTTATTGGATAGTCAGTAGTATTATTACATTATCATCTTGAGAGGAAGATTGTTTCTGCCAAAAAAACTTTTAAAGTTAATATATCCACAGTGGATATAGGAATTGGAGTTTCAGGAAAAAAGCTATAGCATTCTCCAGTAGTAGACTTCCTGGATACTCCAGCAACTCTTAAATGTGTTGTAAGTGATAAAAGAAACAGGGCAGGAAGATATGTATATCCTTTTTTGTTGTTGTTGTTATTGGAGAAATAAGGATATAGAGTATAGGATCATTAGGAGCAATCCTTCTAGACAAAGCCTGCTACAAGTTAGTCTCAAGATTTTCAATTTGGAAAAGAAGTGGGAATGGAATTCTAGCTTTCTTATCTAATTTGGCCCTATTACTGTCATGCCCCATTTAAACTGCTGAATTGGGAAATGATATGGGAATATGCTTGATTTCTGCTATACTCTCATTGAATTTGCAGAATTCATATTATTGTGGTTGTTGTCATCTTTATCATCAAACATTTACTGAAGACATTGTTAAGTCCTAGAGATCAAGAAAAGATAAGACATACTTCTGATCTCAAAGAGTCTCTATACTTATTAGGAAAACAAGATAGAATTGGCTGCCACAGAAATATCAAGTAAGAGCACCCTACAAAATTTCAAAGGACATCATTATTATTAAATTATTAAATATATTATCCTGCACAAGTGATTTAACTTGAATCTCAATTTTTCATCTATAAAGCCTATGTCATATTTGTGCTACCTGCTTAATAGAGCAGTGAGGAAAGTACTTTGTGTGCCTTAAAACTTCATGCAAGCATGGGTTATTAGGAGTTTTTAAAGATTATTTTCCCCTCTCATACACTGCATCTAATCTTTTTCTTTAACATTTCAAAGAAATCAAATTTGAACTCAGGTTCCTCCTGAGTTCAGGGCTAGGTGCTCTATCCATTGTGCCACCCACCTGCCCCCGTGCCCTCCCCCCCTTTTTTTTCCCATTCCATGAAACACTAAATTTGAAAAATTCTTATAGCTTTATTGCCCAGTTTAAAATGTTTTTCTCTATTCTCTAGGTCAATGATAAAATACAATCTCACTCATAAAATCTTATGTCATTTTCATGTGATATTTCAGATATTTGTGAATTTTTTACCTGTGTCTGTAACAAATTATTCACTAGTGTTATTTTTTCTGTCTATAATGATAGGCTAGAGAAATAATATTCAAGAAAAGTTTATTTCTTGTCTTATGAAGTATCTAATAGATCAAGTAAGATATAACTCATATTACATCCTGTCATTTATTAGTGAGATTTTACTGTATTTTTCTAGTATCCCATTTATATTTTATAACAGCAGCAAAAAACTTACATAACTAAGTTACAAGACGATGGTTTTTAAAGCTCAGAGAGGGAACTTAGGACAGGGAAGACTAATGAAGTCTCATACCTAAACTTATGAGTTTTGTACAGAGTGACTTCTCTTGCATTTGATGCAGCTGACCAGCTTTTTTTCTTAGTTACATGCCCAAATCATTGATCTTCTATTTCTCTATTTTGTGCATCCCGTCATTTTTCTTAAAATACAATACTACACAGTCTTGTTTCCTCTCAATTTTTTACTTCTGTTTCCTGTTCTGGCTCTGCTTTTCCTCTCATCTCTTTAGTCCTCCTAGAGTCTGTCCAATCTTCATCATTTCAATTCAGTGCAGAAGATATCTTTATTTTTTGTTGTTGTTGGTTTTTCGTTTGATGAGGCAGTTGGGGATAAGTGATTTGCCCAAGATCATACAGCTAGTTAAGTATTAAGTGTCTGAGGCTGGATTTGAAGTTAGGTACTATCACTGTCCCTATATCTTTATTCTTGATCTCTTTCCTGATAATTAACCCCAAATCTTTGACCTACCATTAGTCTGTATCATAGAATTTAGAGCTAGAAGACAGCTTTTAAAAATTTACAAATCTTATTTTAGAGGTGGAAACTGAGGTCCTGAAAAGCAAAGTGACTTGTCTGTGGTCATACAGGGCATCCTACTATTCTTGGAAGTGGCCGTGTATACAGACTTGTTTCTGTTAATATTACCCAATCACTTTGGTTTTTGTGGGTCCTTTGGTCCTTTGTTTCATCCTACTTACTTGATCTTTCAGTAAATCTACTTGAGCTTTCCTTTGTGATGTCTCTTATTTCTACTGCTACCACGTAGTCTAGATTCCCATCATTTCTTTCTTAGGTAATTATAATCTGTAACTTATTATTTTCTTACCTTCCTATTCTTATCTACCTTAAGTGCTACAATTTCACTCACCTTCACTCAAAAGAGATATATATTTAAGTATGTAATAGGCTTGGTTCCCCGTTGTATACTTCTTATCTTGACATGGAACTAAGTCTACAATTTAAGTCCTACTCAAATTCAATCTGGTATTATTTATCTATTTGTTTATGCTTGGTTTCTTCAACTAGATTTTTAAGCTTTTCAAAGTAGGGACTATGTCTTATGCTTCTCTCATTGATTTCCCTTATGCATAAGACCTTAAAAAAATGTCTGATTGCTTAATGCCAAAAGACTGTTAATAATTTCATTTCCTCCTATTAAAGACACAATTCTCAACTTTCTTATAGTATATTATGATTTGCAAAGTGATTTACTCTTTACAACCCTGTTAGGCAGGTAAGTCATGCAAATATTTATTATTGATTATTCTGATTTTAAAGATGTGAAACTGAACTATATAGAGAATAAGGGATTTGATTAAGGTTACATAGTTAAAATAAATGACAGTGCTGAGATTTAACTCTCTCTATTAATGTTAATTCCAGCACTTTTTTAGCATATGAAATTAGCCTAAAATTGTGGTGTCTACATTTTTTTCAGTACCAAAATATAAGCTTATATGCAGGAAACCTTAGAAAATAATTTTGAAATCAAATTCGTTCTTTGCTAATCTGAGTTCAGGAAATAGAGAACAAAGCATTACAAGCTGAATACCTTTAAATGAATCATAATTACTCATGCAAGTGCATGTAAACTTGGATATGCAATTAGATAACTAATTATGTTGAAAATGAAATTACATGCTTAAATACATGACCACTCCCTCAGGCTCACCCACTTTTTTTTTTTTTTTTTTTTTTTTTTTTTTTTTTTTTTGGATTCTGCATGAGTTTATTGTTAAACAGCACCTGTTAAAATTTGAACATGTATGCAAGATGTTTTTTAGTCAATATTGATGTAACAGCAGAAAGTTGGAATTCTTTTCATATCCTTCAAAGTTCTTTCAAAAAATTATAAAAGGCAATGCAAAGAATTGTTTTATTTAAGGCAAAAGGAGATTCTCAAACTTAAGAGGTTTGGGATATATAATTGAAGAAAGAAAAAGATAGAATAAAGTTTCTAGTCTACTGGAGAGTATTTAGTTGTACTATAATCTCTAATGTCCCTGTGTTCTAGCTCTGTGTCATCTTCCTCTCCCCCTCCCTCTCTCCCCCCTCCCTCTCTTTATTTTTCTTCTATGACACTAAGTAACTTAGCCAGGATCACAAGCTAGAAAAGATCAATTGTTTGAGCTGGATTTGAATCCTCACTCCAGGACTGGTGTTCTATCCACTGTGCCACTGAGCTATCTCTATAACAACATTGAGAATGTCCTGAGAGTAAGTGACATGAGCATTTATAGTTGTTCCATGATGGTACCTTCAATTGGGTCACATGTGCTTCCATAATAGGTATTATCAGCAGTCTAGTCCCTCTCAACTGTTTAATAGAAGTATTGTATGATTAAAATGTTGTTCAATTAATATATTTTTGTGTTTTAGTAGTATAAGAACAGAAATGTAATATTTATCATTTTCTCTCACCTGATATTTATAAAATGTGTAGTTAATATGAAGGTATAGTCTTAGAGCTGAAAGGGAGTTTAGATGCCATATAAACAATGTATTACTATGTCTTTCATTATAGAACCTGTTCAAGATAGTCTATTACCATTTCTTATAGTCTTTGCCATTTATAGGGGGTGAGGTAAAATTATTTGAGGATTGTTTTATTTTGAATTTCTTTTATTAGTAGGGGTTTTGAAACATTCTTTTGTGTGGTTGAATATTTTTTAGCTCCCTTGAGAACTGTTTGTTCATATCCTTTTGATCAGTTGTTATCTATTAGGGAATAACACATCGATAGCTTCTTATATTTATAGAGATAATTGGAGATTAGATAACTCAACCTTATTTTTCATTAATTAGCCAACCATCATTTATTTAGCACCTTGTGGTTACAGAGCACAATGTGGGGGTTTGGAGAAAGTTTACATAAGCTATAGTTGATTTAACAAACATTTATTCTGTATCTGCTCCAGTCAAGGAACTGTGCCAAAAACTAAAAGACAAAAATGGCAATTCTTGCCTTCATGGAACTTATATTATACTGGTAGAATACAAATATGTGCACAGTAAAAGGGGCCAAGGACAGAGCCATAAATCTAGGAAAGTATGAGGAGGGAATGATGATTCCATGGAGGCTTTGGCAACTGTGCTACTTCAGAAGAATGAGAAGGGTTCTTAGAGATGTTATGAAGCCTGCTAGGGCTCTGCCTTGGTTATAAAAAATATGCTAAGGCAACATGTGGATTGTTAGTAATTCAATTCAGCAAGCATTTATGTAACATCTGTTATGTTCTAGTGGCTGGGGACTTGAAAACAAGAATGAAATCTAGGTCTTGGCATCAAGGAAGTTGCATTCTGCTGTCCTGTTTTGATCCCTTGCTTTTGCTCTTTAACCAATCATAATATATTCTTTTATGAAAATCATATGCATATATCATATGCATATCATATCTTTGGTAATAGGCACTGGTTTGGGTTTTTTATTTTCCTAAATTTTCATTTATTATTTTACTGGCCTTGTAAAATGCATTCTATGCCTTTCCTTTTCTCTTTGGATTATTTGCAGTTGTGATTCTTCTATAAAAGCATGTAATTTAGCTTTCTATTTTTCTCGTATTAAATTTTGAGTCAATATAATAATATCTAGCATTTATATAGTGCTTTAAGTTGTCCAAAGCACTTTAAAGTACCTTCTTTTATTCTCTTTATTTCTTTTATCCTCACAACAATCTTGGCAAGAGATGTTACTATTATTCCTATTTTGTGGTTGAGGGAAATGGAGGTGACAAAGTTAATATGAGACCTCATTTAAATTCAGTTCTTCTGGATTCTAGCAGTCATGGTATCACCCAGTTGCTGGCCTGTTTTCTCTCTCACTCCCTTGTTCTTGCCTTGCTCTCACTCTTTTTACTGATACTCTGTGTGTGTGTGTGTGTGTGTGTGTGTGTGTGTGTGTGTGTGTGTGTGTGTGTGTGTGTGTGTGTGTATGTGTGTGTATATGATACACAAGGTAATGTTGTGAATGTTTACTTCCCTAAATTATCATGCATTTATTTTGCCTTATTCTATTGAACCAGACTGCCCATCCCAAACACACACACACACACACACACACACACACACACACACACACACACACACACAGAATATAAACTCTTTGAATACTAAAGCTTTTTTTTAAATGTTTTTTCAAAATCACATTCAATTTAATAAAGCATCTTTCATCAGTTTTTTTTTTTTTTTTTTTTTTGAATGGTTAATCCAGTATATGTAAAGTCACAAATGTTTGACCTATTTGTTATGATTTTTCGGAAAAATGAGTTTAGATAACTGAAGGATATTTTTATTTATACTAATCTGTGGCTACTTAAAATTTTGTTCAATTTTTTTTTCCATGCATATTTTGAGGTCCGTTTTTTTGTCAAGCATTTTAGATTAGAAAAACTTTTTAAAGTAATGATGAATATGACAAGTCTTTGTTAGTAAAAATTTTATTTGATTTGTTTGAAAAGGCTTTAAATAACCTAAGATTATTTTTTCATATTTTTTATGTTTGTATTGACAATTATTTTTTATATGTATTGGCAATATCTAAAATCACGAAATTCCTATATCATAGGATCATAGATTTAATTTTTTCCCTGAGGCAATTGGAGTTATGTTACTTGTCCAGGATCACACAGATAGGAAGTGTTAAGTGTCTAAGGTCGGATTTGAGCTCAGGTGTTCTTGACTTCAGGGCTGGTGCTATATCTACTGTGCTATCTAGGTGCTCCCAGGATCGTAGACTTAGATGTAAATAGGGACCTTATAAACCATTGATTTCAATTTCTTCATTTTATAGATGGAGAAAACTGAGGCTGAGAGAGGTTATGTGATGTTCCTGGGTTACATGGCTATTTAGTGTCTTGAGTCAGAATTTGAAATTGAAACCTTCTGGCTTCAAGTATAGTACCACATAGCTGCTTCATAGTGTTACGAATGATGGGAAAATTATAGTAATTGTATTTCTTTGGAGTTTTAAATATATTTTCATTTTGTTTCTTTGTTGACAATTTATTATTGATAAGTTATAACATTTGTGTTACAGTTTTGCTATTCTTAGAACTTTAAAAGCCTCTAGGCCATTTTCTCCATTGGAAGGCTTGTGTGAATTTTTACTTGTAAATTGTGAGGCA
This sequence comes from Sminthopsis crassicaudata, assembly GCF_048593235.1. Taxonomy (NCBI): domain Eukaryota; kingdom Metazoa; phylum Chordata; class Mammalia; order Dasyuromorphia; family Dasyuridae; genus Sminthopsis; species Sminthopsis crassicaudata. The sequence goes on from NC_133618.1 coordinate 220,466,731, forward strand.
GATTCTGATCTTGGAGATAGATCCTAATCAGTCATTTGTGGCATGTATTCTCTTGTACCTTAAAATTAGTTATTCTGCTTGGGTGGATTAATTCAAGAGCTTTATGATGATACTTGGCTGTATTTGAGATTAAAATCTTGCCATATGGCTTGTTAATAGATGTAGATTGTTTTAAGTCTGAATGGACCTAATAAGACAATTGGTGGTAATGGTAACATCATTAAAGGGGTGATAGTAATTTAAGTAATTACTTTTTAGTTTTTTAAAATGGGCAAAATGTTGACTCGATGATTAGACCATTAAGGGTAGAAATTTGAGTCAGAATTCCTTCAGCTCAGGTACATATCTTCCAAAATTGAAATCCCCTTAATATAAAAGCATAAGAGCACTCACTGCTCATAGTATCAGAATAAATCTCTCATAAAATCATGCTATTGGCAAACATGAAAAACTCAAAAATGTTGACCCTAGATCCAGAAAAGTCAGTATGCTTACATAGTTTACTTTTTGTCTACTTTGTTGCTCCAAAAACTGAAATGCTTTAATTGTCTTGAGGGTTAGTTAAATGTTATGTTCTGGCTAGTTATCAGTGACTTTTTAAACATATTAATTAGTACTATAAGCATTAATAGCAGAATAGGGATTGGAGAAATCTTTTATTGATTAAACCACTTCTCTTGGCCTCTTTTAATTATAAATTTTTAAGAAAATATCTTATGTGGATCTAATTTTTAATTCCAGCTTCCTTAAGTTTGGTCCAACATTTTTCTCTTTCTAAGGGAAATGAGAAAAGGTGATAAATGGAACCAACCCCCTAAATAAAATCTTATTCTTGATGAAAACATTTTTTCCTATAAACTCTTAACAATCAGAAATCTGATTTGAGAAAATTTGTAACATGCCCTCCTGGCAGTTACAATTACTAATCTGTTCTAGGCCCAACAGAGTACCATTGACCCCTGACCCTTGCAGTGTCAACTCTACCCGGCTCGCCTCCTCTGAGGCCTTCAAAGGTCTCTGGCCACGATCTCTTGAATCTATAGCTTAATAACGGTAGCACGCTCAAGAACAGCTACATGTAATCTTAAAAGCCTTTATTATACCTATTCACTTGATGCTCTGACTTGTTGGTTCCCGAGTGAACACCTGGTCAGAAGACCCACGTGTTCACTACCAAAATCCTTACCTCTTTCGTGTTTGTTTGTTTGTTTGTTTTTTGTTTTTTTTTTTCTGTCATAGTGTGAAAACCTCTCTGTGGGGAAGTAATTGGAAACAATTACATTAGCCATTTCATTTAAAAAGGTTCTATTTAAATGTTTGGTTAATCTAAAATAAAGTATTATGGTACCATTTAAGAAAATTATTGATTTTTATGAAGTTAAATATCTAAAAGATTATTGAAAGTGATATTGTAGTCTTTTAGTCTTTAAATAGAAATCAGTGAGTACACTAGAGCCCAACTTTGATGTTTTCTTCAGGATTCTTGTCATGTTTGTATGTAGGAGACTCTTATAATGAAGTCTTTCAGTAGCCTTTGTCTCCTCTCCAGTCTCCTTTGGATAAGCTTCAAGAAAGATCAAACTCAAATGTAATTCTAATTTATAATATTATGACAATGCTCTAGTATGTTTATTTAAGAAAAAAAAAGAGAGAGATTACTTTATTCAAAATACCTGTCTAGATCTTTTAGAAAACATTCAGTTAATTCTGTATGTTGCTGTAGTAGGGAATGGACTGTTTTTTGTTGTTGTTGATTTTGAATAAATGTTTGAAATTAGTGACTGCAGGGTATCAGTCTAGCATTAGAGTCAGAAATACCATATGTGTCTTTTTTTTTTTTTTTTTTTTTTTTTTTTGTAACTGGGTAATCTTTCATAATTTCCACTATGTCATATATTTTTCTCTCTTGTTTCTTTGTGTGGTTACCCAACCTTGGAATGCCTTTCCACTCTCTACTTTATTCTTCTGTCATCCAAGGATTCCCTGTCTCTCAACTCTTATTTCCTTTACAAAATTTTTCCAGACCCCAGTAAGCCGTAGTGATGCTATACTCATAGTATTCTGATTTTGTTGGTAAAAACCAGTTAGTTTGATTGTTTATCTGACCAAATTGTAAGCTACATGTAGGGAGGGCAGTCTGACTCTTTGAGAACCTAGGAGAATACCTGTAGAAAGATAAAGAGCCTTCCTTGCTCACAGTCATATAGTTACTAAGTAATTGAGTTAGATTTCAATTTTAGATCTTTTAACTTTAAATCTAGTGCTTCTTTACTTTTCATTATGCTGCCTACAATGAGTGATTAAACATAACTCTGATTTTAGAGTTGGAACTTGATATCAATGTAATTAAATGAATTTCAATCCATTTTCTTTGAAAACTTTGTAAATTTTTCCATCTTTTCAGAAGTTTCAGTGACAAATGTTTTCAATTGTACTACATTTTATAGAAAAGAAATTTAAAGAAACATCTCATTTTGTATCACTTTATTCCATAAGTTAATATACAAAAATGTTATTTCTTTTTTTAAAATTATCATTTTTTTTTTGTTTTTACATTGCCTGATTTTTTCCCTGTATCCTTTCCCCTCCTTTCAACCTATCCCATTTTTAAAAGAAAAAACAATTTGCAAAATCAATCAATATATCAAAAAATATGAAAAATAAACAGTGTTACACACCAGGGACTTCTTGACTTTGCAAGGAGTACAGGGAGGTATTTTCTCATGTCTCTTCTTTGGGGCCATTCTTACAGAAATGTAATTTCTTTGTTGGATGGTGTTGAATATCTTGAAAATAATGGTGGTTGAGAATTTTCCTCACTTGTTTTTTGTGAGAAATAAATCTCACCCATACCAACTTAGTAATATAACTAAATTATATCTTATCCACATGAAATGCTGTGTTTTTGTCATCTTATTTAACAGGGTGGAATTTTCTTTTCTTTGTTCTTTTATTGTGATTAGTATATTTCTTCCTCCACTATCCCCTCCCACAGTGAACCTTCTAAAGAATAACAGATTTGCACTTTCCATTGTAACTTCTTGTTTTTCTCATTTAAATGATTAGTCCCAAAACTAGAGAGGAAACTGGTCATAAAAAGTTCCATTTGGTTGAAGTTCATCATCCTCCTCTCTCTAAAAGCTTCATGTTGAAGGCTCTGTGGTGACCTTTTTCCATTTTACTATCACAACTGTTGGACTAAGTGTTCTCCCTCAGTATTTTGATTGCATGATGGAAAGGATTTGTATCAAAATATAAGATAGAAAAACATTTTCATTATTTAGTGATTAGCTGAAAAACAATGAACCTAGGTTTTTTATTTGCACTTTTTTTGGGAGGATAGAGTACCATATAATTATATCAGTGTCAAGTGCCAAATTTTACTGCAACTTTTAAAGATGTTTCCAACTATTAACTATTTAAATTTAAATTTTCTTTTTTCTTTTGAACTTCATTATCATCAACCCAACATGACTTTCAGTAAAGAATTTTTTAAAAAATTTACATATGAAACCACGAACTTCTGTTACATATTTTTTTTAAATTTGAATTTAAAAATTTTAAATGCTAATAAGAAAATTGTCCTTTTTTGTGTCCTTAAATGAACTTTTTTTTTCATGTGTTTTTAAAATGTTTTACTTTATTTTTTACCAGTCTTATTCTGTATTTTTTAATAATAGCTTTTTATTTTCAAAACACATGCAAAGATTGTTTTCAACATTCTTTTTTTTTTTTTTTTTTAATAGCTTTTTATTTACCAGATATATGCATGGGTAATTTTACACCATTGACAATTGCCAAACCTTCTGTTTTTCCCCTCCTTCCCCACATCCCCCCCCCCCCCAGATGGCAGGTTGACCAATACATGTTAAATATGTCAAAGTATAAGTTAAATACAATATATGTATACATGTCCAAACAGTTACTTTGCTGTACAAAAAGAATCGGACTTTGAAATAGTATACAATTAGCCTGTGAAAGAAATCAAATATACAGGCGGATAAAAATAGAGGGATTGGGAATTCTATGTAGTGGTTCATAGTCATCTCCCAGAGTTCTTTCCCTAGGTATAGCTGGTTCAGTTCATTACTGCTCTATTGGAACTGATTAGGTTCATCTCATTGTTGAATAAGGCCACATCCATCAGAATTGGATCATCATATAGTATTATTGTTGAATTATATAATGATTTCCTGGTCCTGCTCATTTCACTCAGTATCAGTTCCTTTTCTCTTTCCCTTCTTTAAAATTTTTTGGGATATAAGCCCAGTTAATAACACTGCTGGATCAAAGGGTATGCACAGTTTGATAACTTTTTGAACATAGTTCCAAATTGCTCTCCAGAATGGCTGGATATATTCACAGTTGCACCAACAGTGTTTCAGTGTCCCTTCAACATTCACTCTTGCAAAATCTTATGTTCCAAACTTTTCTCCCTTCCTTTTCCCTACCCTCTTCCCCTAGATAACAAATAATCCAATATAGGTTAAACATATGCAATTCTTCTAAACATATTTCTACATTTATCATGGGTGCACAAGAAAAATCAGAACAAAAAGGAAAAAAATGAGAAAGAAAAGCGAACAAACAACAACAACAAAAAAGGAAAATACATGTTGAGATCTATATTCAGTGGCTATGGTTTTTTCTCTGTATGCAGATGCCTCTATCACAGTTGATCATCTAACATAGTCTTGTTATATAGCCCTTCTGTTCTTTGCAGAAGTTCTGTTGAGACTAGATTATTCTAGTTGCTGATATATTGTGGAAAGGCCTCCCTTTTTATTTAAGTTCTTCTCAGTGAGGTTCTTCACTTTTTAAGTGTTCTTGAAGATTTGTGAGTGCAGATTGGCCAGGAGGAGTGTGGTTGTGAGTTGAGTTTGTGGGTGGTCGTTTCTGAATCTTAATTGGCTAGAGTACAGGAGTGTAGCTAATGAACCATCCTTTATTTATTCGAAATTATATATACTTATTATACTCAGTTTTTTGTTTACTCATACTTTATATATATTGATTTATGATACTCATGATACTAGATATGTGTGCCTATTGTCTGGGGTTATGGATTTGTTAAATTGGTTCCTATGATTAACCTAAGATTGATATACAGTCTGTGGTTATTTGAGGTTTGGCATTTTACTCATTTATATACTAATAAATAACTTGGGAATATACTTGACAGGATCTGTTGTTGTCTTAGAGCAGAGAAAGAGACAAAACCCTTTGCAAAGATTAGAAGAAAAGATCTTTTTCATTTTTGACATGCTATGACAGTCTGTCTCCAGCCTTTTGAATGTTTCACTGACTCTTCCCCCATGCCTGAACTCTCTGTCCTCATGCCTGCCTTCTGGCTTCCCTGTTTTCCTTTATATGTCAGCTAAAGTCCCACCTTTGCTTCTTGACTTTCCTAGGCCTCCTTCATTTTGATGCCTTTTCTCTGAATCCAGTTCCAATGTGTCTTCCACTTATTTTGTCTCTCTACATAATTATGTTATCTCCTCCATCAGATTGTAAGTGCCTTAAGAGCAGCAGCTTTTCAGTTTTCTTTGTATCATCAGAATCTTGCAGATAGTAGGTACTTGTTGACTAAGAAGTAAATGTTCAAGGTGCAAGTAGCCTTGTAAAGAAAACTATTCAACATACAAGCAACAAAGATTTTAGTAAGCCATACTTAATACAAAAATTTCTTTTGCATAGGAAAGGAGTTTCTGAAAATTAGAGTTACATTTGCAGTTACCATAGATACTAATAATAATGATGATGACGATGATCATGATAATGATGATTATAGGCTTGATCCATAATTTGGGCTCAGTTCTTACAGGCTGAAATCTATACTTTAGGGGCTTTGCTAATGGTTAGATACACCATAGAAGTGAAAATTAGGCAAATAGATATGAAAACAAAGACCTCTCTGTGTTCATTTGATGCTGGATCCTGCTAGTGTTAGCTCCTTCGTTTCTTTAATTTGTCTCTTCTATTCCTTTCCCATTGCCACTGCCCTAGTTTTAGGTTCTCCTTATTACCTGGAACATTGCAATAGTTTAATAACTAATGAATTTCAGTCTTATCCTTTCCAGTCATCCTTGAAATGGCTGCCAAAGTAAATTTCCCAAAACACACTTAGTGTCTTCTTGTTTCTTATATAAATAAAATTAAAATTTCATAGATTAATAATTAAGGCTTTCTTCTGGCTCTAGTCAGTTGGAGCTCTGTTTCTGCTCATCTGGACTACCAGATCACTCTTGAACCCATGTAGCCTTCCCCTACCCCATAATATTTTGATCATGGGCTTACTCATCCTCATGGAATTTTTCTGTTTTCAACTGCTGAGATGTTTCTTGTCTTTCATGACCCAGCTCGGGTTCTGCTTCTTCCTCAAAACACCACAGGGTCACTGATCTAGAGCTGGGAAGGACCTCTGAGGTCATCTAGTCCAGTCCTCTCATTTTACAGAGAAAGGTAACACAACTTTCCCACTTTCACATAGACAGAAGTAACAGAGTCAGGATTTGAACACCAATGCTGTCTTCCATTTTATTAGTCTCTTTAGTGGATTACATTGCTTTTTTTTTGTCCTTTTAGATTCAAGTGATTATTCTCTGCAGAAATTGCATGATTTTTTTTTTAACCTTTTCTGTTTCTTTATTTTATTTTTCTTTTTTATAGATATTTGTAAAGATGTCTTATTGTCCTCTTGCTGGGAATTCTAGAAGGGTAGAGAACTATTATAGTTATCTTTGTACCCCTTCTGGGTACAAACCTAGGCCTCATATTTATTAGTCACTTAATAAATTTTTGTCACTTTGACTGGAACATAGGATTTTTGTCAAGCATCAGGGTAACTGTTCGTTATCTAACTTTATTGTCATGTATACTCACAGGTTTTGGGTCCTGCTCCTAGATGGTGTTCATTCTTAGACAACTTGACTGAAGAATTAGAAGAGAATCCAGAAAGCACAGTTTATGATGATTACAAATTTGTCACCAGAAAAGATCTTGACAATCTAGGTAAAAAAAAAAAAAAAAAAAAAAAAGTTATGGTCAAAATGTTTATTTTGTCTATTTTATTTCACTTTTTCTTTGTCAAGTTTTAAATATAAGTAATTACTGATAATTCCTTTATGTTTTTTTCCCCCCTGAGGCGGGGGTTAAGTGACTTGCCCAGGGTCACACAGCTAGGCAGTGTTAAATGTCTGAGACCAGATTTGAACTCCTGAATTCAAGACTGGTGCTCTATCCACTGCGCCACCTAGCTGCCCCAATTCCATGATATTTTGATGTGGGCAGAGAGTAGCTATATATTCTCAGCTGAAATAATATGCTCTCCTGTATAGATTATAGTCATATTTATTATCTTTTCTAACATCATCAGAAATGAAGTTCTTACTTGGCCTTGGGATTCAGCCTTAACTTTTTTGAAATTATATTTAATAGATATAGGTAATATTTTTGTTTATTCTTAAGATGTTTAATTCCTGCTCTTTTCTTTTTTTTAACATATACTGTAAAATTCCCAATTACTTCTCTCCCAGAAAAACATGATAGCCAGCAAAAACAAAGAAATATTTTGGCTATATCTGAGAATATGAAGGTGACTTCTATCCATTGTTCACTACTTCTCTTGATAGGTGGGAAGAACCCTTCACCATTCAGTCTATAACCACTATTGGTTATTTATCTGAATTTGTTTATTTATTCAGGGAAGTCTTTTAATATTATGAATTTTCATTCACATTATTTGTTTTTATTATTGTATTATTTTTCTTTGTCATTATGGTCACGATTTAAATTGTTCTTCTGGTCCTACTGAAGCTAATTTTAATTTCATCCCTGAAGTACTAATCATTTAGGATTCTATAATAGGACAGGGTAACATTGGACTAAATATTTATTCATAGTAAGAGTATCAAGGACATGCTCAAATAGATTGTACATGACACCCCTCAGATCCTTTAAGGCAATAATGTTAAACTCAAATAGAAGTGGGGCCACAAAACCATAGAAAAGGATCTCTAAAAACTGCATATTGATTTAGGAAATCACATTACCATTATCTGTGTTTCATTTAATTTTATTTATTTTTTAAAGTATTTCCTAATTATATTTTAATCTGATTCAGACCATACCAAGGAGTGCCATGGACCACATATTTGACATTTTTGCTATAGAGGATATCCATGCTTTGGGGGTTAGATTTAAGATTAACTTTAAGATATTTTTTAACAATTAAAATTTTAATTACTGTAATTCTAGCTTAGTTAATATTTTAAGGTTTTTATTGTTGAGTAAATACTTGAAATTACATTGGCATTTAAAAAGAAAAATCTGGCCAAGTAAGGAGTGATATGCCATCTGAGGAAACCAGGTTTTAAAATACATCATTACACTACATTAAGTAATATCTTTCCTGTTTCTGCATTAAAGAAAACATATTTCCTGACAAAATTATAGGTAGAGTAAAAATGGAATAAGTCATTCAGAATGAGAAAACTTGAGGATCGTTATCACAGATTTGAACAAAATTTCATTTTCTTTGTATGAATGTCTTAAAAATAATATTCTAGTGGATAAAACTAGAGTAGCTATTAGTAGATAATTAAAAGTTATATTTTAATCACACCTAATCTTTTAGCATATCATTTTTCTTTACTTTTTTCACAATTTGCATTTTCCTTCTTTCTTTCCTTCTTTCTTTCTTTTGCAGTTGGAGTTAAGTGACTTGCCCAGAGTCACAGAGCTAGGAAGTATTAAGTGTCTGAGGTCAGATTTGAACTTAAGTCTTCCTGATTTCAGAGCTGGTGCTCTATCCACTGCACCAACTAGCTGCCCCAGCTTCTTTTCTTTTAATTCCAGAATGATAAAAATAGTCTTTTATTTTCTGAGTGCTAAATTTGAAAATATTGGCTGACTTAATATTGGATACTTTTACAATGGGCTAGATCAGTCTTTTATTGCATTTTGTTTTTGAACTATTCTAAAAATATACAAATCTATTAATAGTTATTTGTTTAGGACTCAGTCTCTCTGTAAGTATACATATATCCGTGTGTGTGTGTGTGTGTGTGTGTGTGTGTGTGTGTGTGTGTGTGTAGAAAGAGACAGGCAGAAAAGAAAATGTAGGTACTACTCTGCTCATTGTTAAGAGTTAAATATAAGGAAGTATGTATTCTTTATAGGAGCAGGTGACAACGAATGTAAAACACATATAATAATTGTCCTTGATTAGCTTTGATTGACTATTTTTTTCCTTTTTTTTTTTAATAAGAGATGACTTTTTGAAGGTAAGTGGTAGGAAGGACCATTTACATGGTATTTTAAAGGTTTGCAAAGTGTTAACATATCTATTTTTATATTTCAATTTTCCTGTGGGATATTGTACCCACTTCTATGGATAAGGAAACTAAGTCAAAAGAAGTTAATTGATTTTCCTAGGCCATATAGCTAGTTACATATTTGAGGCTGAATTTGAACTCAGGACTTCCTGCCTTCTATATAAAAAGCATCATTTAGAATCTGCTTGAGCATGTCTAATGAAAGATAAGGAGCTCACCTCATGAGACAGTTCTAATTGTCAGGGAGTTTTACCTAATACAATAAAAATAACTTCTTTTTTTGCAACTTCTACCCAAATATGTATCCATTGGTACTATCAGTAACCTTTAAGATTTTGGGCCTATTTTCATCGCTATGAAAATAGCACAAAAGTTATAACTAATCCTTAATAATTCTCAGTATGAATAAATATTTAGTCCAGTGCTACTCTATGCTCAATATGGCTGCACTATACTAGCTATATGAAACTTGTAGATTAAATGATACAGGGAACATCTGCTGGGAAAACTCCCTTTTCCAATGAAAGTCAACACATTCTTTGCAAATTTTAGTTGTAGAAAGTTATCTGTCTAAAATACTGAGAGGTTAATCCATTTCCCCAGGGTCACATAGCCAATAGCTTTCAGAGGCAAAACTCAAACGTGATTAGCTCTTCCCAGCAATTATTTGCCTTCATTTCCCAGCATGGTATAATAAACAATGTAAAAATAAAAGATATTAACAGAATTTTAACTCTTAAAAAGTAATATACATTTTACCTTTGTATCTAAAGGGGAAAAAAAATATCCCTATTACATTAAAATCTCTTGGGATAACTAGAAAAGCAATAATTTTTTGTTTTAATTTTCTTATTTCTGAGTTTTAAGAAATAGTAACAAATGTATCGTGAGGAGATTAAATATAATTTTCTTTAGCCCATGAACTTTTTAGCATCAGCCTTCTTCATCTTCTAATGGTTTCTCTTGGTCCGAATTTAGCTTCTTTTGGGGAGCAATGGTTTTTGTGTGACAGAGAGACTTCTTATCACATGGCTTCATATTTATATTAATTTAAAGGTTGAAATAGAGCTGATCACATTACCACTGGGGAGAATTAGGCACTCTGGTCAAGGGACAGGATTTGTCATCATATGCATAGGATAGATTGTACTATCTCCTATAGTTTGTATAAGCTATACTTTGTAAAATTTTGACAACTTAAACCAAAACTTTTTTCTTTTTTCTTTTCTCCTTTTATTTAATATTATCCTCCAATTATCTGTAAAAACAATTTTCTGTATTGCTTTTGTAGATTCAAACAGTGGAACAAGATTTTCTTTCAATCCCCATATTTTAATAACATTTCCTTACAAGACAACTTGGACTAGACCCATAATTGAATTAGAGAGAGAACTGAGCTAGCTCCAGAATTGAATCATAAGATGAAGTCAGTTTGGTTCACTAAGTTTCCACAATTAGCCACTTGCTATCTTAATCCTCTCAATTCCTTCTACAGACAGTTGGAAGACCAAATTAGGTAGCTATTGCAGAAGTCCAGGGAAGAAATTATGGGAGTCTAAACTAGAACAGTCTCCATGTGAATGAAGAAAAATGAATAGATGTGGGAGATGTGAAGTTAGCATGATTAAGACTTGGTGACTAATTGGATGTGGGTGGTGAGGGAAAAAAGATTCAGTCATAACAATAATTCAGATCTTGGTGACTAGAAAGACACTATTGTTGTCTATAGAAAAAGCCAAGTTTAGAAGAAGGGATGAGCTTGGGAAGAAGCTGAAAAGGTTTTGGTTTGGCTGTGTTAATTTTTTGTGGGTGATAAGGCAGATGATTAGAAATTCAGATCCTTATTTCAAGAGAGTAGAGCTAAATATATAGATTTTGTAGTCTTTGTAAAGTTGATCATTAAACTCTTGGTGATCAGATGATTGAGAGAAGTAGAGAGAGAAGAGGGAAAAAAAACCAAAATCTGAACTTTAGGGTACAGTTATATTTGATGCTTAAAAGAAGATAGATGCACTTAGATAAGTAGAAGGAACAAGGAAGAAAAGCTTAGGAGGCTTACGTCTAGGAGGAAAAGACTATTCGGGTGAGGGGGTAGTACATAGAATGGTAAAGAGAGAAAAGCATTTCAGATTTAGTATCTAAGAAATGATTATTAAACTTAGCATAACTTTAGTAGGGTGGCTGGATCAAGGGCCAGATTATTTATAGTTTAGATAGAATGGGAGATGAGAAGGAAGAGGCAACAACATTCTGGGAGTTTCATGGTGAAAGGAAAAGATTGCCTCTGGAGTCAAATGCATACTCTTCTATTTCTCATTTAAGCCTATCATACATAATTCCTTTCAGATACTTTATGGTCAAACCAAACTGGCTTTTTTCATGTTCCTCAATTCTCTCCTTGCCTTTACACCAGTTCTTTCTTCTTCTCAGAAAGTTTTCCAGCTTTCCCCAAATGTAGTTCTTAGAAGCCCTAGTTTCCATCATTGCTTAGCACAATCCTTTTCTAAATGATTTCTATAGCTATTAATGGACTTCAACCTCTCATTCCATCTCTTCTGAATTACCTAGTATTTATGTTGTATATATTTGAATGAACACACATGCACACATTCCCTGAGAGAATGTAAGATCTTTGAAGATACTTTAAATTTTGTCCTTGTTCAGTGTCTAGCACAGAACAAAATTAGCTTAATTCTTGTTGACTGATTGACCCCATTAGCATGGCTTTATTTTTTTTTTTTTAATCACTTCAGTTTCATGTGAAGAAAGAAGTAGATAATGAGAATAATAGAGTTAGATTTTTATCTTGTTCACTTTCAAAACTCAATAAATATGAAACTTTAGCAAGTCATAGACTTTCCTTTTTTTTAAAATTATTTTTTTAGATCATGACTAAAGTATTTGTTAAAAAGATATATCTTGCTTATCCCAAAGTACAACATCCTAAATTCTACTTAACTCAAGATGATTTATTTTCACTATTACATTTGTTACTTAATATTTAAAATAACTAATTTATATTAGTGGGATGAGGAACATATAGAGCTTTTTAATCTCCTTTCATATAAAGGTATAGCAATGTTTATGACTAATACAAAGTAAATGAATCAAATCATATAACAGGATTTGTGATATTGTAATCAAATTTAGATAAGGTGTTTTTCTCTTAAGTGAATTTTTTTATTCCTCCTAGGTCTTACACACCTCATTGGATCACCTTTACTCCGGGCATATATGCATGGTTTTTTCATGGATATAAGACTTTATCATAAGGTAAACATATGATTAACATGAATTCAAGTAGGAAACTATAAATGCATATGCATATATTATATATTTTCTCATACATATTTTCATAGTATGCTGTTTTAAAGAATGTCTTTGTTCTGTACCTCCAAAGCCTGTTAGTTATATTGCCTGTCTTTAAATTTTTCTTATAAAAAGGTGAAATTGATGGTAAATCCATTTGCTTATGAAGAATACAGGAAAGATAGAATTAGACAGAAGATAGAAGAAACTCGTGCACAAAGAGTCAAGTTAAAGGTAAATATTCCCACTTTTGAAGTTTACTGAAGGAAGCATTCCTTTTTAAAAACAAGATTGTATTTCACAACACTTGTATTATTTAGGTTTTTATCATGTATTATACTGCTTGTTTTTATATGACATAGAATTGACATCTTTAAAAAACTATGTATTTATTATTTTATATAGGAGTCCTGTGGCATAGTGAACAGGACTTCCTGACTAGATCTGTTGCTCCATTTATTGCACCACTTAGCTGAATGTGCTTATTTAAAGATCATATTTTAGTTTTGTGGGTGGGTATACTTTCTAGTTAATATCTATTTATGACGTTGGAAATCTGCCAAGAGAGGATGATTTTAATTCATTCTAAGAACATCTGATAATCCTTGTGAGTTTTTACTTTTCCCTCTTCCCCTTTCCCCTTTCTCTTTTTTTTTCCTTCTATGCTGTTATTGTTTGTTTCCACAATGGTCATTTCTTATGCTCTTTTGATATTTTAGTACATTTGTCTTTGGCCATGACAAAAATTCCCAAGGCTACAAACAATAACTGGTAACTGGCCTCTTATGCATGTTTGTAGATAAGAAATTTTTGGCAATTTTGTTATTTATCATTTAGAAGAAATAGAAAAATAATTTGTGTTTTAAGTTGTTTCAAGATGTTCCTATTTTTCTTCACTCACAATTTATTAGTTATTAAAATATTACATGGGATAGAATGGAGTAAATTTTTTAAAAACTTGATTTCATACTATAACCTAAAAAGCTGAATAAAAAAAAGCAAACTCCATTTATTTATTTATTTTTAAAGAATAGCCTTTTATTTTCAAAGTGTGTACAGATAATTTTCTGTATGCATGCTTGTAAAGCCTTGTGTTCCAAATTTTTCTCCTTCCTTTCCTTCCTTCTATCCCCTTCCCTAGACAGCAAGTAATGCAATATATATTAAATATGTGCAGTTCTTTTATCATGCTTCACAAGAAAAATCAGATCTATAAGGGGAAAAAAAAGAAACAAAGCAAGCAAATGACAAAAAAAAAGTGAAAATACTAAGTTGTGATCTACTAAGTGTGTAAGTAAGTCCTCTTTCTGGGTGCAAATGGCTCTCTCCATCACAAGTCTGTTAAAATTGGCCTGAATCACTTCATTGTTGAAAAGAATCACATCCATCAAAATTGATCATTGCATATTTTTGTTGTTGTTGCTATTTACAATTTTCTCTTGGTTCTACTCACTTCACTTAGCATCAATCTCTCCAGGTCTTTCTAAAATTCTGCTGACCATTTCTTATGGAACAATAATATTCTATAACATTTATATACCATAACTTATTCAGCCATTCTCCAACTGATGGGTATCCACTCAGTTTCCAGTTCTTAAGCAGACATTAAAGGAAACATTATTTAAAGAATTGGGTGATTCTCATAGTTTTCCTTTTGGAAGCTCGAGAGTTCTGAAGAGTATGGCCTCTCTTGCCCCATAATATGTTTCAGACCTATTGTCTTATGTTAGGCTATATTCAGCTTCTTTAAGTTTGTCCTGTATCTTGGACTACAGAAATTGGGGAAGAGGAGGAGTAAGGTCTTTTAAAACTATCAACAGATCTTTTGGAAGCTTACTTCTAAAATGTGGTGTGTCAGGACTAAACTAATTCCTGCTGTAATCAACAGATTAATAAAAAATAGTTGTGGGTAATTTTACCTTTTTAAGTTTAAAAATTACCTTTATTATAAACTTGTTCCCTTAAAAGCTATCTTTTTAAGTTACTAGAAAAAAGACAACATGAGTTAAAGTTCATTTGACATACAGTTTGCAAACATGATCAAATAATTTAACTTTTCATTACTCCCATGTAATTCTCTAAGAGTTCCTGGTTTATGTAGGAGGAAGAAATTTCTGCCATGGGAATTTCCTATGCTAATGAACTCATAGATGCAAATATCGTTTCCTCAAAGCTAATTTTTAAGTGTCCATGAAATATATTTTTAAACATCTTTATGCTCCTTTTTCAAATAGAAACTTCCCAAGGTTAACAAAGAACTGGCTCTCAAGTTAATGGAAGAAGAGGAAGAAAAGCAGCGGTCTGTTTGGAAAAAGAAACTTAAGGTAAAATTATGTATGAATGGGGGAGTCCACAGTGGATATTGTTTTTAAAAATTATGTTACTTCCAGAATACATTAGATAGTGGATTTATCATTAGAATATTAAGATTTATTTTCATTGCCAATAGTCATCTCTTCCTGGATTTTGGACCTAGACTAGTCATTTCTTTTGTGATCATAGGATCATTTTTCATTGTAGAAAATAAAAAAAGTTTTCCTTTAATTATCTCTCCTTGATCTATTTTCCAGGTCTTTTGTTTTTCCAATAAAAATTTCACATTTTCTTCTGTTTTTTTTTCCCCCATTCTTTTGATTTTGTTTATTCTTTCTTGATGCCTCATGGAGACATTAGCTTCCAAACTTGCCCAATTCTAATTTTTAACAATTTTTTTTCTTCAGTGAGCCTTTTGTACCTCCTTTTCCATTTGCTCAATTCTGCTTTTTTAAACAGTTTTTCTCTTTAGTGGATTTTTTTTTTTTTTTTCCTGAGGCTGGGATTAAGTGACTTGCCCAGGGTCACACAGCTAGGAAGTGTTAAGTGTCTGAGATCATATTTGAACTCAGGTCCTCCTGAATTCAAGGCTGGTTGGTGCTCTATCCACTGCGCCACCTAGCTACGCCCCCCCCCCCCTTCTAAATTCTTACATGGCCTGAGAACAATCCACATTTTTCTTTGAGGCTTTGCATGTAGCTTCTTTGAATTGTTACTGTCTTAATTTTGTGTTTTTGGATTTTCTCTCTCACCAAAATGGTGAGTTTCTTTGGTTAGATTCTTTTGTTGTTGTTTGCTCATTTTTTCTTCTTTTTTCTTGAGTTGTGATTTTATGCTAAAGTTGAATTTAGCTTCGAAAGTAGACTGCAGCGGGGTGAGAAGTGCAGGAGAGCTGCAATCTCTTAGTTCTTCTAAGGTATTATGATATAAGGAGAGGTATGCTCCATGCTTTTGTCTGAGTGACCACAAGCACTGTCTTCTGCTTGGAATTGCGACTAGGGTCCCCATTCCTACTAGTGCTCTGGGACTGCCAACGAGAACATTCAGATATGGGCAGTACAACCGATCCCACTGCCAATAAAGAATTCCTCGTAATCTTTTGATCAGTTTTTCAACCCCCTTACTGTCTATGGGCTCAGAACTCCAAAAACTATGCCATTTGGTTTAGTCACAGAGTTTTCTGTTGACTTGCAAAATTCTGCCTGCACTAGTTTGCGCTCCAATCTCAGTGAGACTTTCTTGCTAACCTTCTAAATTCACTAGGGCTGTCAGATTGTTTTATCCCATCCTTTTGTTGGTTTTGTCTCTGCAGAATTCATTTTGAGGCATTATTTTAATGTTGTTAGGAAAGTACTGGTGAATTCCCTCCTAGCCTTTATTCCATCATCTTTTCACTAGGTTAGAACTCTTTTTTCATCAGGTCAGTAATCATTGATGAACAATTGAATGTAAAGACATTTTCCATATACTTCAAGCTTACCACTGTTAACTGTTTTTGGATTGATAGCTCTCTTAAGTAGAGCACAGAATTTCATGCATTGATAGACTGAAGGTACTGAATCTAACTTAATTTCTTTTGGGTGTGTAAAGGTAATCATGATATCAGATAGCTAAAGTTTAGGAGAAGTATTATGGTATTGTGATTATAAGACAAGATTTGGTAACAGAAGACCTGGCTGGGCTCAAATTCTGGCTTTGTTGTTTACTGCCTATATGACTTTGACCAAGTTCTTTCCATCCTCTGTAAATCTGTTGTTGTTCTGCAAATTGTGTGATTGAAATGGATTCTTTAGTATCTCTTCCAATGCTAAGTGTTATATTCCTGTGTGCTTATTCAGTTTTTGTGAGTATATTTTATAGTTTTTCTGGTCTTTCCTTTTTATGATCTCTAATTTCTTTTCTGTCTCAGTGTCTTAGCCTCAAGCAGTGCTCTTTCTAAACCACTAATTCCATGGTTTTTTATTGTCTGGTAACTCATAAAACTCATGCTTGTTAGAACTATAGTTGCAGAATTCAAATAGGATCTGAATGGAGGCCTATCTTCAGAGGACCATATGGATTTTGTGACATCTGTTTTTTGCTACTGAGAAGTTTTCTGATTTCCTTGTGATAATCTAAATTAGTGATCTGGTCAGAACTACCTAGCTTTATTTTTTCCTACCACAATGTTTTGGGTTTTTTTCTTTTTTACGAAATAGGCAATCTTTATTTTTATAATGATCACTTTGTTACTCTCTCCCTTTACTGCATAATTTCTGTAACCAGTTAATTGTCCTGTGGTAAAAGAAACTTCTTATCAGAAAACTTCATGTTATATAATCTCGATCCAAGAACATAACTAGTTCAGGTTGACAAAATTCTTTAATTGATAAAGGACGTCATGCTATTCTTGAGGAAGATTGAGAGATGTAGACTAGATAATAACCTGATTAGATGGATTCATAATTAAATAGATGGTCAATTTTAACATTTACTAATAGTAAAAATTTCATTATGGCAAGAGATCTCTGGTAGAGTTCTTAAAGAATTTGTGTTATTAGCTTTATTCAACATTTTGAAAAGTAACTTTGACATAGATAGAGATGGCAATGCTTATCAAGTTAGCAGGTGATATGAAGTTAGGAAGACTCACTACTACAGTGGATGACAGAGTCAGGATCCATAAGATCCTAACTGGCTAGAGAATATTACACTAGTATGGTGAAATTCTGTAGAGATGACAGTAAGAGCTTAAATTTGGATATATGTCTCCCTCACACAGAAGTTTGTCTAAGTAAGTTTTAGTGATTTTTTTTTACTTCAAACTCAGCAGGACTTAGCTCTGTTGGTGGGACAGCAAAAGCTACTAAAGTGATCTTGGGCAGCATGAGCACAGCCTCCCAAGGATAAAGGAGATAATACTCTTTCTACATTAGATCTCATCTGTAGTATTGTGTTCAGTTCTGGCTACTTCAGTTTAAGAAGGACATTGATAAGTTGGAAAGTATCCATGGAAAGGCAAACAATGGTGAAGGCCTTCGAAGATTAGTGGATGTTTAGCTTAGAGAAGATTGATAAGTTGGTTCTTATCAGATATTTGAAAATTGTCCTTGAAGATAAGTGATTAGAACTTGCTCTTTTTGACCCAAGGGTAGAATCAGGATCAATAGAACTTGCTTGAGAAGTCAGTTTAGGCTTGATTGCAGAAAGAATTTCCTGATAGTAGGAAATTCTAGTTAGAGAAAGTAGGAGAATCTGCCTTGAAAGGTGGTGGTCAGTTCCTTCATCTTGGGGATCTTTTAGCAGGGGCTAGATAAGTTATGGTGAAGATTCTTCTCAGCTATGAATTGGACTAGATGCTAAGCTTCATACTTTCAAGTTCTGTAATTCTTTGATACTTTTGTTAAAATATTAAAGTATACTTCTGCTCCTCTTTCCAATCAGTTTTCACAAATTCACTATTCCCAGTTTTTTAGTGTTAACACTTTTTATTCTTATTCTTTTGTTCTGTTTGCATATCCTTTGTGCTTTGAACATTTTTTTTCTTCTAAAGTCAAATAAGTTACTTATAATAATATATTCCAAGAATTCTAAAAGTCTACATCCAGCTTTTTTTAAGTGAGTAGAATTTAGGTGTTTACCCAGAAATGCTGCTGTGACCTTTTTTCTGCTAGTAGTTTTTATAACACTATTCCTTGAACATTTGCAAAAATCGGTTGGTAGTTTATATCTTTATAGTTTTAACAGGTCTACAAATTTAATTTGTAGGTGTGTTTAACATATATTTAAACATGCATATTATATAGTAACACCAAACTAGTTGTCATGTAAATACTGTTTGCCAACAACCAGAGCTTCTAGGTTGTTTGCTTTGCTTAAAAGATTCAGTGTGATTTTAATGCCAGTCAAAACTAAACAGCTATAATTGGGACAGGTAAGTGGATAGAGCACTGGTCCTGGAGTAAGGAGAACCTGAGTTCAAATCCAGCCTCAGACCCTTGATACTTATTGAGAGATTCTGGGCAAGTCACTTAACTTTGATTGCCTCACCAAAACTAAAAATAAAAACAAACAAAACCAAAAAATCCTACCAATTGTAATTAACCAGAAAGTGTTATTATATACTCTCCAAAACTAAATTTAAATTTGGATGAATATGCTATCATATTTCTGAAACATAACATCATCTGGAGAAAAATTTTGTATTTCTTTGTCCTTAGCAAAATTTTTTCTATTTTGTTATTGTGGCCTTTTAGACTTTGGGGGAAAGACCACGCAAATTAAAATTTCATTTTAGTAATTGTTTGCTTTGTGTACTTTTCAGCCCTGATGAATAATCAGAGGTTAGAGCTGTAAGGAACCTTGAAGATCATTTAATTAATTACTTAGTTTTACAGATGAGGAAACTGAGGCCTTTAAATGTTGTGACTTGGCTGGGACCCCATAGCTAGCAGAACAGAGGTTGTCTGGCTCTTCAATTTAATATTTTTCCTGCTGTATCCTTGTAGTTTCATCTTCCTATCAGCTCTATCCTGGTGGTCTAGACTTAAGAGAGCTTTATAAATTGGGTTGCCACAAGTTCACTATAATGAATAATTGAGTACGATAAATATATTTCCAGCTTCTCTAACAGTAACTCATTAAAGAAATTATCTGTCTGCTGTTTGTAGTTTGAATGGGGGATGGTGATGAAGATCTTAGAAATTCTTTTGGTCTGCCATCAAACAGCAAATCTTATCCAGATTTTTTGCATATTATTAGTAGTATTTTATGCAGTGTGGTCTGCCATATAAAATTCTAGTGTAAGATATCATTATACTGGCTGGTGCTTTTTAAAAAAAAAAAAAGAGATTTAGCTTTATGATAGCTCGCTAACCCAAGTCAGTTCATGAATTCATGACCCAGTGCTAATGACCCAGAAAAATTCTATTGATGTTCCTCATTCCCTATGAGAATCCACTGTTTTTGAAAGTCCTCTAATGATATCTCTGTATATAATGTAATCTCTGTATATTAAAGAACTTTCATTTGAGATTTTAAACAATAGGGTTATTATCATTATATCTGCCATTTTATGTAACAGACTACAGATATACTATCCCATTTTATCTATACAACAATAACATGATTATCTTCACAACTATCTCTGGAATAGTATTAAAGTGTCATAAACGTTTTACAGACACAGAAACTTAGAAAAATAGCTGAAAGACTAAATTGTTTTGTGAATGAGGAATGAATGGATTCAAGTCATAGTGAAGTGTAACCGTTTGCATGGAGTTGGAGATATTGAGGTAGAAGAAAAGTAACATAGATATTTCAAGACTGAGTGATTAGGAACAATGTCCTCACAGCAATAGGAAAGTTTGATAATGCCCATGTGGGCACTCATGTGAGTTGTTGGACAAGTTTCTGCCTTGAACACATACACACCTAATAAATATTTGAATGATTGAATTAGATAGCTGAGTCTTACCTATGAACTATTAAGCTATCTCTTTATCAGAGTATTCATTTAATTAAATAAAAAAAACCAACTCTGAGCTTAGCACCTAAGTCACTAGAAGTATAAAAACTGGTTCAGGTGTGAGCCTTTTTAATTTTTCTACTATATTTTCTTTATATTCCAATGAAACACCAAAAACATGAGCATTTCTCTATATAGTTTGGAACAGCTGAGGATTGTACACAAAATATTTAATCTCTATTATGTAGAATTTGCTTTAAATATATAATAAATTCAATGTGTAACTTCCAAAGCTGACATTTTTTTCCTCATTTCTATCCACTGAAGTAGTTTAGGTAATTTCTTTGAAATATCTGTGTATCGGCTGCTAGGTGGCGCAGTGGATAGAGCAGCAGCCTTGAATTCAGGAGGAGCTGAGTTCAAATATGATCTCAGACACTTAACACTTCCTAGCTGTGTGACCCTGGGCAAGTCACTTAACCCCAGCCTGGGGGAGGGGGGAAAGAAATATCTGTGTATCTGTGCATTCCTTTCTTTGGCTTATCTTTGATATTAGAATGAGAATAATAGCTGGCATCTTTGTGCTACAGTACAGTGTATGACTGATCTGTTCCTGCAGCTTCTGTCATGTTTAATGGCAGACATTGTCATATTAAATATCTCTAGGCCATGAGTGTTTCTTGGCTGGATATCTATGATGAGCTGTGCAGACAGCTTCAGAGATGATTAAACACCATTTTCAACTATCAAAATAATAAATCATCACTCCAGAGGTAAAAAGAACACTAATGTTTGTGAGCTGTTATTTCAAGCCAAATCAATTAGAACATTTAAAATGTTATCGTTTTTTAGCTTTCACCTTTCTAACTGGGAAGTGCTAATCTTTATGCTCATCTACTGTGTAATGATTTAATTGATTAATGTTCATAAATAAAACTCGAATATAAAAGGATATGAGAAAGTAGAAAAAACAACCACTTAATTCACAGTTCATATAAACATATCTCCCATGTATTATATGTTGTAATTACTGTAAAATAATTTTTTGCATAAATTTTTCATTAATGACAGGGATATTTCCTTTTAAATTTTTACTCTTGTGTTGAGTAAACTGGCCATCCACAAACTGGAAAATATTTCTAACTTTAATCTTTAGGTTTTCAAGACAGCTGTATAAACAAATAATTAGATGAGGAGAAGCTGAGTGGTAATATTTTTGCAACTGGATGAAAAAAATTTTTTTCATTTTTAAAATCTTCATTTAAAATACAATGGTCTTAAGATTTTTTAAAATCTCCAGACAAATTGAAGGCTGCCATATCTTATTAGCACCATGATTAAAGAATACCAGTTAAATAGCTCTCAGAATATTTTTTTGATATAATGATTTTTGCTAAAAATAATGATTGTGCCACTCATTAAGTCGACATATTAAAGTTTTTGTTCATCATTTAATTGGATTTTTATTATTTTCTTAAGAAAATATGTGTTACATAGTAGAAAGGAACAGAATTAATGGGAGGCTTGGGGTTTAATTATGACTGTACTATTAATTGATTTAATGTTGATTTTATTTTACCTCACTGACTCTTGGTTTTTTCGAAGTAAAATTTCTGTCAATAGATATTTTACTCTTATTTGCAAAGCATTTTACTAGAATAAGAGATAAGACATCAACTTTTCTGTCCAATTGTATGTTGATTAAAAGACAAATATGGAATGGGAACTAAGTGCACTAAAGAGATCAGAGCAAAATGAGATGCAGAATTTCAGAAGTAGAATTCATTTTTAGTTGAGGTGATCTTAAAAGCTTTTTTAGAAGAATTTGAGACTAGAAAATATGCAATTACTTGGCATTGTGGAATTTCACAAAGTTCAGTCTGTCTTTTATGTATTTTCTAGGTGACAAAACAAGCTGCTTATGTTTTGTTGTCAGTTGTTTCTTTGGATCCGAATTAATCAAATAGCACCTCACCTATCTGGAACATAGTTGAAAATTAGGAAATAAAACAAAACAACCCTTCATTTAGTCAAAATAGATAAAAAGTTTATATGCTTTTATTCATAAGAAACATCTTTTTTTAGAACCATTCTAGCTAGTTTTACATGTATTTTTAACAGATGCAGCAATATGATTTTATGGCACACAGTAGATTCAAAGCAGTTTTATCAGTGGTGGTGGTGCTGTTGCTGCTGCTGCTGCTGCTGCTGCTGCTGCTATTATAAGGAATGCCTTAGGCACTTAAACTGAGAGCAGTTAAAAAGTAATATATGATAGCCAATGAGCACTTCAAGGAAATACGGCAAGAATTCATAATGTATAGTGGTCTAGGTGGTTTTGCATCAAGTTTAGTAGTCCTACTCATAAGAGTACATGCTGAGGGTATCACTGTTGTAATGAATGTTAATAATTATGACCTTGAGTTATTAAGTAAACATTACAGAATACTAAATATTAGTCAATACTAAGCATCATCTGTTTAAGGAAGCAGGGATATATACACACATATGTCCATACATATACATACTTAAACGCATGCACCACACATTCATACACATTTGTACACACATGTATTTTAGAATTTTTTTTTTTCATCTAAATTAAAATAAAAATAATTGGAATCAGGAGCAGTTGGATACTTAAAACAATTTTTTTTTCCCCAAGGGTTTGCATAGTACCAACAACACTTGATGAGAATATGATACTTTAGAATCTACAAATACTCTGCTCACTGATTGCCAATGTTTTTCAGTACAGAATGGATAGAACCTTATACCCTATTCTCTGAAAATAAATAGGAAAAATTGCTTGTGTGGAATATTTCTAACTCCATGTATCTGTATGATTTTTTTCCTATCATCCTGAACTCTCCTTTTAATGCAATATTTGATTGCTATTGCATCAGAAATTTCATGATTCATAAAAAAATACTTTTTCCCCCATTAATAGGGTTTTGAAAAATAACTCCCCTACACAGGAGAAAATTGTTAGATTTGATCAGTGAAGGCTGAACTATGTTCATTAAGAAGTTGATAAATTATTTCAGTGGTGGTATTTAAAACTTAGGGACATTTGGGAAATTCTTGAAACTAGTTCTAAAGAAGTTGGTAATTAATTTATGTTGACCATGTGTAGCATTTTGTCATATTATCATTAAAACTTATAATTAAAATTGTTATAAGTGATTTTATCCAGCTCCATATTTTTCTAAAACTGAACTTAAAATATGCCAATCACTTCTCTCTTTCTCTTTCACAGAAATTACCAAACATTCTCAGTGATGATCGATTCAAAGTTATGTTTGAGAACCCTGATTTCCAGGTGGATGAACAGAGTGAAGAATTTAGACTTCTGAATCCACTTGTTTCGAAACTAAGTGAAAAAAGAAAAAAGAAACTAAAACTCTTAGAGCAACAGGAATTTCTTGAACAAGTAATGTACCTATAATTTCAAATTAATGAGAATTTTTATACAATTAAGCTGTAGAACAAGTAGGAACTGTAGATGGCTGAGAAATAATTTATTTTAGACAGTTCTAACTGTTTTATTTGGCATATTTTATTTAATATAGCTTTCTCTTAAAATTGGGGCATAGTAGAAATTGTCACGTATTCTAATTGGGCAAATGCTAATTTAAAAAAGAACTAGTTCCTATTTCGGGGAAAAAGTAGTGCCTCTAACTATTTCTGTCTTCAGGAAGAGGAGGAAGAACCGGAAGGAAAACCAAGTGATGCAGAAAGTTCTGAGACTTCAGATGATGAAAAAGACTGGGTTGAAGAGGTCAGGAAACAGCGCAAGCTTCTCCGCCAAGAGGAAAAACTGAGGTGGCAGGAAAGGTTCAAGGAGGATCAGCAAACAGTGTTGAAGCCCCAGTTTTTTGAGATCAAAGCAGGGGAGGAATTCAGAAGTTTCAAGGATTCTGCAAAAAAGCAGAAGCTAATGAAGTAAGTAACATATGGGGTTGACTTGTGGTCAGGGCTCCAAATGTTTTGCAGTTGGCACATTGCCTATTCAGTCCCCTTAAATAGTATTTATTCCATGTGCATATGTGTATGGTAGAGGCCAAATGTCCTTTATCAAAAAACTCAGGAAACATTAAAACACAAGATATTAAAATGTTTTAAAACCTTAGAAGCCAAATTTATGGATACTTAAAAGTTGGAAAGGATAGTAGAAATTCTCTTGTCTGGTCCTTACTCAAAACATTATTCCCAACCAAATGTTCATCTTGCCTGTGCTTGAACACTCATAAGGGACTCATTACCTCACCAGAAATCTTTTCTAATTTTTAAAAATTCCTCCTTATGTTGAAACTTAAGTTTTCCTTTCCCTGCCATTTAGTTCTAGTTCACTCCCATGATACCAATTGGAACACATCTTGTCCCTCTTCTATATGAAATATTCAACTAAATAAGTGTTTTTTTTTTTTCTTGCCCTCTCTCTCTCTCTCTCTCTCTCTCTCTCTCTCTCTCTCTCTCTCTCTCTCTCTCTCTCTCTCTCTCTCTCTCTCTGTTTTCCAAGTGAATCAACTCCTTATAGCTAATAAGTCTGTACTCAAAACATTCCTAACAAATACCTGTTGACTCTTTAATTAAAAAAAAAAAAAAAAAGTAAAGATCCTCAGATATAATCTTAATGTTTTCTTCTTTGATTTATTCCCATTCTATTTTTTTTACCCAGTAATATGTTCTTTCTCATAATGTAGATCCTTTTCTCCAAATACTTATCTTGCCAAGCATTTCTAATCATTTTAGCCTCTTTTTAGACAGTTGTCTAAATTGCCTTTCAAATATAACTGTACTTTCTCTAATACATCATTTAAATTATATTTTTTCCTAGTGTTCTTTCAAGTGAATTATGGAATAGTACAGGTAGACTAAGCCTATTTTAGGCCCTAAGTTCTGGGAAAGCTGCACAGTAGCAATTTTTCTCCCCTTGTCATAACTGGTTTCTTTATTTTATTAAAATTGAACATTTTCAAATGTCCTCAGATTTTTACAGCTTCTATGTCTGTTCATATTCTTAATTACCTCTGACTGAAATGGTACTCATGCTTTAGAATTGCTGGTTACCAGCCACATTCTAAGTTGACTTTCAAAGAGAGAGAAGTGGAACTTTCTTTAATGTAGAAATCTCAGTACATAGTCCCTGTCAGTGTCTGATCTCTTGCCATGCTTCATTCTGAAACGTAGCTTGCCTTTCCAAGTTACCCAGACGAAACAAGTTTTTACAAGTGTTTATTGAAAGCACATTGAAAAAGAAACCTGGATTTAAATACCTGATCATAGAAGAAATAAGGTTATTCTTGAAAGATAGTAATTTTATAAACATTTACTTTAAAAATCTTAATTCTCACAAATTCATTTTTTTGTGGAACATTTAGTCCCAGTAGCTCCATATTTACTTACATCTCCTTTGATATGAGTAGAGTATAACCTTAAAAAAAATATATAAAGGTTGTGGACATTACTTAGGCAAACATAATTTACTTCTGTGCTACAATCACAGTTATGACCATAACCTTACCAGAAAGAAAGGAAGGAAGAAAAAAAGAAAAATTCAATCTCATTCCTTTTATCATGTATGAACATGATCAGAAAAAGTTCCTAGTACAGATCATTTATAATCAGGTAAAGTCTAGCTCTGGTTTGAAAACTAGAAATTCTCAAATTCAATCCTGGCTTTAGACTTGAATCTCTATGTGGCCCGAGGCAAATCATTTAATATCTACCACTTCTTTCCCCTACCCCATTACCCATCTGTAAGGGATAAATACCTCTGTCTCAGGGATGTTGAAAGGATTAATTATTTAGTTTCTAAAGAACTTTGAAGATGAAAAGTATATTAAAAGTGCTTCTTAACAACATTATTGCTTAGGGAAAAAAAAACTACCACTTTATGCTAACCACATCCCAAATTACATGAAGAAGATACATTACTCCATTAGTATTTGAAAATTGTAGCTAAATTTCCCAAGGTATAAATGTTTAGTTTATTCCCATGCAGATTAAGGAAACTGTATTCAAAGTAATTCACCTGGAAGATATTATTTAGTAGAAGAGATGACCCCATTCTCAAGACCCACATCTCACAGTTACACTTAATCAGACTAATTCCAGTCCCACAGGATACAGTTGGATACTTTCTAATGCCATGGTAGAAGCACAAGCAAACTCATTTTGTACTCTTGTGAGCCTTTCACATCTTTGTAGAATATTGATAAGTGTTTTGTATATTCTAATATGAGGCTGTAAGAATGAAAGAAAAATATTATTTTATCCCTTCATATTTAATAGTTATAAATAAATGTTAAGAGACAATGTAATAGAGTGGATTGGTAGTAGCCTTGGAGATCAGGGTTTTGGTCCTGTCTTTGGCACACTTATAGTTATATGCTTCTGGACAAACCAGTGATTTTTTTTCTGTGCCTCAGAAACAGCTCTCTAAGACTATAAGAATTCCTTAAATGGATGAAAAAACAGGTCCATTTCCCCCCAAAAAAACAAACAAACAAACAAATCAATTGTTTTAACTTAAAAAGAGATTAGAGAGTTTTTAATATTTTATTTGAGAGGAGAGATTGTGTAAGGAACATGTTGCCCCCAGGGCTGATGTCTCAAAGCATCCAGTAGCCAATGTGAGGTTCACATGAAATACACACACACACACACACACACACACACACACACACACACACACACACACACACACACACGGCTCTTAAGCTATCAGGGTAGATGAGGCAGGGGCAGAGTCTGAGCACTGAAAGTGGGAATGGACCATCAGTCTGGTTCTGACAGGGTAGGGGGTAGGACCATAAATTCTGATAAATTGGGAAAGTCTGGAGTCATGATGTTTAAGATAGATGTCTTTCTCCTTATCTGGATTAAATTTAGGAGGGAGAAATGATGTTGCAACTGGGGGGATTGAGGAAGAGCAATTCAGGGGAACTGTGGCAGTAATAATCCCACCATACTGCTTACTATCCTGTTTGGGTCTCCTTAAAAAAGAAAGAAACTACAGACTCTTCTCTTTCCATTTGGATTTCTGCTCCCAATATGTTAATAGAACTGCTCTTCAAACACATGAATGACCACTTAAATATCACATTTAAAGACCTTTTTTTTTTTTTTTTTTTTTTTTTTAGGCCTTATCCACTCTAAATTTCTAGCAGTACTTGATATATTTTTTTCATTGCTTCTTTGTTGATATGTTCTCCTCTGTTGGCTTCTATCTCCTGGTGCTCCTTCTGCTGATGTGACCTCCTATTTCTGTCTCATTTGCAAATTTATATTTTTTATTCCTCCATGAGTGTGGGTGTCCCCATAGACTCTGTTCTTAGCCTTTTTCCCGTAATTTATCTTTTTAGTTTCAACTAATATTTTTATGCATATGATTATCAAATCTATATATTCAGCCCTGCTCTCTCCTTCTTTGATTCTGCATGTGAAATTACTATCTCTTAAATTTCATTTAATCTTTCTCCCAAAACTCCTAACTTTTCCTATTGCATTAATAGCTCTCCTCAGACATCTGAGTTCAACATTTCAGTCATATTTAATTTGTCTCATTCCCATTTGCCAGTGTATACAACCAACAGCTATGTCCAGTTGACTCTGCCTCTGAAATTTTTCTCATATCTTACCCTTTCTAATCTTTGGTTCACCACTGTAATTCAAGAATTTATTGCCACTGGCCTAGACTGTTGTGATCACTTTTGAACTGTTTTTCTTGTCTCCCGTATTTCTCCTTTCTGATGCATCCTTTTCATTACTGTCTGACTAATCTTTGAACAGATATTGTTATACCACTTCCCTGTTCAGAATCTTTAAATGACTCGTCATCGAAACTTTAGAAGGGCTTTTGGAGAAAAGAGATTCCTTGCTATTCATCTTCTGCTTGATAATCTGCAGTGATAGCGAGAGCCTACTGCTTCCCTAGGCAGCCTTTATTGAAAAGCCCTAATTTTCTAAGACTATAAGTTGCAGAGAAGATGCTTTGGTAGGAGTTTCCTCTGAAATCATTTGTCTAACCCCTATCCCTTTCCTTTCTCATCCTATCCTAATTATTATTTTTATTATTATTTTGCTGAGACAAATGAGGTTAGTTAAGTGACTTGCCCAGGGTCACACAGCTAGGAAGTGTTAAGTGTCTGAGACCAGATTTGAACTCAGGACCTCCTGACTTCAGGGCTGGTGCTCTATCCACTGCGCCACCTAGCTGCCCCATCCTATCCTAATTATTAAGAAATATTTGGCTTAAAACTTCCTTTTTGCAAATGTCCTTCCTAAAGGATAGCATCTAGAGCTAAAAAGTCTTCCAGATTTAGTCTGACCAGGGATCTAAAAGTAGGATTCTTTATCTCCCTTCATTATGAACTCTATATTCTTATGGCTTTGATTGCTGTGCCATATGGTAGCCAGATTAAGCTTGCAGTACACTAAATCCCAAGATCATTTTTGTATAAAATGGTGTCTAGTGATCTAGTTAGTCCTTTATTTGTATAGTTTATTTTATGAAACATTAAGTCTTTGCATTTATTTTTATTAAATTTCATCTCAGTATATTTAACCTATATTTAGCCAGTTCGGGTTTTTTTAGATCCTTAACTTTATTTTTCAACATGTTATCTGTCCCTGCAACTGATCTCCTTAGGCATTAAAGGCCAATCATAATCTGTCCCCAGCCTACTTTTCAAGCTTTTTATCTTATTATTTATTTCAAACACTGCCTTCTAGCCAAACTGGACTAGTGTTTCCTAGCATATTCTTTATTATCTCTTTATCCATGTAAGCTGTCACCCAGGAACAGAATGGATACTCCATACATTTCTAGTTGTTGAAAATATTCTCTTTTGATGCTCCATTTCATTGAGAATTGAAGAGATACAAATTAAGACAACTCTTAGGTTTACCTCAAATTCAGCAAATTGGCAAAGATGAGAAAAAATTAGGAATAGTCAGTGTTAGAAAAATTGTAGCATGTTAAACACACTGGGGCGTTGTTGTTGGATCTCTAATCATTGGATAACCATTTTGGAAAATAATCTGGAATTACAAATAAAGAAATTGAAATATTTATACCCTTTGGCCCAAAGATTCTTCTATTAAACTTAAACCTAAGGAGGTCATTGATAAGGAGAAAATGCCCATATGCACCTAAGTATTTTTTTATAATAGCAAAAATTGGAAACTAAAGTAGATGCCTATTGAATGGGGAATAAACAGATTATAGTACATCAATATAATGGGATATGACTATGATGTGTAAAAATGGAAATTGTAACAAATACAGAGAAGCCTGGAAAGATTTACATGATCTGATGTAAAATGAAGTAAGAAAAGCTAAAAATGATATGTAAAATGGCAACATAAGTGGAAAGCACAGTTGCCACATAACAATCAAAAGTGAATGTTGCAAAATTATAAAAAGCAAGCATGACTTGAAAGAAATATGAAAATACATACCCTATTCCATCTTAGAGGTAGGAGGTTTTAATATTTTTCAGAATATTTTCAGATTTGTTGATTGATTTTGTTATTTTTTTCCCCTTTAAAAATAGAATTTATTATTTTGCTCTCTGAGAGAATGCGTGGGGAAAGGTTATTAGAAGAAACTCTTGTGATATAAACAAAAGATATTAATAAAAATATTTCAAAAAAAAATTTCCTTCAAGACCCAAATCAGGTGCTTTCTTTTATGAAACCTTTTTCTGCCTCCCCTAAGTAGAAGTAACCCTTCTTTTGAATTCTTTATGTCATTCTGTTTGATTTTTTTTTTTTTGTCTATGTGCTTATCACATAATTTTTAATGTTACTTATATAGTCTTTTGACTCTAGTCTGAGTTTTTTGACAGTGAGTAATGTCATTTACTACCTTTATATCTCATCACCAAGCATAGTACTGAAGATTGGAGGCACTTGGGAAATTTTGATTTAATTTCTAGAGTGGGAAGAATATCTACATTTTTTGCTGTTTATTGATTTAAATATATGGAGTGTCCCTAAAGTCTTACAGTATTTTTAAGGATTAATAGTTTTAATAGCTTAAAATTATAACTTATGGGAATACCCTGGATATCATATGTGTTCATGACATGTATGGGTACTTTTTGGGGGAGGAGGTATAAAAGCAGCTGAAGTTAAGTAACTTTGCCAATGATCTTATAGCTAGTAAATGCTAAGTGTTTGAAATTGGATTTGAGATCAGGTCATTCTGACTCCAGGACTGGTGCTCTATTCACTGTGTGACTTAACTTGAGGATTCACTTCATTACATTTCATCCTATTAAATCATAAATTTTTTTCTCCTTAATTTCCATCCACTTTAAATTTTTTTTTTTTTTTTTTTTTTTAGAAAACCCCTTGAAGATCGTTTGCAGCTTGAAGCAAAACTTGGGACTCTGAATGTATCGGATACTACTGTTGGCAGCAAGCAGTTGACATTCACGTTAAAGAGGGTAAATTATTTTTGACATAATTAAAAAAATTTTTTTTTTTTTTAAAAGAAGGAAGTAGGACAGAGAATATCTTTAGGACTGTCATTTTTGTGTTTTAAAAGAACTAAAGGCATTTCAGTTAGCTAGTATATCACATTTCCCTCTTGATTAGTGAGATGCTCTTTCACAAAAGAGTGATCAAGCCTCTGGGATCATTTGGCATATTCTTGACCTCAAATTGGAGCCAGATCTCCTTGGCTTTCTTTCTCTTCTGTAAAATATCATTTCCTATACAAATCTTTCATCATTTTTTCAGAACTTTCTTGGATTGTGAATTCATGGACTAAAAGAAGCAGGTCCTGTATTATTGGAGTCCTGGAGAGTAGCACAAGACTGAATGATTCAGAAGTTAGCTGTAATTCTTTTTTCTAGTAGAAAACAAGCATACTAGCAATTGTCCATTACTGAATTGCCATTTGCAACTTAGAAATGAAAATCTTTATCATTTAAAGATTAAGGGATATCTTTTAGCAAAACAATGATGTGAACTATAATATCCTGGTAAAATTTAATTTCATTAATTAATAAGAAAAAATAAAGTATAATCAGACTAGTTTAAGATCAGCTCTTCCAATCACTCTGTTTGTGACTTTGGCAAGAAACACACTTCTAGGTTCAGTTTTCTTTTGTGTAAAATGAGAGGGTTGAAGGTCCTTTCTAAATCTAAACTCTATATGTATTCTAGTTTCACATATTGAAATCTTTATTTTAATATTTAATATTTAAATATTGAATATTGTCCTAAATTGATCTGTACTTTTAATTAGTGAAGGTTTTTAAATAACTATCTGGAGGTGATACTCTTTTTAAAATTAATCAATGAATACTGCTTTTAACAGTATTTTTGTTTCTTTTTTTTCTTTGAATAATTTGCAATTGTAATCTCATAAATTTTATCCTTGCTTATTTCTGAAATATTTCCTAAAGAAGATGCAGGTAGTTTTATAGTAGTAAATAGCTTTCACTCTATGAATTGAAAGTATCTTTTACTTAAAACAGTCTACTTTGAAAGCATTTCCCAAATAAGTCAAAATTTACTTTTTAACTCATAGTGATTTCTTGTATCTATTACCTGTTCCTTATACTTTAACTTTCTTATCATAATTAATCTTGGAAATTAAAAAAAATTGTTATATTTGAAATTCAGGACACATTTTTGTTGGAATTGAAGCCATACAGTCCAGTGTTTTTATGAGGGACCATCCTTTAATTATTTAAACTAATATGTTAGTTCCTTTATAGTTCTTTGGCATAGTGAATGTATGCCAGGACTCAAAGTCTTTTCATAAAATTAGAAAGAGATTAGCTAGAGCAACTTTTTGTATTTCATGATAAAGTGAATAACAAATCCTCCTGATACTGTTTTTATTCAACAAAATACTTCAGAAATTTAAAAATGGAATTATATCAAAACTAGACATATACAATAACTGGCTTGGTTAGGATTATTTTTGTAAAAGTTTGGGATAATGGTTGGGTCCACCTACTTAAGAGTTGTGTTTTTATGGGCAAGTGACTTAATTTATCTTTGCAAAGTGAATGTGACAATACTCGAATCACGAAAAATTTACTTTGTATATAATGAGGTAATTTTTGATCACAAATACAAATTTCATGGACAAAAAGAACTTGGGATAGGAAGGTATGGACAGATTTCAACATAGAAGGAAAGAGCCCCCCACTGCTGTCTTTCAAAGGTTCTTCTCTCCATAGGCCTTAGCATTTGACTGGACACAGCATTCATTTAAATCAAGGAAATTCAATATTTTTTTTAAATGCCCATTGTGTGGTAGGCTCATGATTTAGTGCTCTAAGAAAAAGATTATTATGTCCTAACTTTTACTTCACAAAGGAACATATTGAAGCTCAGAGAGGAGAAAAATAATGGACGTTTCCCAGGCCCATGGTTAGGAAGCAGTTCTCTGAATTTCAGTTTGATATGGAATTCTAAGCCAAATCTTTGGACTGTGTATCCACTGAAATTTTTTTACTATATCACATAGGTTTCTGTTATATTTTTGGTTAAACCTATATTGTATTTCTAGTTATTCTTTATAAATGCCAACAAATTCTAAGAAATTAAATTGTTCAGAAATTTTAGAGATGAAAAACTTATTTAAAATGGTATTAACCATGTGGAATTCATGAAAAAGTTTACATCTTTAAACAAAGAAATGATTTAAGTAAAATGTAATATATTTATGTAGGGACTATGATTCCTGTGAAGCTGTACTCCTGTTCTTATTCATGTTCTCCTTTTTCATTGACTTCTTCCCTCTCCTCTTCCCCTCCCTCCCCCTCCAATTTCCCTTCCCTGGCAGCTGAAAACAAAGCAAACACATTCTAGATCATTGGAGAAAAGGATTCTGTGATTATAGAGTTTCAGATGTGAAAGGGATCTTGGAAACCATCTAATTCATCAGTTCTTAAATTTTTTATCTTAGGCCTCATTTAAGACTAGTATGGACTTCAGAGAGCTTTTGTGTTTTGGGTTCTGTCTATCAATATCACATTAGAAATAAAAATGTCTATTAATTTTATAAAAACATATCTTTACCTCAGCCTCCCTGAAAGGATCTTATAGACCTCCAGGGATCCCTAGATCACACTTTGAACCAAACCAACATTAAACCAAACCTCATTTTACCCAAGAAGAAGCTGAGGTCCAGAAAAGCCATCTCTGCCATTCAGAGCAGCACATTTAATGATAGAACTGGAACTAGAACCTGTTTCTGACTAAAAACTTCATTCTAGCTATTTATTTTCACATTCTCCAAATCTTTGTCTCATAATGTGAATGATTAATGATGTCTCATTTAAACTTCACCTCCTTTTAGGAGCAAAAGGGAAAAAAAAAGAACCTAAAAAACAGCTGTCACTTCATAAAATGTCAATAATATATAAACTCTTGCCTTTCTCTTAAAGGGCATTTACAGTAATTATGTAATATAAGTAGTACCAGTGATATCCAGTTGAATCACTTATTCATAAACTGCTGGTTAAATTAATATGTATTAGCTTTACAAAGGACAGTGCTATAACTACTCTGTTCAGAAATGTGGTGTTCCTTTCAAGGTTTTTATGAGTTTATTATGAAGGGCAGCTGAGAAAGGATCATAACAGAAAGTTTTGTTCTGGTATTTAACTTAACTAAAGATTTCCCAATAATGTACATACCAGTTTCTGTAACTTTTAATACTATATTTAGGCAGTCCACTTATATTTTTTTGAGATAGTTAAATTCAGTATGAATTTTTACTTTAGGTGAGAAAGTATTAAAGTCTAATGATCATTTCATTTTTCCTAAAATATGAATAAAAAGCAGTAAAGTATCAAGCAGATACTATAGATGAATATAGGTAAATAATTTTTAGAATAAAGTAGAACTCTGATTGACATATAATCAAAATTAGTTTAGACTTACTATAAAGTTAGTAAGATTCAAATGTCCCATAGTAATGCTAATGATAACAGTATTAATAGTTATCACTGATGCTTATTGCTTTTTAAAGTTTAAAAAAATGCTTCATATACATCATCACATTTGAACCTTTCAATAGTCCTATGAGGTAGGATCTATAGGTATAATGAACCTTTTTATACAAATGAGGAAAATGAGTTTTAATTAAGTGGTTTATTCATTGTTATACAGCTAATGTCAGAGACAAAAATCTGACTCCAGGTGTTCTTTTTTTTCCCCTTCTCTTCTCTTCTTTCTTTATTTATTTTTAGATTAATTTTATAATTAAAACATTTTTTGACAGTACATATGCATAGGTAATTTTTTACAACATTTCCATTGTACTCCCTTCTATTCCGAATTTTTCCCCTCCTTCCCTTCACTCTCTCCCCTAGATGGCAGGCATTCCCATATATATTAAATATGTTATAGTATATCTTAGGTACAATATATATGTGCAGAACTGAATTTTTTTTTGAAGATATCCACTTCCCTCAGAATATATCATCATATAGTATTGTTATTGAAATGTATAGTGATCTTCTGGTTCTGCTCATTTCACTCAGCATCAGTTGATGTAAGTCTCTCCAGGCCTCTCTGTAAGCATCCTGTTGGTCAGACTCCAGGTGTTCTTTTTTTTTTTTTTTTTTTCCCTCTGAGGCTGGAGTTAAGTGACTTGCCCAGGGTCACAAACCTAGGAACTGTTAAGTGTCTGAGATCAGATTTGAACTCGGGTCCTCCTGAATTCAAGGCTGCTGCTCTATCCACTGTGCCACCTAATTGCCCCTGACTCCAGGTGTTCTTGACCTTCCACCTAATTGCCCCTGACTCCAGGTGTTCTTGACCTTAACTTTGATTCAAGAGTTAGTTACGTTTTCTCCATTCCATCCAGCTGCTTTAACCTGACTCTGTCTCCATCATACTACCACAACTTACAATACATCAGGGTTATTACTCTGCACTCACTTTCTGAGGCTATGATACAGTGGAACATATGGAACATCATCAGTGAGGGCAAATCTTCATTCCTTAAAGGCTAATTTGATTTTATCGAAATAGGCAGAAATGTTTGAAAGCTTAAGCTTTTAAAAATAAGGCAGACAATCAGCTGGGAAATAGGTTTTGTTTTGAGATAGAGAGAATGGTGTTAAGAAGAGTTTGAATGGAAGAAAAAGAATTCACAGGATGTGTTCACCCTCCTAACCTTATATAGTTGGACAGTTTGAGTCATCAATTAATAGACTATCAGAATTCGAAAGAGGACTATATGGATCCAGTCCAACCACTGCCATTTTGTAGGTGAAGGAACTGAGGATCAGAGAGAGAAATCGACACAAAGGCATAAGGTGAACTAGTGGCAAAGCTGGGACCAGATGGAACACATAGATATCTTAATTCCTTATACAGTATTATTTTTACAACTTTTTTTACTCATTAAAGGGCCTTTCTCTGTACTGTGTGTATTAGTAATGTAAATCTCCTTCCCTCTGCTGTCTTCCATCACTGTGTTCTTTCCTGAGTAGAATCTAGCCTTACCAATTTAAACTAGCCAGAATTCAGTAATACTTCCTTTAGCACAGGAGGGTCTATGGATTTGGGTGACTCTGGAAGGAAAAGTTGGAACTTTCCCTCTTCTTTTCTTTGTTTAAATTTTTTAGTCTGAGCAACAGAAAAAGCAACAAGAAGCTGAGAAGCAGCATCGACAAGAGAGAAAAAGACTTCGCCGTTCAGCTGGACACCTTAAGACTAAACACAGAAGAGGACATCCATTTCATTGATTGTGGAATTCCGGTCCCCAAACTGCTGATTGTGAACTGTTCCTTAATATGCACAATGGAGTGGGAGGGGAGAAATGGAATGAAATTTTACTGTTACTACAGGATATTAGACAAAAGAAAATGGATTTTTTTTACCCTGTTTGAATTATTGAGACTTTTGTAGCTATAAAGAATAACAACTCATTTTCTACCAAAGTCTGAGATTTGGATTTATATGAATCTGTATATATTAAGTAGTTATTGTATAATTTGGAGGGTATTGTTTGTAGAAGTTGTTAGTCACAAAGAAACATTATTTCTTTATTATAGTTTTAATCAAGTAAACTGACCGAACTTTTTTTTAAGTCTCTTGAAATGTGTACCTTCAAAAACTAAATTCACCTGAAGTGTTGATTCTGTGACAAGATTTGAATTCAGGATTTAGTTCTTTTCATTCTATGTAAAATGACTTTTTGGTACATTTTTGATTATGTTTATATAAATCTAGGAGGGATAGAGAGGAATGGAGTGGTTTTATTGTTACTATTTTGTTGAGATTTCACTCAGAATTGAGAGGATATAATATGAAGGAATATATTACATGAGAGAGAGCATATGATCTAGAAATAAGTCATTTTTCTAACTTGAACATGGAAGTTTTCACTAATCTTTGGACCTAAGTTAAAGGTGACCTTTCTGGAAGAAACTGATTGAAGTGAATACTCTTCATATAAGAAATGTGTTCCCTTTCTTCTGTGGCTCTTAGCTTTTTATCTAAATATCACTTTATTTTCTTAGGTTATTTTCTCCATAAATTCAGACTTAACCATACACATTTTCTTGAGGGTGAGTATTTTATTTTCATGTTGCTTTATTTAAAAAATTAGGAACATGGGAAGAAATCAGAGGAGGGTTGGGGTTAGAGTATATAGGCCTGGTGATTGTAGCCAGGAAGGGCCAGCTATATTTCTATTGAAGAGTACAGACATGATTCTTTCATGTTTTCCTTGTGTTATGTTTCCTTATGTAACTTTCCTTCTTTTTGAAGGAAATGAAGTTGGATGGGGAGGGAGCCAGAAAATCTTGTTACATTAGCAGGGTCAGAAGCTTGGCAAAAGACTTGTTTTATTTTTTCTATGAAAATAGGGTACTGCCGAGGTAATAGAGTAGAAGAATGAAATGGGTCAATACATATAGGTAGTACTGGGATTCATCATATAAGAGCCAAGAGAAAAAA
Source organism: Sminthopsis crassicaudata (assembly GCF_048593235.1). Classification (NCBI taxonomy): domain Eukaryota; kingdom Metazoa; phylum Chordata; class Mammalia; order Dasyuromorphia; family Dasyuridae; genus Sminthopsis; species Sminthopsis crassicaudata. Next base: position 220,504,087 of record NC_133618.1, read on the forward strand.
GTCACTCTTCCTTCCTGTATAACAGACTCATAAGGGTCATCTCAAGTTGGCCCTTTGCTCACTATTTGAAGACTTAAAGAAAAAAGTTATGAAAAGTTAAAAAGTCTAAATTGCATAGTGTCTTCATAAATACCCCTGTTTAGCTTTTGAACTTTTAATTTATAAGCTTTAATAACAGCTTTGTAGATTTGATAGAAACCTATAAATATTGCTTAAAGACATTAAATTTTCTTCTTATAGAAGATGTATAGAATTCAGTTCTGCTACTGGACACTTTTTACCTTTTTTGCCTATCTATAATAGCATATTTAACTAGTTTAATGTCCTACCAGACTTGATCTTGTTGTCCCCTCTCTAAAATAATAATCAGCATAGATTTATTAAGAACTTAACTATACATTGAATTAAGCACGGAAGATACAAAGAAAAAGTAGAAATAATGCTTGCCCTCAAAGAAATTACGTTCTTAATGTAAAGGGGAACAGAATGTACATGATAGATACATACAATATGTACAAGATACATATTAAGTAGATATACATTACATTTAGAAAGGGAAGCACATAGATGAGAGGGCAGAGTGCACTTGGCCCTAGTCTTGAAGGAAGCCAAGGATTCTGAAAGGTGGAGATAAGTAGAGGAAAGCCTTACAAAACATACGGACAATTCCTATAGTGGTCTGATCCCTCTGTTTTCTTGTCTGTGGTAGACTTCTTCAATATGAGATTCAAACACTCTCTTCTCCCAATTAAAAAAACTCCAAACATCATGAACCTAATTATAGATATACTAGAGCCTATCTTTGATCCTGAGTAACAAATAAAAGAAATAGAAAAGAACAACCTTGGAAGAAAAACTCACTTCAAAATTAGAAAGGTAAATTAAAATTTTGAGGTTTTAGTCCTCCCTTCCATCCTTCTCCTACCATGTAGTGTACTTCAGTGGATATTAGTGAACTCTTTTATTAATTATAGTTTTTATTTACCAGATATATGCATGGGTAATTTTACAGTATTGACAATTGCCAAACCTTTTGTTCCAATTTTTCCCCTCCTTCCCTACCCCCCCCCAGATGGCAGGTTGACTAATACATGTTAAATATGTTAAAGTATAAATTAAATTATTAGTGAACTTTTTGAGGATAAGCGGATAATTAACTGCACAAATACTCTTTATTATAATTATATAAATCTGACTCAAGAATCCAACCAGAAAGCTGGTGGCTTTCTACCCTGTCAGAGGTTCTTAACTTTCTTGTTATCATGGATCTTCTTTCAAAATAATGTTTTTAAATGCTTAAAGTACACAGGATTACAAGAAAACCAATTATATTAAAATACAGTTTTGAAATTATATGTGTGTGTGTAACTTGGAATCTATAAACTGTGTGTGTGTATGTGTGTAAGATTCTCAGCTTTAAAAAACCCTGCCCTAGATCTTTTACATTTCTATTGCTACCAGTGTAGCACTTGACTTGTCCAATAGCTACATGAGACTGGCCCATTTCCTGTATGACATACTTCTGTTTTCTTTCAATCTTTTGTACCAAATAATGACTGGTAATACATTATATTCTGCTTATCCTCAGTATGCACCTCTCCCTTTGGATCATTCTCTTTTGATTCTTCTGCAAATCTGGGATAGTTTGCAACTTTATATAATCATTGGAAGAATTTTGTTGTTAAAAAGATATGTTTTCTGTTTAAGATCAATCCTGGATCATTGAAAGCATTATGCAATCCATCCTGTGTTCTTTCTCTTGTTGAATTCTGGGCCTAAGGCACTTCTGTAGTCTCTGAATAGTCACTTCGGCTATAACATTCATTTTGAAAATATAAATTTGTTCCAGTGAGATTGATAGATATTATTATGGAATAATTTTAATATAATGCGAACTTCATGTTTACTTATGTACTGTTTTATCAGGGACAAACAAAAAATTGTATCCAGCGATCCAAGCACAAAACATACACAGTTTCACTATGGGTCGTTCCACAGATTAAATAACACTTCATAATAATAGCTCACTAGCTAGAACTCTTCCCAGACTCACTTCCATATGCAAAATTAAGAGCTTTTCCAAGGCAAATCTCATATTAATTGTATATCTTGTTGATCAATACTGGCTCTGGACTAAGGAAGGCTGGTCCAGCTCTATCTCCTCCCTCCCACGTGGGTCGATCCATGTCCTGACCTGGCAAAAACTGTACTTTGCCCTAAAGAAATTTGAGCTGAAGTGGGGCAGAATTTTGAGGCTACTGATAATGCCACTGTTTTGTATTTATATATTTTTTAACCATTTTACTATATGTAAAACTGTGTTTCTGTTTTTATTAAGTTCCTTTTTTTTTTTTAAACATGGTACCAAAAAAGTGTTTTGAGTATTATCCTCAATCCCATTTTTCTTATAGACTCTATCATTTTTATTGCTCAATTTTGCATAATGCAGTAATTTTGTAGGGAAGCATTTTTTTTTGTATTATAGCAGAACTGACTACAAGATCTGGTATTCTGTAACAGTTTTCAGTTAATTTCCAAGTCCTTGACCCTGGACAAGTGACTTAATCTCTCTCAGCCTCATTTTTCTCATCTACAAAATGGGAGTCATAGTCGCACCTGCCTCAAAGCCAAATTATTAGTTTCAAATGAGGTATTTAAAGCACTTTGCAGAATTTAAAATGCTTTGTAAATGCTAGCTACTAATATTGTTTTTGATAATGAATATATAGTAAAATTTGCTGAAATTTAAGAGTGCATGAGGATTTTGTGAAGCCCTATGTAAGTATATTTGAGCACAGAACTTCTAATTTTTTTGTGATTCAGATGAAAAATTGAATGTTGGCTATTTAATAATATTGGTAAAGTACAGAGAAGTTTCCCACTGCTTTCTTGTTATTGTTGCTCATTGGTTGTACTGCTAATACATTTTGGTACTTGGGAATTGAAGGACTTGAGCTTTTCATTTTGTTAAAGATTCATATTTTTAAAAAATAATACAGAAGTATAGATATATTTTAAAACCTATTCTCAGGGACTCATCTCTTAGTGTTATTTAAACATAGATTATGTAGAGGAAAAAAACTGTACAATGATCACTTGAAATTCTGTGATTTTAAAAAAACATTTTTGATAGCTTACAACTTTGATTTTCTTATTTAAAGACCAATTTTGATTTTGGAATGTTTCTGAACTTAGATTTGGTTATATGCCTGTAATTCAATTGAAACATAAAGGCATGGAAATTAGACTGATTTTCTTTTCTTGAAAGTGTAGAAAATGATAGTTCTCATTTTACCTTTTTATGATGAGAAACATTCTACTCATTTTCAACCAGAGAAATGAATACCCAGCTATTAGATTATTAAGTTGATAATGTAAATAAAGTCCAGAGACACAAAAGATCCAGATTACTTCTATTTTTTTTTTTTTTTTTTCATTTAAACTCTTTCTAGAGCCTAAAATGGATCTTGGAAAGTTGTGATCTTTAATTACAATTTTCAAGACTATTTATTTTCAGAAATCAAACTTCTCCCTGTCACTTTATCACCAGCACTGGGCTTGGCATATCACCTACCTTGCGACCTTAATTTTGCATTAGAAAGATTAAACCACATAGTTTGTAACTAACTGCCAAATTTTTTCTAGAGGAATTTAAGAGAGGGATACATAAGTATAAACTAGAAATACTGGAAAAACCATAATGAAAGAAGAAAGGCATTTGAGCCTTTGAAGGTCAGTACAATTTCAACTGTGTTTTTCCTTTTCCACTCAGGAATCTTCAGTGGTTTTAATTCATACTCCTTTGCCTGACATTCAAGGCCCATACAGGTTTATCTCATATTATTTCTTTCCTCATACTATGTTCAAGTAAACTGGATGATTTGCTTTCTTATTCTCTATAATCTCTTGCATCCAGATACTATATTTGCTACTGAATTTCTCCCCATCAATTTCAAATGCTATCTCTTCAAACTGAACCTATCAGTTATACTTGTCCCACTTTTCTGCATTTCTGTAATGCACTTACCATGTGATAACTACATGACTACTAGATGGCATGTCCTATAAGGTCAACATAAGTATTTTATTTAAATTCTATATATTCTATCAATGAAAAAAATATTAAGAAAGGTGACGTCATCATACCAGATCTCAGACAATATTACAAAGTGTTTATGATCAAAATAATCTGCTATGGCTAAGAAATAGAGTGGTGGAAAATGGAATATTTTAGGTACACAATACATAGCAGTAAAGGACCATAGTAATCTAAGGTTTAATAAACTCATTTGGGATATTTCCCAAATGTCCCAGCATTTGGTTTAAGAATTTGCTGTTTGACAAAAACTTTTGAGAAAACTAGAAAACAATTTGGCAGAAACTAGTTACAGCCTAACATTTCCCACTGTATACCAATATGTAGCCAAAGTGGATCCTTAATTTAGACATAAAGCATGGAATGGTTGACCTGTCAGATCTATGGATAAGAGAAGAATACATGGCCAGACAAATAATATGAATAATTTTTATTACATTAAATTAAAAAGGTTTTGCACAAACAAAACCATGCAGCCAAGATTAGAAGGAAAGCAGAAAACTGAGGGAAAACTTTTTTACATGTTATTCTGCTAAAAGTCTCATTTACTAAATTATGTAGGGAACTGAGCCAAATTTGGAAGACTACAAGTCTTTCACCAGTTGATAAATGATCAAAGAATCTGAATAGGCAGTTTTCAGAAGGAAATCAAAACTATCCATAGCCACATGAAAAAAAGTATTCTCAGTCACTATTGATAAGATAATGCAAATTAGAATTCTGAGGTATCACCTCATATCTATTAGATTAATTAATGTGATAGAAATGGAAAATAACATGATGGGGGATGGGGAGAAATTGGGACACTAATGTACTATATTAGTGGAGTTGTATATTGATCCAGCCATTCTGGAGAGTAATTTGGATCTATGCTTTGACCCAGATATACCACTACTGTGTCTATCTCAGAAAGAAAAATGGACCTATGTATTGTCCAGACTAGCTCTCTGGAGAATCTTGGGACCAGCCTTGATCTTAGTGGAAGAGTATAGGAGGCAGGAGAGCCATTGGTCAAAGATGGAATGTCTCATTTCCAGTCCTCTCAGTCCTTAAATACCTCCGTACAAACACATCATTAGAGCACACTGAGCATGTGCCAACTGTAGGACCATTACATCACCATATTAAGTATTAAGTATATGTGAACCAGAGAATCATCATCTCATCAATCACACTGAGTATACTTTTCTCAGAGGTCCCCAATATCTGTGATCCTCTACATCTGCTTTCTTTTGTTTTAGAACACAAGTAGTCATGCCCTCCCTGAATTCTCAGGAAGGGAGGTGGGCAACAAAGAGAAATGGAGAGTCAAACCAGATATTGTTAGCAGGCTTACTCTGGGCTGAAGGGTCTTACTTGAAACAGGTATATATAAATCTTATCAGCATGGGAGGTATTACAGAAGCACACAGGTTAGTAATGATGTAACAAACAACATGAATCAATATGAGGCTTTATACATGTCCATAAGTCCTAGAAGGAGGGCATATATATAACAATCACACATACGCCTTCTTTAGCAGCCAAGAGATAGTCCAAAACCAATCTGTTGTCCTTTACTTCATGTGTCAGGGAATCCAGTGATTCCTGCAGATTTTGAAGTCCTTCAGCAGTCTCCTCAACAATTTTTGATGTTCACTGTCATGCTTTTTCAGTGGCACATGTAGTCAGAGATGGAACCACCAGATGTTTCCTGGGTTTTCTCCTTTTCTCTACAATGGGCAAAGTGAATACAGCTCGTTGGCACCCATCATATTCCTTCTCCATCTGTAGAGATACAAGCAAACCCTCTGCCCCAAGCAGTTAACCTATCTGGTCCCTTCCATTCACCATTTTCTGGATCTCTACATCACCTGGTGATTATCTAAAGATAGTGGAGCTGCTCTCACTGGACACTGCCCTTCTGGCGAGTTATAAAACCTTTCTGCTGGAGCCAGTGCATCTTTGTCAAAAATCAAGAAGTTAATAGTATAAAGAGCTAGATTTAAAAGTTCTCTAGGGTTCCTTTTGTTTTTGGAGGAGCATCTTGATGTCTCTGTTTCTCCTCTACTGTTGCCTGTCTTTGAGGATTAAAAGGAATGCCAGTGGTGTGTAAAATCTGATACTGTGCACAAAAATGTACAAAATGTTTAGAAGCATATGCAGAGCCATTGTCTGTTTTTATTGTTTGTGGCACCCCCATGATTGCAAATGCTTGTATAAGGAATTCATTGACCAATCGGGCTGTCTCTTTTGCTGCTGGTATTGCAAAAGTGAATCCTGAAAAGGTGTCTACTACAACATGGATTTCTGTGGTCTTTTGTAGACATACTTCTAACATTTATTCCTAATGTTACTTTTGTAAATGCTTTTCTTACTGGAGTAAGAGCAGTAGCCACATACATTTGATACATAGTGGGCTATTTTTCATTCTCTGTGGCAAAACTGTTCATATCTTTTATAAGGCTCAGCTAAATTAATGCTGGGCACTGAAAAAGCAAATCTTTTCATATCCTCATTATCAAGAGGGATAGAATAGAAACAATCTTTACTGTCTATAACCCACAGAGGCCATTCTCTAGGCAATTGAGTAGAGATGGGAGTCCAGGCTAAAGAGTTCCCATAGTTTCCATCTGTTCATTTACTTTTCTTAAATCAGGCAACATCCTCCATTTTCCAGATTTCTGTTTTTGCAACAAATACTGGGGAATTCCAAAGACTTAAAGAAGATTGTAAGTGTCCTTGGTCAAGTTGCTCCTGTACTATATCTAATAAGACCTGAATTTTATCACTAGTTAAGGGCCACTGTTCTACCCACACTGGTGTATCAGTTTTCCATTGGATAGGAACAGGTGAGAGTGCAGGCAGGCCTTCAACAGCAGCGGTTTTCAACTATAAAAGGAGTAAAAACTCCTGTTTCACTTTCAAATATCCATCTCAAAGGGGTAGCACTAACTTCAGCTGCTTTTGATCCTCCTATGGCAGACATGTAGGTGTCTGCCTTAATCTTTGGCCAATGACTGGGCCAGTTGGCACCTCTAATGATTGTATAATGTGCACCTATGTCTACCAACCCTTCTAATGGTATGCCATTTACATAGATAGTGAGCATAGGTCGGTCAGCTGTAACTGCTGCAGTCCAGAATATTTCTGATTCTGTTGCTTGGAGGTCAAAATCTGGGCAAATATCATCAAATTGCCTATTAGGAGTCTTATCAGTAAACCTGATGCTGCTACTTCTCCTGGTTGATAAGTCACACATTAGGGCCTGGGATATTATCTATACATTCCCCAGTTTCCTATATCAGTATATGGATGGACACTGCTTTGTAAGTGTCAGGAGGTGAAATGGTCAAGCCTACTGTGCCTGGAGGCAAGGGATCCATGGGCTGGAGAAGAACAGATTTCACCTCTCCAGGGGGTATCTCAGTAGTCCCAGCTGCATACAACTCTATTCTCCCCAGTTGTAATTCCTTTCCCCAATCAGGTTGCTTCCTGGCTGATTGGTCATATCTGAGTACTAACTCAGGACTCTGGTGCCAAGTTCCACTTCCCACTTCCCTCAGTCAAAGTACATTCTGATGCCCAATGGAAGCCTCTGTTGCATGTTGGACATGGGTTTTGGGTCTTGTTCTCCCACTCTATCTCTATGCCAACATTGAGCTTTCATGTGCCCTACTTTACCACATTGAAAGCATTGATGAGTCTCTCTAGAAGTTCCTTGCCAAAAGGGACCCTGTCTTCCCATGTTCGAATCTTGGGAAGTCTGCATCATAGCCTGGTTATAAAAGGTATTTATGCCCACTGTGGCACAGCGTCTTATGATCTTATCTAAAGGAGCATCCTTGTGTAGTCCTAGTATAATTCTTTTACAAACCACATTAGCATTTTCTTTAGCAAGTTGTTTTATCATTATTCCTGTTGCTGCATTTTCACCAATAATTTGTATGATAGCTGTCTACAGATGTGCCATGAAATCAGCAAACGGTTCATTTGGACCTTGTGCTATTTTCATGAAGGCTACCCCTCTGTCTTGTCTTCCTGGGAGGGTGCTCTGTGCTTTGATAGCTGCAGCAGCAATTTGCTCATATGCTACTATAGGATAATTAAGCTGTGCTAATATGTTTATAAAAAGACCTAAATCTGCTTGCTAGTTGGTCCATAAAGAGTGCAAGCCTTTTTCAATTTCCAGATTAAAATTTAAAATTTAAAAATTTTTGATCTGAAGAATCAAACTCTTCAATCACAGGATATGCTCCTATTTTCAAATCAGATATATTCTGTTCTTAATATATCCTTTTTTTATATAGTTCTTTTTTAGCTTTAACTGGAGCCATTTGTAATCTTGTCATAGGGTGTGGATAGAACTGCTATATGGGTGGTGCTGATGGTGTCACTGCCCCTCACACTCCCTCCTTTTTCTATCCATGAAGGTGAAATTGAGGTGGGAGGGTCAGGAGATGGGGAATGCCCTAAGGGCATCTGCTGAGAAGCACCACACTCCTTAAGTTCATCAGCACTGTACTTAACTCCTTTTTTGTCTAGTTTTTCAGCTGCTTTGTCAGTACTATCCCCCTCCTGCTCTTTCTCCTTTTTCCTTATTTTAAAACTTGTGGGATTCCTTAAAGCTAATTGTATTATGTTGTATATATAGAATGTTTCCTCAGGAATTGAATCAGGACCATTATCGTAATATTCAATTAGTTGCTCTCCCACTAGTTTGCACTTATCTGGCTCTAATTTTTCTTCCTTAGAGAACTAAGGAGATGTGCACTCTAATATTAATAAGAGTTCAATGATCTGTTTCCAAGTTACCAACATACCTTGCTTCTTTATAACCTAATTATGTTTACTTGGGGTAGGGAAGGTGCTTTTCTTATTATTGAAAGTGACTAGTTTAACTCTTATCAAAGTTTCCTGTTTGTCCATTTTTGTACTCACCTTATTTTGGGGTCATAGGGACTTCACCACTGAGTTTATGATAATGTCAGTCAAACTGCTGAGTGTAGGTCCTTACGTACAGAGCATCAAAATGTAGTGTGCTTCTTTTAGGGCCCCATGTTGGGTGCCAAAATATATTGTTCAAACTAACTCTCTGGAGGATCTCGGGATGAGCCTTTATCTTAGTGGAGGAGTGCAGGAGGCAGGAGAGCCACTGGTCAAAGATGGAATGTCTCATTTACAGTCTTCTCAGCCCTTAAATACTTCCGTACAATTTCATCACCACAGCATAGTGAATATGTGTGAACTAGAGAACCATTACATCACCGTACTAAGTACTAATGTGTGAACTAGAGTGTAAGGGCCCTTTAAATGGGCGGACACAGTGCAATGGGAGATTTGAATCCCCCAGATAGTATTCTCTGTGGATCTATATCTGCCTTGTAGGTGGGATCTTGGCCACATTGAGATAGCTTCATAATGGGTGACTCTCTCGCTGATTGGCTGTGTGTGTGACCTCACAGGCCCTTTATAAGCCCACTGCAGGCAGCAGTCGCTCTCTTTAACCTGGCGCTCTTTAACCTGGCTCCCTAGCCTGGGTGGCCAAGCCAAGATGGATAGCCCAGAGAGGTAAGGAGTTTGGTAGAGAACATGTGGGTCTTCTGACCAGGTGTTCACTCGCGAACCAACAAGTCAGGGCATCAGTCAGGGCATTATGTGAGTAGGTATAATTAAGGCTTTTAAGATTGCACGTGGCTGTTCTTGAGCAAGCTACCAGTTATTAAACTATAGATTCAAGAGATAGTGGCCACAGACCTTTGAAAGCCTCAGAAGAGGCGAGCTGGGTGGAGTTGACACTGCAAAGGTCAGTAGTCAAAAGTAGTACTCTGTTGGGCCTAGGACAGACTGGTAATAGTAACTGCAAGGAGTGCATGTTACAAATGGCGCCTGAACGTGGATGCATCAGGAATTATCAGGTTTTGAAAATATTTAATATTCAGAATTAAGATTCTGAAAGATCCGGTAGAAACGCCACTTAGGAGGGAAGGCAGAGAGGCAATATGGATCCAGATAACTCTGGGATCAGGCTCACGGATACAGCTGAACATAATGCTGATATAAAGAGGTTAAAGAGCCAGATGGAAGATCTTTTTTTTTTTTCCATGCTTTTTATTTTTATTTATTTATTTTTTAAATTTTATTTATAATTTTTTTGACAGTATATATGCATGAGTAATTTTTTTTTATAACATTATACATTCATTTTTCCAAATTATCCCTTCCCTCCCTCTACTCCCTCCCCTTGATGACAGGCAATCCCATACATTTTACATGTGTTACAATATAACCTAGATACAATATATGTGTGTAAATACCATTTTCTTGTTGCACGTTAAGTATTAGATTCCGAAGGTGTAAGTAACCTGCGTAGATAGACAGTAGTGCTAACAACTTACATTCGCTTCCCAGTGTTCCTTCTCTGGGTGTAGTTGTTTCTGTCCATCATTGATCAACTGGAAGTGAGTTGGATCTTCTTTATGTTGAAGATAAGATGGAAGATCTTTTAACAAAGATCACCACTGAAGAACAGCAGGAAGCTTGTAATCTAGCTCCCAGAAGGCTATCCCCACACCTATTAAATATAGCTCGGAGAGGGAGCAACCTAGAGCTAATGTGTTTGTATGACAGTATAGAGTAAAAATGCAACAGCAAGAGTTGCTGGAATTGCAGATTAAACTACAGATTGAGATAGAGAAAGAAGAAAAAGCTAGGTTACTACACAAACCAGTGGCTGAAGCTAAGGAGGGAAATAAATTAACCACATGGATTTCAGTTGGAGAAATTTTTCTTAGCATTTTGTTGGTTTACCTCGTGCATTATTGTCTTAAGGAATTCATTGATTACTCTTCCATTGAGAAGTTTAGTTCTTTTTATGTGCAAAGCGAGGGTTGGATTTTACATCAGCCTTTGGGGAATTTTCCAATTCCTCTTCCCTCAGCCCCATGGGAGAAGGAGGAGGAGGAAAAGAAAGGGTGATAATATCATCAGCACTGCCTATTAATCCATTTAAAACTCCAGTATCTTCATTTCCAAAGACCGGAGTAGGCTTTATGGCCCAAGGCAAAAAGGAATTGTGGTGTATTGAGTATAATCAGAAAAATTTTAAAAATACAGTTCAGTTAATTTCTAAGAAACCTTACAGGGATAAGACCTTGCAGTTAGAGAGAGTGGAGTTTTATACTTGTAAAACTGCTAGGATTGTCTTTGGAGAGTTGGAACTCCTCTTTTCTTACCTCATGAATTTTCCACTTCCACAGGTGAAATATTTCTTGTCCATAATGACCTTATTGCTAATTTCTCTCTATTAGAGGCAGATACCAGAAATTATTTTCTTAATTTGTGACAAAAAATGACCAACCAGTGAGAGTTCCTGGATACATTTTTAATTAAAAAGGAAATGATTATTCTTCAAAGGTGGTCATCAACAGATTGTTTGTTTGTTTTTTTTTTTTTTTTGTGACAATATTTATCCATAATCAACCCATGTGAGATCACAAAATTATTGCCAAGACTTAGGTTTCCTGTCAGGTGCAAGGTCAATCTTTTTTTTTTTTTTTTTGGCAACCTTGATCTTCTCCCAGGGCTCAGAACAGAACATGATAATGCTGCTTTTCCTCTTCCCACCCTTAACAAATAAAATACACAATAACACTTCAGACTTCTTTTGAAGAAATGTGCTGTTTGCATCCAAAATACTATCAGTATTGCTCCTATATCGGAGTATATAGAGATGTAGTGAATTAGAAAAAAAATTGAGCACCTGTTAGGTGATAGAAATAGAAAATTTTAAACATAATTCTAACCTTCAAAGAGCTTACAATCAAGTAAGACTTCACAGTTATATAGTATGTTTTATTACAGCATTGGTAGGTATAGTTTAGAATGTCATATAAAAGCTTTAGACAAATGATAAGAAAAGGTGTTATGTAAGGTAAAAGGAGGAAGGATGTTGATCAAGGGATCAGAGAAGTTTCTTAAAGGTGATGATATTTTATTTAGTTTTAATCTACCAACAAACATTTATTAAGTGCACATCATGTGCTAGGGATCCAAATGCAGAGGATATAATGATCCTTGCTCAAAAAAGCTTACTTTGTAATAGGAGAAGACAAAAGAATACATGCATATCTGCTTATTAAACACCTATTATATTCCAGGAACTGTGTTAAATATTGGGGGCACAAAGAAAGTGAAAGACTGTCACTGCTCTCCTCTACTGGGAGAGACAACATGCAGATATCTATGAAAAATGAACTCTACATAGGAAACAATAGAGGGAAGGTACTAGAATTAAGGGGAATCAGGAAATCCTTCAAAGCCAAGGAAGCTGGGAGTGAAGATGGGGGAAAAGGGGAAACCATTCCATGCCCAGAGAGGGCCAGCAAAAACATCTGGATTTGGGAGATGTAGTATCTCATTCAAGGAATAGCAATGATGTTAATTTAGCTGGATCACAAAATACAAGCAAGTGTGTAAAGTCAGAAGACTGGAAAGGTGAGGGAATTAGGGCTGGGTTATTAAAGGTTTTGAATGATCAATAGAGGTGATCAAGAGACACTGCAATTTATTAAGGAGGAGGGTGACATGATCAGATCTGTGTTTTAGGAAGATCAGTTTGACAGCTGAGTAATGGATTGGAGGGGAAGAGACTTGTATTAGAGCAAGCAGAACAGCCAGTTGAAAAGCTCCAAGCTTGAAATGACAGCCAGCACTAAGATGGTGGCTAGGAGAAGAGAAGGGCATGGAAATAAGATGATATGAATATAAAATTTACCAGAATAGTTATGGAGGGTGGGAGGCATGAAAGAATCTAAGCAGTCAAGCATATCAGGTTCCACATTTGGTGATTAGGTGAATGGTAGTATCCTTAAAAGCAATAGAGAAGTTAGGAAGAGGAAATTATTGGAGGAAAAAGATAATGTTCAATTTTGGACATGTTGAGTTTATGATGTCTATAGAACATCCAGTTTGAGAAGTTTAATAAGCATTTGGAGGTGTGAGAACAGAGGTTAGAACTGAATAAGTAGATATGAGAATCATCAGTATTAGAGGGATGGTAATTGAAACCATAGGAGCTTATGAGATCACCAGTTGAAATAGGATAGAGGAAGATGAGAAGCCCAGGGCAGAGCCCCGAGGGACACCCATTGTTAGCAGGTTTTATCTAGATGAATAATCAGCAAAGGAGGCTGTGAATCAGTAGCATAGATCACAACAGAACCAGATGTCAGCAATGTCATGAAGACCTAGAGACAAGGGAGTGATTAAGAAGAGAATGCTTATCATGTCAGAGATGCAGAAGAATCAAGCATGAGGGTTGAGAAAAGACCTTTAAATTTGACAATTAAGAAATCATTGGTAACTTTGGATAGAGCAGTTTCATTTGAATGAATCTGGAAGTAAGAGTTAAGAATAAAATAAGAAAGCAAAGGAGGGCACCTATTGTAAAAGACCTTTTCCAAGGAACTTAACTACAAAAAGGGAAAAGAGATATGGGACCACAGCCATCAGTAAGGGATGAGCCAATTGAGGGTCATTTTGAGTATGAAGATTGTTTTTATAGGCAGTTGGGAAATAGCCAATAGAGAGGAAGTAGCTCAAAATTAAGTGAGAGAGATGGGATGAGGGAGCAATCTACTTCTCAGCGTAGTTGTGAGCATCAAACAACAATGTATGTACAATGCTAAATAGTTTAAATTCTGCAGTCATTAAAATCTAAGATTTTTCTTGCTTGTTTATTAATACATATATGATAGTCAGATATTGCAGAACAACATTAAACTGGGTGTATGGGTAAACAGGAAGAGACAGAACTGGATCACATTTTAGAAATTGTGCAGCACTTTCTAAAATTTGAAGCTGTTTCTTTCTATAAGGAACTCAGTCATTTACTAACTGTGTGATCCTGAGCATATTATTTGACCTTTATTTTCCTCCATTTTCTCAACTATAAAATAGAGATAATAACAATAACTACTTGACATGATTGTTGGAGGGATCAAATGAGAATATTTGTAAAGTGCCTGGCTAACATTTATATAGCACTTTGTGCAAAATAGTAGATACTACATAAATGCTTATTCTCTTCCTGTCTTCTCCTATAAAGTCTCATTCCCTTGCCCACCCTATCCCCATCGTTATTCCATTGATGTTACATGGCTATAAATTGTGAATGACCAAGGATCACACACAAATTCTAGTAAGTCAAAGGGTAATAGAGAGATTCATTGTGAGTGTGTTAGTAGGTTTCAATGTATTTCTAGAAAGAACTTATAAATAAAAAATTGGATAAAAGACAAGAGGGAGTATCTGTGTAACTCCTTATGTAGCATGAATCAAGATTAGCAAATGGACAGCCTGAGTGCTAAAATGTTAAAGGAAACGTAGAGGAAGGAATCCAGCTTAATAGCTAGATCCTCTGGAGGATTTATGGAAAGACACAAGCTCTTCCCAGGATGAGAAGGCATAGATGGGTTGCAATCTGTTTGGTGAAGGATGAGTCCATACTGATGAAATCACAAATCTATTAAAGTTTTGAAGGTCCTTCCTAGCATTGACTTCCTGTGAATCTGTGTATTTGCCTTGGCCCACCACAGGTGCATCCCTTTAGATCAGTTCCCCAGTCTTTTGGAAGTTGCATCAAGCTGTCATTGATGGATGTGTGTTTCCTCCTTACCCCATGGACTAATATTACATATGCTTTATTTAGGGTACTTTTTTTAAAGGTTACTGTAGTGTCTTTGAGCAATGGAGACATCCTGTAATGTCATAAAAAATTCAATCCAAAGGAGTCTCCTTAAATCCAAAGTATAAGGACCTCAGGAACATTCCCCACTCCATTAAATGAAGAAAACTTAGGGAAATTCAAAGTCTCTTTTCTTATGACAGAGATTTTGAATATCAACTAGCCTCCAATTCCTTCAGCATTGGTCCTTAAACCTTGCCCTGTACAACGAAGTCTAGACTCCAGACTCTCTTAGTTCCTCACCCACAATAAATGGTATTATTTGACCTAGTTAAGCACGCTATAAAAACCCATGGGATTTTATTAGTCTGGACTGCTCCTTTTCCACCGGGGACCCCTGTTTCCATCTTCTATGGCTAATTCAGTGATTGTATTTCCCTTCTATTAACTCAGATGGCTTTACATTCTCTCTGCTGACTCCTTACTAGACTTATAACATCTGCTCTTTGTATTTCATGATCCTGAATCTTAATAAAACTATTTGTTGTTCATCCTATGTTTTAAAAGAGGACTTATAATATCACAGGGTTTTGACTTGAGAATGAATTGGATTTAAGTGAGACAGAATTGCACAAATTCACCAGGCCCACGGACTCTTCCAGTGTCCTGAAGTCCTGTGACAAGACAAATCAAGATAATTGGTGATGGCCCAGGAGGGAATGGATGACCTTGTTATCTTCATTGTCTGATCAAGTTCTAAGAACTGCACAACTGTCCATTGGAACAATTTGTTCTCATCACCCATTCCTCTAAGGAAGTCTTCACATGCTTGGGGTAGACATTTCCTTAAATCACCAATGGGTTCAAGGCCTGTCATTATCCTCAACCCGGCTTAGCCTCCCTGCTGAGACAGTTTTACCAGGATGTGACTATTATACATTCTACAGCTTCTTGGAGCCACAAAAGAAAGCTGGGTGACAGAACGACACACCAAAAGTGGATTGCTTCAATCAAACTACATTAAGATACCAATCATTAGTTCAGAATGTTCTTCTTAATTCACAATGCTCCTCTACACATATACATGCTGATACCTTATCATTCTAAGTACAACATACACACACATACACACACACACACAAACACACACCCCATAATCATCTTTAACATCATTGGAGAGACAGCTTAGCATAATGACTAAAGAGCTGATCTTGATTATGAATCTGGACTGTGTTTATCTCTGACATATACTGGCTGACCTCAGAGGAGTTGCTTAATTTCTTATTACCCCAGGCTATGGATCTGAGAATTTAAGTTGCAAACTGGATAGAAATAATATTTAGTTAGAATTTACATAGTGCTTTAAGGTTTGCAAAATGTTTTACATTTTATCTTTATCTTATCTTCATAACTGCCCTGGGAGATAAGTGCTAGAGTTATCTCCTTTTTAGAAATGAGGTTACACATGATTTGTCTGTGGACATAAAGCAGATAAGTACCTGAGACTGGATTTGAACTCAATTCTTCCTGATTTCAGGTCTGACAATCTAGTCCACCAAAGCTACATTGGTAGAGAAGGTTTCTTCACTGGGAATTCAGAAAACTAATAAAATCACAGGCTGAGACTAAAAAAGAAAAGAAAAGAAAAGAAAAGCCAAAATTCCCTGACAATGCTTTAATGTTTGCAAAACAAAAAAAGCAACAACAACAAAACCGAAAGTTGGTTTTCTCATTTGAGCCTCAGGAAAACCTTGTGACATTGGCCCTCTAGGTATTAATATCTCCATTTTGAGAAACTGAGGTTCAAAGAGAGCTTAAGTGGCAAAATCATCTTCAACTAGTGGGATTCAGAGCCCGGACTCAAATCCAGCTGCTCCTGACTCAGCACTATGTGGCTGGACAGATTGGCTGATTCACTTTGCTACACAAATATCAGGAAATGAGGGAATGAAAGGACACAAAAATAGTCAAAACAAGATCACAGACAAAAGCTGGAAGGGGTCATTTAGTTCAGATGTAATATCTAAAAGTGGTTGGAGATCATTGTTTAAGAAATTACGACAGCACAATTGTCCCCAAATTTTCTTACAAGCTATTCCTCTGGAGTGGCTAGAAGACACAGTGGACAGAGCACCAGGCCTGAAATACTCATCTTTCTGAGTTCAAATGTGGGCTCAGACACTTACTAGCTGGGCAAATCATTTAACTTTGTTTGCCTCAGTTCCCTCCTCGTAAAATGAGCTGGAGAAAGAAATGGAAAAGCTCTACAATCTCTTTCCAAGAAAATCCCAAATGGAGTCAAAAATCCCAAATGAATGAAAACATCATGGTTGCCTAAAAAAAATGGTGGCCTAGGAGGTTTCGATCATATAAGACTGCAGCCTAAATATTTTCACTTCTTCTCATAGAAAGTAACTAATTGTAGGAAGCTTGTCTTAATTATCCTCAGAGGTGTCAGCAGGGGTCTTTTCTTGGGGATATGGGATATAAAATCATGAATTTAGAGGTAGTGAATATCTTAGTCAATCAATCAATAGACAGGCACTCAATAACCATTTACAAAGTGCCTACTATACTCTAGATAGTGTTAAGCATGAGGATTCAAAGAAAGGTAAAAGACAGCCCCTGCTATCATGGAACTCACAGTCTAATGGGGAGACAACATGTCAATAACTGAGTACACACATCTACCTTCAGGATGAATTGGAAATAATCCAAAGAGTGAAAGCAGTAGCATTAAGGGGAATTATAAAAGACTTCCCATGGAAGGAGGGAAGCCAGGAGGCAGACAAGAAATCTGGGAATCCCATGCCTGTGGTTCAGTCACTGAAAATGGCAGTAGTTAAAAGGATGAGGTAACTTGTTCAAGGAAAATCAGTGTATTAGGGTGAAGAGAAGGTGTGAGAGAGCAGTTGGGTGGTTCAGTGGATAGAGCTCTGGGCTTGGAGGCAGGAAGACTCATCTTCATGAGTTCAAATCCAGCTGCCTTGGACACTTACTAGCTGCATGACCCTAGGCAAGTTGCTTGATCCTGTTTGCCTCAGTTTCATCATCTGTAAGTGAACTGGAGAAGGAAATGGTGAACCACTCCAAATGGAGTCAAAAAACAACTGAACATGGAAAAGATGGAAAATGTAAGAAGACTAGACAAGCTGGGACTATCCCAACTTTCCTTATTTGTAATTGTTGGTTAAATGATTTATCCAGTGTCAAGATGAACTAAATGACAGAAATGAAATTTAAATCCAGACCCTCTGACTCTTGATCTATTATCTGGATCTCTTGACACTTCACCATGGGCCCTTTGGGAATGGACATTACATTGTTTTTGTTTTCTCTTTAAGATTTATTGGGAATAAACAATCTAAAACATTTGAAACAAAAGACCTCCTGAGAACTTTGCCTCTGGAACCCCTTGATACTTTTCTCAAGTTTACTGTGGGGTAATTGAGTAATTATTTATCGAATTATGTCCTAAGCCCCTACCAGTGCAACATATATTCACAGATCTGCAAGAATTATAAATCTAGTCACAAAGCACCTAAGACACAAACAATATAAATTCCAAGGGAGAAGGACTCAGGTATTAGAGGTATTCAAAGTCCTCCATCAATAAGTAGGTGTTTTCTCCTATCCTTCTGTAAATAGTAGATGGATGGGAAAAAATTCCCAGAAAGATGTTACTTAGGAGTATGGAAACTTCCTCCCACATATGAAAGGACTGAAGTGAAGAATGAATTATTAACTTGACCAATTTGATGCCATATTCTACTGCAGATTCTTGGGGCTGGATTCATTTTGTCTCCAAGTCTTGTCTTCCTGCTAGCTCTTAATGGAACTAATTTGCTGGATTTCCAACCTCCATAGTCACCAGAGAATAATTTCTGTTTAGACATCTATGTTCCCATTTCCTCAGTAGATGACTCTTTTTACCTTCAGTATCTTAGATATCTATGATAGATATCATAAGTAGTTTTACTACCTCTCACTTTATTTGTTAGTTCAGTGTCCTATAAAAATTGATTCTTTAGAAAACTACTTATCAAGCAACATATTTTAAAAGGCTGATCCATTTACTCCCCCCCCCCCCGCCCCAGGCTGGGGTTAAGTGACTTACCCAGGGTCACACAGCTAGGAAGTGTTAAGTGTCTGAGACCAGATTTGAACTCGGGTCCTCCTGAATTCAGGGCTGGTGCTCTATCCACTGCGCCACCTAGCTGCCCCTCATTTACTTTTTTTTTAAATAAAAATTTTATTGATAAATATTTTTAAACATTACCTACATTTCCCAATATATCCTTCCCTAATGTCTACCAAGGAAATATCCCATATAAAAAAAGAATAAAAAAGGGTAAAAAATTTCAGCAAACTTTGAAAGTCTGACATTTTTTAAATATAGTGTTCCATAGCTATGTTCATTCACTTTTGTAATGAAGAAAGAGAAGGTATCTTTTCATATCTCTTATTTATTTATAATTTATTCTTTATAATCTCATAACTTTTTAATATTCTGATTGTTTGATTATTCTTTCCATTACAAATGGTGGGGAGAGCTCAACAAATTCTTTTTAAAAATTTATTTTAGCTTTTATTTACAAGACATATGCATGGTTAATTTTTCAGCATGAACCCTTGTAAAACCTGTTTCAATTTTTCCCCTCCTTCCCCCCACTCTCTCCCCTGGATGGCAAGTTGGCAAGTAGATGAACACATGTTAAATATGTTAAAGTATATGTTAAATACTATACACACACACACACACACACACACACACACACACATGTTTATAAAGTTATCTTGCTGCACAAGAAAAATCGGATTTAGAAATAAGGTAAAAGTAACCTGAGAAGGAAAACAAAAATGCAAGAGGGCAATAACAGGAGTGGAAATGCTATGTTGTGGTCCACACTCTTTTCCCATAGTTCTTTCACTAGGGTGTAGCTGGTTCTCTTCATTACTGAACAATTGGAACTGATTTGGTTCCTCTCATTTTTGAAGAGAGCCATGTCTGTCATAATTGATTATCATATAGGATTGTTGTTGAAGTGTATAATAATCTCCTGGTTCTGCACATTTCACTTAGCATCAGTTCATGTAGATCTCTCCAGGCCTTTTTGAAATCATCCTGCTGGTCATTTCTTATATAACAATAATATTCCATAACATTCATATGCCACAATTTATTCAAGCCATTTGCCAATTGATGGGCATCCATTCAATTTCCAGTTTCTGGCCACTACAATGAGGGCTGCCACAAACATTCTTGCACATACAGGGGATATAAAGCAAGAAAAAGAAAAAACCTCACAATGTTATGAGAGACAACATTCAGGCAACTACAAACTAGCAAGATGTATCCAGAATCAATTGAAGACAATTCTAGAGGAAAGGTGGTTGATCCAGGGAGTAACTTTGGTTATTAGTTATTGAGAAAAAAACTATTTTAACCAAGCATTTGAAAGTTTTTCTTAAAAATTATGACTTTCTTCTCAGTAGAAAAATCTGGTACTAGTCCTTATTTAATTATATTTTATCTTTTCTTCCTCTCTCTTTTTCTCTTCTACTCTCCTTCCCTCCTTTTCATTATTTTCATATCCTTTCCACTCTTTTTCTTCCCTTTCTTCTTTTTTTCTTTTATTTTCTATATTTTGCTTTCCTCATCTTTTTTCATCTTCCTATCTGGAATGGATAGCATTTTTAATCACGAATCCTTTGAAACCATGTTGCACTGTTGTATTGATCAGAGTTACTAAGTCTTTCATAGTTGATTATTTTTACAATATTGCTGCTACTTGTATTGTTCTTCTGGTTTTTCTCACTTCACTTTTCTCGAGTTGATATGTCTTTCAATTTTTATATAACCATCTCCATCCTTTCTTGTAGCATAATAGTATTCCATCACATTCATATATTCTTAACTTGTTGAGTCATTCCACAATTGTTGGATATCCCTTTGGGTTCCAATTCTTTGCCATCACAAAAAGAGTTGCTATAAATGTTTTTGAACATATGTGTCCTCCTGTATTGTTCTCTTCTCTAAAATGTAATCTTCTCTGGGAGCAGGTTTCTTGGGGAGCTTCTGGAGGCAGCCTTAGTTGCAGTTCAGTTCAACAATCACTCAAATGCAGCCAGGAGTTAATCCTTTATTTAGTCCAAATCCTTTATTTTCTCCTTCAAAGTCTTGAATCTTTTCTTGGGGCCTGGTTAGCTTTCTTAGAGGCCTGTCTCTCTCCTTGGTTCTGAGAACTCTTGCTGCTAGTCCTTTGTCTCTGCCAGCTTTAGCCTCTTGTCTTCCCAATGTCTCCAACCAGCACAAATGTGGAAATTGGAATGAATTTGACTCCACCTTTGAGAGTGGGCTTGAAGGCTTGACTTGTGAATCTCCCCAAGTCCAAGAGTGGGCTTATCCTTTGGTGGGCTTGTGAACTTCTCCTTATATATGCTCTCTAAAGGTGTGAATTTGTGAACTAATGTGTGAACTCCTTTAAAGGTGTGAACTAAGTACCTTGTTTAGCATTAGCACCTTGTTTCAAGTTCGGGCCCATAACATCCTCCTTTTTTTTCTTTGAACACTTTGAACTATAGCCCTAGTAATGTTATTGCTGGGTCAAGGGGTAAGTACAATTCAGTAGCCTTTTAGTCATAGTTCCACATTGCTTTCCAGAATGGTTGGACTAGTTCAGAGCTCTACCATTCACACATTAGTGTGCCTATTTTCTTTTTCTGTCATCACAGCCAATCTGATGAGTATGAGGTAGTACCTCAGAGTTGTTTTTATTTTCATTTCTCTAATTATTAATGATTTAAAACATTTTTAAAAGTATTCCTATTGATTCGTTTCCTCTAAAAACTACTTATTCATAACCCTTGACCATTTATCAATTTGGGAATGGCTTTATTCTTATAAATTTGATTGCGTTCCTTACATATTTGAAAAATGAGACCTTCCTTTAGAAAGAAATTTGCTGTACAGATCTCCTACTTATCCCCACACTATTTTTCTGCTTTTCTTCTAACTTTAGCTTCATTGGTTTTATTTGTAAAAAAATCTTTTAAATTTTATATAATAAAAATTATCCATTTTACCTTCTATGAATTTTTCTATGTCTTGTTTGTTAATGGACTCTTCTCTTTTCCATAGAACTGATAAATAATTTTTTCTTTGCTCCACTATTTTGCCTATATTGCCCTTTATGTCTAAACCACATACCCACTTTGACTTTATCTTAGTATAAAGTATAAGGTATTAATCTACTTTCAGTTTCTGTTAGATTACTTTCTAGTTTTCCCAGCTTTTTTTTTTTTTTTTTTCAAATAGTGAATTCTAAATCCAATATCTGGAATCATTAGGTTTATCAAACACTACATTATTAGTACCTGATTTGTTCTATCAATCCATCACTGTATTTTTTATTCATTACTAAATTATGTTGCCTCAAAAATATAGTAACCATATTAATAGTTCATGTAAAAAGATCAAAGTCTGAAACAAATGTTATAATAGGAATTAGGTCAAGAGTTGGTAAGAACCTTAAAGCAAAATAATTCCAACTTAAAAGTAAAATTATTTCTAGAACTGGGGGTGGGAGGGGAAGGTGGGTTGTGGCGATCTAAAAATGAGCCACAAAATCAAATACTAATCTATTTAAAAGTAAAAAATAGTAAACTATTTAAAAGGAATTTCTTGTTAAATACTGTAACGTTCTCATCATCTCTCAGTTGTAATCCTTCTCTGGGAGATTTCTTTTCTGTATAATCTTTTCCTCTGTGAGCAGGTTTCTTGGGAGGCTTCTGGAGCCTCTAGCCAGCCTCTTTTTCTTCCTGAATCCTGGCTCTGAATCTCCTCCAGCTCTTGTCCTTCCCCAATCCAGACTGCTTGTCCAGGCCCAATATTGTCTTTTATCCTCCCAGAGAATGGGCTTGTGAGAACTCAGGGGCTTGTGGGAAATACTTCAACCAATGAACTTGCTGCTTTTAAAGGTATAAACTCCTTTAAATATGTAAACTCCTTTTCAGAAGTCTAAAGGTGTAAACTCCCTTTAAAGGTTTGAACTAAAGGTGTGAATTCTGAGCTAGAGAATTGTTTAGACAACCTGAGTTATCACCTTGTAATCCTAACAAAATACAAAGTACATTGCTTATTAATATAATAATAATAATAATGACAACTAATGACAGTTTGATTAACTTACACTGTTCAAGTATTATTTGGTGGCTATTACTAGTATTCTTTTTTTCTTTTACTTTTTAAGGCTTTTATTTTCAAAATATATGGATAAGTAGTTTTCAACAGTCACCCCTGCAAAACCCGGTGTTCCAAATTTTTTTCTTCTTCCCTTCCCCCCTTAGACAGCAAGCAATCTAATATATGTTAAACATGTGCAATTCTTCTATATATTTCCACAATTATCATAGAATTCTTTTTCCAATTAATTTTCTATTCACTGTTCAGTGAAGTATAGGAAAGCAGAACTAGCAAAAGCAGGCATGAAGAATCATTGATGAAAGGACCTCAGAAACCCCCTTTTTGTTGTTCAGTTGTTTCAGTTCTGTCTGACTCTTTTTGACCCCATTTAGGGTTTTCTTGGGAAAGAGACTGTAGTAGTTTGCCATTTACTTCTTCAGTTTATTTTACAGATGAGGAAACTGAGGCAAACAGGGTTAAGTGACTTGTGCAGGGTCACACAGACAGTAATTATCTGAGGCCAGATTTGAACTCAAGTCTTCCTGACTTTAAGCTCAGTCATGTACCCACTATGCCACCTACCTGCCACCAAAGATCACCTAGTACAATATAAAAATGCCCTTTGGTTAAGAATTTTTGGGGTAGTTAGGTGGTGCAGTGGATAGAGCACCAGACCTGAAATCAATACTTTTTAGCTGTGTGATCCTGAGCAAGTCATTTAATCCCATTGTCTCAGGAAAAAAAAAAATTGATGATTTTTATCCATTAAGAAAATCAAAAAGTTAACTTTAGGACATTGCTTTGAAATTATAGTAACTTCTGATAAAGTTCTAGACTGAGAGCCTGGGTTCACATCCTACCTCCGACACTAGCTGTATGATTCTAGAAAAGTCACTTAAGTACTTCAGGCACCTCTACTACTGAGATCTGCCAGTAGTAAAGAGTGTTCCAATATGGTGTCACGTTCTTGTTTAGATGCTTCTTATATTCTCCTAGTGAATCTTGGATTCTACTTTCCTATTGATCAGTATATATTTAGCATAGGGACATGATTTTGGACTTCAGAAAGTCAGATGCAGAGCTGAGGAAAATGATGGCAGGCCAGCGTGTGCCCCTTTTCAAAATGGAGGCTCCAGGAGGACACACCAGTGGGAGATATTACAGGATGAGGAAGCTGCAGGAATGATAAGATGTCCTAGAGTAAGATGCAGATGAGGAAAATTCTAGGATGACATGGCAATAAAGCTATGATGTTGAAGGCTAGACAACCAGGAACAGTGCATGTTATATACTGTACACGTTGTTGGATGGGTCTGAGACACTAACTCAGTATTGGAGAGACAAACTGGTATTGTCCAAAAACAAGTCTTTTTTATGATATGTGTTCCTTATGATAAAATATAGGAATTCATCTGGAAAAGGTCTGAGATTTTAATGAGACTAGGAACTCAATAGGAAGAGGAAGAGAATAAAACTTCTCTGAGAAAAAACTGGAAGCTATGGCCATTCATTACAAAATATAAGCTTTGAATAATTTAAATGAAAACAAATCAATGCTTGCTTCTGGTAGTAGGGTATAATGCATTTCAGAATCAGTCAAGAAGCATTTATTAAGTGCTTACTGTGTGTCACATATTGTGCTAAATATAGACTTGATACAAAGAAAAGCAAACATTGTCCCTGCCCTCAGAGAACTCACATTCTAATGGAAGTGGGGATGGGAGTAGGGGAGAGATATTGTACTCTATACTTTCTCTTGCCCAAACCCTAATTGCAAATTGTTACCCTTTCCTTCCAATTTTTTACATTTTGCCTCTGCCACTGAAGTATACATTGCTTGTGACAAATACCTTATTGTCTCTCTTAAATTTCCTTCTCTTCTCCTCTTGTCTGTATCTATTTCCACATCTCATTATGTATTTTTATATCAAAATTCTGTGTATTAGTAGGTGTATGTTTAGCCTTTTTTGTCCAGTTCAGATGAAAGTTTTACTATTCCACTTTTTCCATCTCCATATATTTTCACACATTCAAGTTATCTGAGATGTAAGTTCTCTTTTCTTCCCAGCATCTGGGGGTGTTGGGAAGAAGTCATTAAATAACTACAGAAATGTTGTTATAACCATTATTTCATAGTTCAGTGGAACAATGATCTCCTCAAGATGGGTACTTTCTCTAGTAGTGTATATAGGTCACAATTCCTCCATACCTTAGTCTATGGAAACTTTCCATCTGTTTGTAAGCCAAACTTTCCTATGTATTATGGTCTTCTCCAGGTAAACTACAAACTTTTTGAAGAACACTACTGTCTTTTTTGTTTTGTTTTGTTTGGGTATCATTTGTGCTTGGCACAAAGCAAATGCTTTTTATTCCTTCACACATTGCAGGAAGTGAAAATGTTTAGCCTGGAGAAGACCCAGGGGAGATGTTAAGACTGTCTGCAAGTTACTGAAAGGCTGTCTGGAGGGGATGTGGGAAAACTGGGACACTAATACATTGTTGGTGGAACTGTGAATGGATCCACCCATTCTGGAGAGCAATTTGGAACCATGCTCAAAAAGTTATCAAATTGGGCACCAGCCTTGAATTCAGGAGGCCCTGAGTTCAAATCTGGTCTCAGACACTTACTACTTCCTAGCTGTGTGACCCTGGGCAAGTCACTTAACCCCAGCCTCAGGGGGGGAAAAATTGGGGAAAATGAGGGTGAAAGAAGAAAACTAACAATGTTTATTAATTAGACTAGACATAATAGAATGACTATAATGAAAGACAAAGAAGAATATTTAAAAACAAACAACAAAAAACAAAAACAACAAGACAATATGATGATCAATTCTGAAGGATGTGGCCCTTTTCAATAGATTGGTTAATTCCAATAGATTTCTTATGGAGAGAGCCATCTGCATCCAGAGGGAGGACCATGGGAACTGAGTGTGGATTACAACATATTATTTTTACCTTTGTTGCTGTTTTTGTTTGCTTGTTTGTTTTTTTCTTTCTCATTTTTTTCCTTTTTTGATCTGCATGATAAATGTGGAAATATGTTTAGAAGAATTACACATGTTTAACCTATCTTGGATTACTTGCTGTTGGGGGGGGGAGGGAGAAAAATTGGGACCACAAGATTTTGCAAGAGTAAATGTTGGAAACTATCTTTGCTTATGTTTTGAAGATAAAAGCTATTATAATTTTTTTTTAAAAGGGAGAGAACCCTTCAACAATGAGATGATTCAAACCAGTTCCAAATGTTCAGTGATGAAGAGAATCAGCTACACCCAGAGAGAGGACTGTGGGAACTGATTGTGGTTCACAACATAGCATTTTCACTCTTTTTGTGGTTGTTTGCTTGCGTTTTATTTTGCTTCTCTTTTTTTTTTCTTGTGCAGCATGGTAATTATATAAATATGTGTACATATACTGGATTTAACATATATTTCTACCATGTTTAACATATATTGGACTACTTGCCATCTAGGAGATGGTGTGGGGGAATGGGAAGGGAAATTGGAACACAGGGTTTTGCAAAGGCTTTGCCCTTGCAATGGCTAATGTTGAAAAATTGTCCATGCATATGTTTTGAAGAATAAAAAAGCTTTAATAAAAAAAAATTAAAAGGGAGAGAAAAGAAAGGTTATCTGTCATGTGGAAGGGGGATTACCCAGGCCTGTTTAGCCCTAGAAAACTGTATTATGATCAATGAGAAGTTGCAAAGGGACAAATTTAGGACAAAGATCAGCATCTTTCCAGATAGTTAATATTCTCAGGTTTTATCTTTTAGAAGAAATTCTCCCTCCCCTTTTCATGGTTATTTAAGTCATGGCCTTTAGCTGAGAGTATGACTTGAGGAAGAGCGTAAATCTTTGGTTCTTGAACCAACCAACCTAGCTGCATTCCTGGTCCTTTCATATTCAAGTGTAGTCAGGGCATCTTAGAGATTCACTTTTACTTGTATCTTAGTGATCTGTATGTGATATCACATTTATCCTTATTAGATTTAGTCTAATGTTCTAGATTTTTGATATATTTTTTTTGGATCCTGACTGTTATTCAATCTAATAACTATCACTCCCAGTATTGTATCTTAAATTTAATATGTATGATGTCAATTCTTTTGTTGAAGTCATCAACCAACTTAGATAAAATTTTTTTCAGATAAGAACTCTTAAAGTATACCTGACATGATACAGTAAACAGTGTCAGAAATACCAAAGCTCAGAATGAGTTCAGACTTACTAACACAACACCTAAAAAAAAAAAAAAAAAAAAAAAAAAAAAAAAAAAAAAAAAAGGTGATGTTGTTTTCAAAATTATATTGTGGAAAAAACAAAGTTTAATGAAAAGACAAAACTACTGCTCTGGCATGTGGATAGGGTAGATAATATTCTAATGACAAAGGTAAGGCAGATTTTCTTTTCTTTTGATTTTTTTTTTTTTTTTTTTGTCTCAGAGAATATCCGAGATAAGTAAAATGATAGTAAGTGAGTATCTTTGCATCCTTGATGAATTCAAGTCATCTGGCCCAAATGAACTGCAATCTTGGCACTTGGAAAGCCTGGAAGTTAAAAGTTTTGAATCATTGTCTGTGAAGATTAAAGGCCATGTAGAATAGGAGGGATGAAGACTGAAAAAGAGAAAATATCCTAATTTCTTAAAAAGAAGAAAAGACTGGAACCTACAAACTATAGACCAATGAAACTAGCAACATGATAACTGTCATTATCTTCTATCATCATCCCTAATATTTATATAGCACTTTAAGATTTACAAAGTATTTATATATGATGTCTATTACTAGTAAATTATTTTATTTTTTAATCATTTCAGTTGTGTCTAACCCTTTCTGACCCTAGGTTTTTTTGTTTGTTTCTTTTGTTTTGTTTTGTTTTTGTTTTTTGCCAGAAATACTGAACTGATTTGCCATTTTCTCCTCTGGCTATTTTTATAGAAAACAGTGTTACAAATTCGCTCAAAGTCACCCAGCTAGGAAGTTTCTGAGACTGGATTTGAACTCAGACCTTCTTGACTCCAGGCCCAGCATTTTATCCAATATGCCACCTAATTGCGAAAAAAATTATTAGAATGTGTTATTTAAAAGATAACGAAACATATAGAAAAGAAAGCAGTTATCAGGTTGATTTATACAGACTAACTTTATTTCTTTTTTGATTGGAGGAATGCTAAATATTATTTTTCTAAACATTAGCAAAATATTTGATGAAGTACGTCATACCTCTTGTGGAAAAGAGGAAGAGATGTCAAGTGGATAATAGTAGAATTAGATGAATTCAGACCTGCTTAGTGGCAAACCCAAGAGGAGTAATTAATAATTCTTAGTCTACCTGGAAGGAGGTTCCCAGTAGAATACCTTAAGGATCTATGTTTGTTCCAATGCTGTTCAAAACTGAAGACTTCAACAAAAATATTGATAGCATACATAATAAATTTAAAATTACACAATACTGAAAGGGATAGTTAATGAATTGGATGACAGGGTCAAGATAAAAAAATAGCAAAAATCTAGAACATTAGACTAAATCCATTAAGGATAAATGTGATGTATTATGCTTAGACAAAAAAAAAAATTGCTAAAGCATAAAATTGGGACACCATGGGTTACAGAGATATTTATTTGAAAAAAAAATCTAGAAATTCTAATTGGCTAGAAGCTCACTAGAAATAAATATTGTGATGTGGCATTCAAAAACACTAACCAAAATCATGGGTTACATTAAAAGGGACATGGTGACAGCCCCTTCCTTTTGTATTCTGCTTTGGTTAGAACACATCTGGAATACTGAATTCCATTTTGAGCAGCAGTTTGGGAAAGGCATTAATAAACTAGAATAATCCCAAGCAGACCTATTAGAATGGTAAAGAGACCTCAAGTTTGTGTCATATGGAGATTGGTTGAAGGAATTGGCAATGGTTAGCTTGGGGAAGAAAGGTCTGATGGGAACTGTCTTTAAATATTTGAAAGACTATCACAAGGAAGAAGGGACTGGGTTTTCTGTTTAATCCTAGGGGGTAGAAGTGATATAGTGACATTCCTAGGGGAGATGTAGCAGTAACACTTATAGTCACTTGGGTTTGGGGAGTGATCTAGTTAAAAATTATATACTTCTATCTGATAAGAATGCTAAGGCCACAAATATTGCTGGCTGTCAGATAACAGCATGTTAATCAGGGATAACAGGGTTTCTGATACTATTGAACAACGATAATGAAATACTTAAAGTTGGTGCAAGTACAGGACAAAACTGGGGATCTGCCACTAGATCTAGTAACACCAAATACACCTTGGGAAGGTTCTCCTCCCACCCACCCTCAACTTATTCCCAATTCTACCCAGAGAATTACATAAAATGCACTTGCTCACAAACCAGACTCAATTCCACTTCTAAGCCATAAAATTTAAATTTCAGTGACATGAAGCACCTAGTCTCTCTAACTTTTCCCAATAAATTTATTTTCTTGTTCCTGGGTCTTTGCTAGCTTCTTTTGGAATTTAGCCTGCTCTAATTGGTATTACAATGATAATGAACTTTGCCCCTTCCCTTAGAGATGGGTCCAAACCTGGAAATTTTTTTGAGACACCTTTGTGACACTGGTCTGGAATCCCAAAATTTTGGGGGTCTCCTCATGAATCCCAACATTACTGGGAACAATAGACACTATGAACAAAATAACAAATTTAGACTTAGCATTAGAAAAAACTCTCAAAATCAGAATTGTCCAAAAGTGGAATAAGTTGAGATAGGACAGGGGTAGGGAACCTTTTTTTCTGCCGAGGGTTGTTTGGATATTTAGAACATCATTCACAAGCCATACAAAATTTTCAACTTATAGAATTCAAGCAGTGGGAGCTACCTAGTTTTCAGTTTCAGCCTGAGGTTGCCTTGGCAAATGATTTTACTGGCCTTTTTTTGGCTTGAGGGCCCAACATTCCCCACCCTACTCCTACATTAGGAGGTGATGGCAATGAAAATTTCCAAGTAAAGTCTGTATAACCATTTTGGGGTATGTTATAGTTGCGACTCTTTTGAGTTTGGATTGGACTAGATGGATGTTAAAGAAGGAAGGAAAGAAACAGCATTCATTTTATTTTATTTTTTGGCAAGGCAATAGAAGTTAAGTGACTTGCCCATGATCACACAGTGTTAAGTGTCTAAGACTACATGTGAATACCTGCCCTAAAATAGCATTTAATTAAGCATCTCTCCTGTGTTGGGTACTGTGCAAAGTGCTTTACAATAATCTCATTTTATCTTCACAATGACTGAAGGTAGGTGCTATTGATATCTACATTTTATAATTGAAAGAACTGAGGCAGACAGAGGTTACCTGACTTGCCACAGGCCACACAAAGAGGAAATGTTTGAGACCAAGATTTCCTGATTCCGGGCCCAGCTCTCTGTCCATTTTATCATTTAGTGGCATCCTTCCAACTCTGAACTCCTGTGATTCTAAGCCCAGACAGGACAAGAGACATATCTTTTATAAGCTTCATGTCTACTCTAATTGCTTAAGTGTTCCATACATTGTAAAATGCTCAAAAAATGTTCATTATTCTGGAATAATTGAAACAAACAAAAATAAATAGATGAATAAACAAATATATATTAACCTTCATTTGTTTCCTATTCCCTAATAAATAAAATCCATGATTTTTAGTCTGACATTCAGGGCCCAGTTTTAGTCTACTTTTCCAAGCCCTATTCCCTCTTACCCTATCATCCAGCTTCACTCTTTTTTTCCCCCCAAATCTCTGAACCTTTGAATTATTGTCTCCAACTCTACCCTGTAGAACAATAATTTAGAGCTGGAAGAGATTTTAGAAACCATAGAGTCTAACTCTTGCTGTTTTCCAGGTGAGAAATCCAAGGTCAAGAGTTGTTAAATGACTTTTCCAGGTGCGCACATCTTGTATATGTAACAAAATTTGAAGTCAGAACTCCTGTTTCCAAGTCTAGAATTCTATCCATTACACCATCTAGCTGTCACCTTAGCAAAGTACTTTTAAATAATTGGACGTGAACTGGGGAGAATGAGGCTGATAGATCTGGTGAGGTCTAGACCACTGAGCTGCAGGAAGGCTAAAGCCAATTGGGTGTCCCCAAGTCTGGCACCAATATAGTGAGCTGCCAAGAGCAGAGATCCTAATTAAAGAAAGAGAAAACAGTATAGGTCAGAAACAGAGTAGCAAAACTTCCATGCTCATCAGTAGTGAGACTGTACTTGTAAGTGGCTACTATATTTCTTGTCTATTCAAAATAGTGAGATTTAGTTTCCCCTTCATCCCCTTACTCCTTTAAGACTCAATTCAGATGAAGTCATTCCTGTCTTCCCCAATAGGAAATAAACTCTCTTCCATCTCTGATCCTAGTATTTTGCTCCTCCTCATATAGTACTTGCTACATTTTTTTACTTTAATTATCTGATTCTCATCAAGAGCAAGCTCTGACCATTTCTCACACATTTTTTATGTCTCTATAATGTCTGGCCTGAGGCTTCATACATAAAATAGAACCAGTAACAATGGGCCAAAATTACAAAAATTTGGTTAGACTTGATGTAAAGACAAATATCCCAACAATTAGAGCTATGCAAAAGTGTAATGTGATGCTTGGGAAGAATTGAATTTACCTTTTATTAGACATCTGCATTCAATCAATCAACAAATAATTTATGAAGTGCTTGCTATGTACCAGGGACCATACTAGGCTCTAGGAATACAGGTACAAAGAATGATACAATCCCTGCAATGAAGTTATACTCCAATGGGAGATAAAACAAAAATACATAAAACATACATTTTAAACACAAAATGAATAATTATGAATATGTATAAAGTAGTTGGATAAAAAACAGTTTAGGAGGGAGGTATTACTACCATTTGAGGGATCAGGGAAGGTTTCATGTAGAAAAATGAATCTTGATCAATATCTTTAAAAGAGGAAGATTCTAAAAGGCAAACATAAGGAATGAAGTGTATTTTAGGCATGGGGATGTTCAGTTAAAAATTCACAGTGACAAAAGTGCATGTGTGAGGAGCACAGGATAGTTTGAGTAGATGACATAGTATGGGTGTGGGAATAATATCTGGGAGGGTAGAAAGGCAGATTGGGGTCACATTGTACAGAAATGGATGAGTGTATACTCAGTCCTAGAGGTA
Organism: Sminthopsis crassicaudata; assembly: GCF_048593235.1. Lineage (NCBI taxonomy): Eukaryota > Metazoa > Chordata > Mammalia > Dasyuromorphia > Dasyuridae > Sminthopsis > Sminthopsis crassicaudata. The sequence goes on from NC_133618.1 coordinate 220,536,206, forward strand.
ACAGGAAGTCCCAGAGTTAGCTGAGTTAGGTGAATCAAATGGTTGAGGTGAGGTGAATCTGAGTTGGATAAGATGACCACTGAAGTTTCTTCTAACATAAAATTTTGTTATTCTGTGATTCTGAAGTACATTCATGGAATTTTTGATAATTTGAAATGGAAATAAAGCTTGTAGTTTGACATAACAGAGTTCAGAAAGCACTATATAGAGAATGGTTTGGAAGAGACTCAATCACTTATGGAATTGAGGAATAATTCACACAAAGGAAACTTAAGAGGGTTTCATATCAGAGAGATGACTGTGGGAGGAACTATGAAAGGTACAATAGACAGGACAGGGATACAACTTATGGTACAAAGAAACTGATTCACTTCAATTCAACTTTGCAAATAGCTACATTAAAAAAACAAACAAACAAACAAAACCCCAAAAATCTTATTAGCCCACTACAGAAATTCTTTTTATAAAAATGAAAACAAAGCAAAAGAGATTGAAAAAGTTCTTAGCAAATGCAACTAACATATTGACCCAGAGTAACATGAAATGCAGTGCTCCATATACCTCATCTTTGCAAAAATGGAAAAGATGTCTTCTCATTTGTGTTCTTTGGTAACAAGATTGGCAGCTAGATGATGGAGTGATTAGACTGCTGATCCTGGAGTTGTAAAGTTATGCGTTTAAATTTGGCCTTACATACTCACTACTTGTGTGACCCGAGTCAGGCTTACCTCATTTTCCTTAAAGGTAAAATGAGGATAACAAAAGCATCTCAGTCTCATTCTTCTCAGTAGAGCACATCCAACTAGAAGAATTTTGATGAAGTGGCAGCTAGGTGGTGCAGTTGATAGAATACTAGACTTAGAAGGAGGAAGTTCTGATCTCAAATCTTGCTTCAGATATGAGTAGTGTGATCCAGGACAAGTAATTTAGCAACTTTTGTCCTTTGATTCTTCACCTGTGAATGAAGAGTGTAGGACTCTGTGGAGGTAGTTGTGAGGTTCAAATGAGATGTTTGTAACAATTGTTCAGCATAGTGCTTAGCACACAGTAGGCACTATATAAATGTTTATTTTCTTCTATCTGCATGACAGTTTCAAAGCTTTGAGTTTTATTAATTTTGCTATTGTTAGTCTATCCATTTATATATCATTGTAGTCACTGGGCATATTGTTTTCCTGCTTCTGCTTATTTCTGCTTATATTTGTATCAGTTCTTAGGTCTTTGCATATATTCATCATTTATTATAGCACAGTAAATATTCCATTACCAAAACTGTACCACAGTTTGCTTAGCTATTCTCCATTTGATAGACATCTATTTTATTTCCAGTTCTTAGTTACTATAAAGAGTTTTGCTATAAATATTTTCTTGTAAATAGGGCTTCTTTTTATTATTGATATCCTTGGGCTATATGGTCAGCAGTAAGATCTTTAGGTCAAGGATGTGGTTACTTTATTTATTTATTTTAAAAAATTATTTATCTATTTATTTATTTTTTTCTTTTTCTTGTTTTTTTTTTTTTAGATTTTTTTATTATTAATTTTATAATTATAACTTTTTTTTTTGACAGTACATATGCATAGGTAATTTTTTACAACATTATCTCTTGTACTCCCTTCTGTTCCGAATTTTTCCCCTCCTTCCCTCCACCCCCTTCCCTAGATGGCAGGCATTCCCATACATATTAAATATGTGATAGTATAAGGATGTGGTTATTTTAGTTGCTTTCTTAGCATAATTCCAAATTTCTTACCAGAATAATCAGATCAACCCACAGCTCCATCAATAGCAGATGTCTATCTTTTCACAAGAAACCAACAGTAACTGTTCCCATATTTTATTAAGTGCCTACTAAATGTTAACCAGTATACTAGCCCATGGGGCTACAAAGATAAAATCGATATATATTCTATGTACAATACATACACAAATAGATAAAGTCAAAAAGTAATCTGGTTTAAAAAAAAAAAGAGAGTTCTAACAACTGAGGTTATTAGTAAAGGCCTCTCCCTTTTTGCCCTATATCCAATCAATTATAACTTTTAATGAGTTTTTATTTGAAGAAACTGAAGACCTTTAATTTGGAAAAGAGAAGACTCTAATAAAGGAGCTTCTCCTGGTAACTGTCACTGCCTCAATGGACTTCTAAGAAGATTTGGACTTTGAGATAGACAGTACAGAGCCATGGTGGAATGGCAGGAAATTGTAGCTGCTTCAAGTATTTGATGTGCTTTCATGTGGATGAATTATTAAACTTGTTTTACTTGTTTTTATAAGGCAGAATGAGTAGAAACTTCAAAGTATCACATTTTGGTTTGGGTGAAATGAAAAAGTTCCTAAAAGTGAGAGTTTTATTCCCAAGTGCAACAGATTTCCTTAGACTGTGCATTTCCCATCGCTTTTGGTCTTCAAGTAAAGGAGGGATGCCATTTGTCAGATATTTACTAGAGGTGAATATTGCTGGAGTATAAGTTAGATTAGTTGACCTCTCAGGTCTCTCCCAAAGTGGAGATCTTTTGGTTCCAAGCATATAGGCTGCTGTTCAAAGACAGTTCTTTTGAGAGAGCCCCTCCTTTTTAATTAGGGTTTTTGGTTATTACAAGGTCATGTTGACACTCTTTCTTTTTAATAGCTAGAGTTATGTTCCAGACCTGTGGGCTTCTCAATACCCATTAGCTGACATTCCTTTTGCCAGAAGGGCAGTGAAGTGGGAAGGGGGGGAAATCTTTGAAGCCTCATTTAAGAAAATTCTGCTGGAAAATAATTGTTTTCCCTCAGGCATTGGCCTACCACACAAGGTCATTGCCTTAATGTAGCTAAGTCCAACATCCCATGAAGAAGAAAATAATGTCAGCATTTTCTCTTTTCTCTAGGGAAGTATGAGTATTAGGTGTTAAGAAGAACCAAATTAAAATTCTTAGGAGTTTTAGCTGATTGGTTCCCCAAGTCCTTCCAACTTCACAGCATCCAAGGAGAATAGATGTACAGTCAGCTTCTTCATTTAGCCACCCATGCTGTGCTTGATAACTACTCTGAAGATGTTGTATACCATCTCAATTCTCTTTGTTGCCATTGTTTATTTAATTTAAATTTTAGGTCATGAGGTTCCATTCTAAAACAAAAGGGTTTACTTTCTAATTTCAAACAAATTCCTTGAGTCTTAACTGCATCCCTGGGTGTAAATGAGAAGAGAGAAGCTGGAACTGAAAATCCCAAAGTTCATAAAAGGTCAGAGTTGGGGAGAATCTAAAATGCTTTAATCCAACCCCTTGCTTAATGGAGGAGGCAAATCTGAGGCCCAGAGAAGTAAAATCATTTGCTCATGCTCACACAGGGATTATGTCAAAGAGCTGAGCCTCAAACCCAGTTTGTGTTTCCAAATTCTGAGGTGATTTTCATGTCATAAAATCAGCCAAAGTTTTTCAGATATTAGTTGTGTGATCCTGAACTAATCATTTAGCAATACAAAACAAAGCAAAGCAAAAAAGAAATTTTTTTTTCATTAAGTGATAACTCTTTAAAAAAAAAATTATCCTAGCTTCAAATAACAATTAATTAAATTGTCATATGGAAAGCTGTGCTTCCTTCTTCAAGCCAAGCAGATCAGATATACACAATTTAATGCTATCGGGGCTGGGCATTTTGAGATGCTGAGGCCTGTTGTTTCTGGCCACATGTAATGAAGCCATGCTGAAAGGACTTCTTATTTTGAAATGACACGATAAACCCTGAATCATTCCTTAGACCTCTCACCACCTTGTATCAGGAATAGAAGAGGTGGGGAGCTTGTTCAGTTGAAAGAGGGAGACAGCTTCTGGCTTGCTCTCATCCTTTAACCTTCCAAGCAGCATTATATAACTAAAATTTCCTGTTAATTATGCCGCCTTTGCAAGGATATCAAGTAAGTGATGATACGGCTGTACCCTGGGATGTCTTCTCATCTTTGTATTTCCTTTTTTGAGTAAGTGATTGAATATCCATTTCAAGATGGACAAGTTTGGGCTTCAGATGACTGAATTTGAGAGGTCCAAAGGTTCAGAGGTCCTGAGTCTCTGGGGACTGTTAGCAAGAGAAGCTCCCTTATGGTAGAGCAATACCACTAAGAGAGAAGAGCCTGTGAGAAGATGCTGCTGACAGGGAAAAGAGTTCAAGTCCTGCTCTGACTTACCAGAAAACTTGGACTTTGAGGTAGACAGTGCAGAGCCAAGGTTCAATGCAAAATGCCTAAAAAGAAGTCTTGAAAACTGCTTCCTGTTAAATGGTTTTAAATGTATAATGGTAACTGTTCATTTAGGTTTGTTTTTGTCAAATGCTTACTTATGAATGTTCTGTGTTTAGTATTTTTTTTGTGTGTAGTGAATAAATACAATGTATATTTTCCCCTGAATCACACTTTTCATTGAGTACCTTTCTACTGCTATTCCCTTTTAGGGAGAAGCATATCTGAGCCAGTAAGCTTTAAATAATTTTCCTCCTGGGAAGCTTGATGGTACAATAGATAGCATGTGCTGCTCCTGAAGGAAGATGGGAGTTCAAAGTGGGCTTAAGACGCTAACTAGCTCTGTGATTCTGGACAAGTCATTTAAATTCTATCTCCGTTTTCTCAGCTATAAGATGGAGATAATAATAGCATCTACCTTCTAGGCTTGTTGGAGGATCAAATGAGATAATATTTATAATGTGCTTAGCACAATGTCCAGCACATGGTAGATGTTATATAAATATTATTATTAGGCTGAATATGTGAATCCAGAGCAAAGGAGTACTCTATAGAGAAGGAAACAAGCCAATTACCTTTGTCCTTTGGGCCCAATTGAGATTACTAGTATTAGAAAAACATACTATAAACAACCAATGTCCCTTAAAAAAGATTTTCTACCTACGATTATTTCCAGAAGAGCTTATTAGCTCTTCTCTATGTTCTATTCTGTCCTCAGTCCTATACTTGTGTTGATATTTTCTTTTTTTGAAAAGCCAGAGTCAAAGTGCGTGCTGCTTTTCTGCTTCTCAGACCTAGAAGGGAGGTTGGAGACCTTGAATCTAAGCCACATAAGAAAAAAAAATCACTTCACAATATGCCCAATAATCATTTAGCCTTCATTTGAAGACTTCCAGTGACAGTGAATCACCTGGACATGGCTCTCTTCAATAATGAGATGATTCAAGCCAGTTTCAGTTGTTCAGTGACCAAGAGAGCCATCTACTCCTAGAGAGAGGACTGTGGGAACTCTTTTTGTTGTTGTTTGCTTGCATTTTACTTTGCTTTGCTTTTTTTTCTTGTGAGGCATGATAATTGTGTAAATATGTTTGCATATATTGGATTTAACATATATTTCTACCATGTTTAACATATATTAGACTACTTGCCATGGGTGGGGGGAGGGGGCATGGGGGATGAAAGGGAAAATTGGAACACAGGGTTTTGCAAAGGCTAATGTTGGAGAATTATCCATGCATATGTTTTGAAAAATAAAAAGCTTTAATAAAAAAAGTGAATCACTACTCAAAGCATTGATTCTCCTTTTTGATAGTTCTCATTGTTAAAGAATCCCTCTATCCTCTCTTCCCTCCATCAAACCCAGATCTGCCCCTTTGCAATTTTACCTATTTCTTTTGGTTTTCCCTGGGGACAAACAGAAGAAATCCAACCCTTCTACATGACAGTCTTTCAAAGGATATGCAGAATATATGTTTAAAAAAGCAGCTTTTGGAGGGAGGTCCCCCAGCTGTTGGGGGCAAGGAACAGAATCAAGAAAGGTTTCCTGTAGAAGGTAGTGTTTGTGCTGAATCTTGAAGTAAATCAGGAATTTCAAGGAGATGAGATGGGAAGTACATTCGTTTCAGATATGAGACTGGCTAGTGCAAAGGCACAAGTATAACAGCTCAAGCATAGTGTGTTGGGAACATCAAGGCCAGCACAGCTCAACTGTAGAGTGAATAGTGGGTAGTCATGTATAAGAAGAATGGAATGGTCTGAAGGAGCCAGGTTGTAAAAAGCTTCAAATGATAAATAAGTGAATTTATATTTGATCCTAGAGATTACTGGGAGCCTCTGACGTTTACTGAGTGAGATGGCTAGTTGTGTTTTAGGGAAATGACTTTGGTAGTTGTTTGAAGGATAGATTGAGTGGGAAAACAGTTGATGCAGGAAACCTAAAAGAAGACTTTTCAATAATCCAGGTAAGAGGTGATGAGATCCTGATTTAAGGTTGAGACAGAAAAAATAAGATTTGGCAAATGATAGAATATATGAGGTCAAGGAGGATGAGGAGTTGAAATTACTTCAAAGTTGTGAACCTGAGTGACTAAGAGGATAGTGATATCCTTAATAATAAAAGGTAACTTTAGAAAAGGAATGAGTTTGGGGGAGAAGATAATAAATTCTATCTTCAACACATTGAATTTGAGACACCAATAGGACATCCAACTTAAAATGTTCAAAGATGATAGAAACCTCAGCAACTTAGAAGAGAGACAAGAGAGAGAGGCAGAGAGAGAGACAGAGAGACAGAGAGACAGAGAAAGGTATGTTTCTAACAATGGGGTGATTAGACCAAATAACACAATTATTTCTATGACTTGAATCGCGTAGATTGTCACCTTCTTTAAAAAACAAAATCAAAAACAGAACTGAAAAGCCTAAAAGTCATGATCCTCTGGACTTTCTCCAAAATGCAACAGCAGCCTTCTCTGAAAATTCATGCTTCCTCTGCAGTCCCTTCTGCTGATTGGTTGGCTCCTCCTAGAGCCTCCATTTTAAGGACAGTGCCCAGACTAGCCATATCTTTATTCCCTCTTCACTTTCTCCACCCTTCCCCTTTTAGGATTGCCTTTTCTCCTTACTTTTTTTGCCTTTTTTTTCACATGTTGTCTTCTTCCATAAGAATGGAAGATCCTTGAAGTTAGGGACTGTCTTTCTACTTGTATTTGTTTTCCCAGTGTTAATCCTGAAATGGTGTGTGAAACTTATTAAGTGATTTTCAACTTAGTTTAACTAATTTTCTAAGATTGCCCAACAGGTCCATGAACATTCAGGCATTATAAAAACCATTGGCAGCACTAAGAAAACACCATCCCATTCCTTAATAATCCCTTATATTTGCATCTTAGGAAAGCACTTTTAACTGTTCAAAGTAGTTTCATATTCATTAATCCTCACTAGGTCTCTGAGAGGTAGTTAGGGCAGGTTATTATTCCTGTTTTACTGATAAGAAAACTGAGGCAAACAGATGTTTAATGAATTGCCTAAGGTCACTGAATTATAAAATTGTATCGCTGGAAGGGATTTCAGAGAGCATCTCTTCTAACCTCTTTTTTAAAGAAGGAAGATAATTTGCTTTGGATCTCATTGTTTTACAATTATTACAAGTATTACACAAAGTTGTTACTATTTTAAAACAAACTTCATTCATGTCTTTTTTTTTTAATATATCATAATCATCTCTGAATATTCTCCCCCCTCCTTCCAACCCCCCCACCCAACACCAACAAATGAGTTCTCACTTGTAACAAAGAAAAGCATTTAAGCAAAACACCTCAGGGAAGCAGTGATTTCTGACAGTGTTTGCAACATTCTGCTCTATAAAGATTAATTATTATCAGCAATTCCAGGTAAAGGCCTGTGGTTGAAAAGATACAGAAAGTTTTACTTCTGTACTTTTTCCCCTAAAGTATTTTTGTTTACTGAAGCCTTCTCATTGGCAGTTCAGGGAAAAAATCTGCAACATTAAAAAAGGTAGATTGTGTGTGTGTGTGTGTGTGTGTGTGTGTGTGTGTGTGTTGTTGTGCTAATTGTGGAGCCCTTAGGCCCAAAACTTTCAGTAATGTTGCCTAGTCTTTATGCTGAGTAACTTCATACTTTGTTATGCTATGATGTTCTCTATAGTTCCATTTTTGTGTCTCTACCACTTCAAAAGTATAAATACTTTAAACATAAGAGCATAAGATTTATACTTCCAAGAGACCTTTTTCATCCCTTCCCATTTTATATATGAAGAAAATGAGTCTCGGAGAAAGAAAATAGCTTACCTATGAATTCTCTACATAGTCCAACACTATCATTGGTACAAAATCAAAGTTCAAAAATTATTTGTCTGGTTGGATAGCCCATAGAACTGTCTCATCTATCAGAATCCCAGAACCACCTCTGCTGTGTGTGCCATACCTCAGGTCATCATAAGCAATATAGAGTTCTCTAACATTCACACAGAAGCCTCTAGGACCTCTGGGCATGGTCCCTCTGGGCTAATCTGCTGTGCTATTGAAATCAGATGTTTAGTTAACTCAACTGTGCTGCAATCTAGGTAATGGGAAGTATCTTTTTCATGGGAATGGACAAACATCCAGTCACACTGTAGAATGGAGTCATAGCAGAAATGGAGCTCCCCAATGGGCCCTTTGCAGGGTACTTCATGCCATGTTTTTGATGCAGGTGGTATAGACACCAGATGATGGTAGGCACCAAAATTCTGATTCTGATAGATGAGACAGTTCTATGGGCTATCCAACCAGACAAATAATTTTTGAACTTTGATTTTGTACCAATGATAGTGTTGGACTATGTAGAGAATGTGAAGAATTCACAATGGCTATTCTCTTTGACACAATGTAGATTTATTTGGGGGAATATGTTACAAAATTAAGGGATACATAGACATCAGGAATGGTAAATATGAAATGGGAGAGCATATGAAAGACAAGTTCCTCAGTGGAACACCTAATTAGCTGGTAGAAAGGGAGCACCCCATGAGATTGGGACATGTCCTTAGTTGACAGACTGAATCCTAAAAGAGTTAGTTACATATATGGAGGAGAAGTGGAATTGAGAAGCGTAGTGGAGTTAGGGGGGATACCACATGGCATGGGGGGATAAGGAAAGATCCATGAAACACAGTGCTGTGGCAGACTGACCCAATTGGGCAGCAGCCATGGGATGGCCCATAAATAGATTTTATAGGGAAAATTTAACCTTAGGGACATAACTGGGATTTCTGAGAGTGATGTTTTTGGAGTAAAAAAATTTGGGATTGAATCCTAGCTCAGACACAAGTCATATGTCCAGGGACACAAATTATTTACTGTCTCTGAATTTCATTTTTATTATCTCCAAGATGACACAATAATATCTGCTTAACTTACCTTCCAATTATGTTGTAAGGAAAGTGCTTTCTAAATATTAAAGCACTGTTGAAATGTGAGCTATTATTAATGCTATATATTTTATTATGTTTGTATTATTATTTATCATATTTTAGTATACATTTGATTATTAATATTTTATAATTTTATATATAAAATATATTATCCCCTTGTTTTATTACATTTATTTGTAATGTGCTGCTGCTGCTGCTGATGATGATGATGATGATGATGATGATGATGATAATGTAATAACCTGCATTTATATAGCACTGGGCCTGAAGTCAACAATACTCTTCTTCCTAAATTCAAATCTGGCTTCAGACACTTACTAGCTCTGTGACTCTAGGCAAGTCACTTAACCCTGTTTGCCTCAGTTTCTTAATCTGTAAAATAAGCTGAAAAAGGAAATTGCAAACTCCTCCAGTATCTTTGTCAAGAAAACCCCAAAAGAAGTAACTAAGAAAGAGCTGAACATGATTGAAATCACTGAATAAACAAAGCATTATTATCATCATCTTATAGATAAGGAAACTGAGATTTGGAAAGATTAGGTAGTTGAAACTAATAAGTGCCTGAAGTGGGATTTGAACTTAGATCATTGTTACTATGTTCTATGCTACACTGACTCATGTTCTGGTCATGAAACACTCTTGTACATCTATAGTCACCCCAAAAGCTTATTTAACAAGCTTTATAATGTAAAATATATGTAAAACTCTGAGGTGCTGAGGAAGAAATAAAGATCTTGTAGAGAAGACCTTGTCCCCACTTTCAAGTAACCTACAATATAAATTAGTGTGCCCTTTTAAAAAATAAATTAATTAATCTAATATTAGTATCTAATGTTTTATATCATCGACAATTCTCATTTTATCTCTCTCATTGCCCCCTCCTAGAAAGCTATCATTTATAATGAAGAATCAAAAAAGGAGAAGAAAAAAATGGTCCATTATAATAATATATCAAAACCAAACAAGCAAACAACTTGCCACTGCAATTGACATTGCATAGTGGTCTATCCCCCATTTCTACAAAGAAGTGATAGGAAGCATCCTCATAGTTCTTTTTGGGAATTAAATATAATCATGTGGGAATATTAATGATTTTATTGTTTCTAGATGTATTGCTGTAGTCTTTGTGGATATATTTCTGGTTTTTACTTTGTATCAGTTCAAATAGGTCTTTTTGTGTTTCTTTGTAGTCATTGTTTGCCATTTCTTACAAAACAATAATATTCTGTTACATGTATCTCCCACAGTTTGTTTAGTTATTCCCCAGTCAATGCATCTACTTTGTTTCTAGTTTTCTTTTAATAAGAAAGTGCTGCTATGAATATTTTGAGGAATGTGAGGACTTTGTTTTTGACACTGATTTTCTTGAGGTGTATGGGTAGCAGTAGGATATATACATCAAATGGTATAGATATATTAGTCCCTTTCTTAGCATAATTCAAAATTGTTTTCCAGCATGATTATGACAATTTGCAGCTTCACCAATAATGTATTAGGAGGACCATCTTCTCACAACTCCTTTCACAATGACTATTCACTCCTATAGGTAACTTTCTGTCTATGGAATTCTTCTTCCTTCACTTGAAATTCCAGACCAAAACCCTTTATCTGAAAAACAAAAACTAAAAACTAAACTGCCCTATTTGTTCCCTTCCTGTTGTTTCCTAAAAATTAAATTCTCTGTGATCTCTACATCCATTTTTAAAGTATATTCGTATGTCCATTATGCTGTCCTGGCAAGAACCCTGGACTTGGAAGATTTGGGTTCAATTTTCAGCTCACAGCTATAATAACAATAGCTAGCATTTATAGAATACTTTAAGATTTATGAAATAATTTGCAAATAGTAATTCATTTTATCTTCACAAAAATATACTATTATTTTCATTTTACAAATGAAGAAACTAAGGCTAATGGAGTGTGTTTCCCAGGGAGCTAGGAAATATCTCAGGCAGAATTTGAACTCAGAATTTAATGACTTTCAGTGCAATGCTCTATCCACTGCATCACCTAATTACCGCTATAGTTTGTTCTATGAGCTTGAATAGGTCCCTTCTCTTTGGGCCTTAGTTTCCTTTTCTGTAAGATGATGGATTTGGACAATATAATCACAGCTGACCTTTCCTGCTCTGGCTTTCTTTGGTTTATATTCTGAAACCAGGCATTCAGTGATTTTTTTCTTCTTGCTGTCTTTAGAGAGGTCATATGAGAGAATGGAAGGCCTGCTAGACTTGCAGTCAAGAAAAGTCCTGGGTTCCACTCTCTTCCTTTGGTCTTGACTTGTCACTTCTTTATTAGCCATATTAGCTATGGGCATGTCACTTTAATTTTTCAAACCTTAGTTTTCCTGTCTTCAAAATGGAAATAATAATGTTTATACCATGCTTACAGATTTTTGTGACAATCAAATAAAATGATGCCTATAAAAACTCTATAAATCTTAAAGTGCTTCCTAAATATAGCTATTATTTTCTGACTTCATGCTACTCAGTTCCTGGCACATAGTAAGTGCTTAATAAATATCCTTTGCTTAATTGATTAGAGATGTCTTTAACTTCACACCCTCCCCTTCCCTCAAATGAGGTTTGAGTAATAGCTTTATGGTATGTAAGTAGAGACACACCCTATATTGGCCATCTTGTTACCTACAGTTCTAAAATATTTTTATTGTGGAAAATTTCCAGACTTCAAAGTTTCCAGGGCACGATCTTGTCTTTCATCTCTTTCTCTTGCATTCATCTGGAAAGCTCCCATTTACATGGTTGCTGGTTTCCATTTCTGGACAATCTGCTTTGGATTCATATTCTTCCACAAATATTTTTGTGCTGGGGAATTTGAGGATAAGTCCAGGAAGAACTGATCAGGTAGAAAGCAAAGGGCACTAGGAGGAATAGAAATGTGGCCAGATCATTTTTATAGGTTACCAGTATAGAGAAAGGACCACAAGAAGATGTCCATAGAGGCTTTTAGTCTTCTATGGCAATTCATTCCAGAATGACCACCTCATTAGAGGCACTCTCATACTTTGGCTGCTCCTTTCTTTATAAAGAGTAGTTCTTCTCCCTTTTGGTTTCAACCAATTTCATGCAGAAATGTATACCTCTAGAGAATGACTATAGATTGGACTTTCAGAATGTCCAGGGACCAGGATGTATAGTTGTCCAGTTAAGCCTGAGAAGTATCATGCTTAGTAAAAAAACCACTTAACTTCTTTGGAGTCACAAAACCTCAGAATTAAGAAAACCTTCAAGGGCAAGCCAGCCCCATCTATACTTGAATAAATATTCTCTCTGTAGCATATCTAAAAAATAGTCATTCTGTAATTGCTTAAGATGTCTAGTGATGGGGAATTTGCCACATCCTAAAAGGCAGACCATTCTATTTTTAGATAGCTGTAATTGTTAAGAAGTATTTCTGTACTTCCAGCCTATATTTGTACTCTCTTCTCCTACCCTACCCTATTACTTCAGTTCTCTTCTTTTTCTCTCTTCCTCTCTCTCTCCCTTTCTTTCTTTCTTTTTCTTTCTCTCTCTCTCTCTCTCTTTCTTTCTTTCTTTCTTTCTTTCTTTCTTTCTTTCTTTCTTTCTTTCTTTCTTTCTTTCTTTCTTCTTCTTCTTCTTCTTCTTCTTCTTCTTCTTCTTCTTCTTCTTCTTCTTCTTCTTCTTCTTCTTCTTCTTCTTCTTCTTCTTCTTCTTCTTCTTCTTCTCCTTCTTTTCTCTCTCTCTCTCTCTCTTTCTTTCTTCCTTCCTTTCTTCCTTTCTTTCTTCTCCACAAAATTCTGCCCTCAGGGTCAAGCAGAGCAAATCTAATCTGATCCTGCATGACAGCCTTTCAAATATTTGAACACAACTTGTTTCCATCCCCCGTCTTTTCTTCTCTAGGCTTAACATTCCCATTTCCTTACATTTATCAGCTTTTAACATGAACTCAAGGCCCTTATTCATTCTGATCACTCTTTTCCTCTAGCTTATAGCAAAGATTTCAAAAATGAAGAATGCAGAATTGAACACAATGTAGAAGCTTTAGTATTTGCTAGCAGCATAGTGATGATTAAGAGTCATTTAGCTCACCCAGCACTGCCATTACTGGGTCTGTATCCCAAGGAAATCATAAAGGAGGGAAAACATGTGCAAAAAATGTTTATAACATTTGTTTTATGGTAACAAAGAATTGGAAAATGAGTAAATACCCATCAATTGGGGAATGGCTGAATACACTTTAGTAAATGAAGGCAATGGAATATTATTATTCTATAAAAAATGATGAACAAGCTGATTTTAGAAAAGCTTGGAAAGATTTATACAAATTGATTCTGAGCAAAACAAGCAGAACCAGGAATACATTGTACACAATAGTAGCAAAAATGTGCAAAGAGAAACTAGGAGAGACTTAATTCTCAGTGATTCAGTGATCCAAAGCAATCCCAGTAGACTTTGGACAGAAAATGCCTTGTGCAGCCAGGAAAAAAAAATGGAAATTGTAAATCAGCACATGCTATGTTCACTTTTTTTCCCTGTTTTTTTTCTTCTTTTATACATATATTGTAATGAAGCAACTAAGTAACTAGTTATTTTATTTAAGGCTAGAAGGTTTTTAACAGTGATAACTTTTTTTTTTTAAATAAAGCTCTTTATTTTCAAAACATATGCACAGATAAATGGATAAAATTGACCCTTGTGTAGCCTTGTGTTTCATATTTTTTCTTCCTTATTCCCACCTCCTCCCCTAGATGGCAAGCAATGTTAAAATATATGTTAAATCCAATATGTATAAATACATGTATACAATTCTCTTGCTGCACAAGAGAAATCAGATTTTTAAAAAAGAAAATAAATGAGTAAGAAAACAAAATGCAAGTGAACAACAACAAAAAGAGTGAGAATGTTGTGATCCACACTCAGTTCCCACAGTCCTCTCTCTGGGTGTAGATGGCTCTTTTCATCACAAGATCATTGGAACTGGCATCAGTCATCTCATTGTTGGAAAGAGTCACATTCATCAGAATTGATTGTGATATAATACTGATGTTGTTGTGTACATTGATCTCCTGGTCCTGCTCATTTCACTCAGCATCAGTTCATGTAAGTCTCTCCAGGCCTTTCTAAAATCATCCTCCTGAGCATTTCTTACAGAACAATAATACTCCATAACATTGATATACCATAACTTATTTAGCCATTTTCCAAGTGATGGACATCTACTCAGTTTCTAGTTTCCAACAGCAAAAACTCTTCAGAATGATTCCAGCCTAGATGAAAGACTGAAGTGTCCAAATCCGTAAGAATGAAGATTTCCATTTTGAAATGCATGTTAATTTATTTTTGATCCTAATGGTGTCCTTAAGAGAACAGGCACCATTTCACACCCCCAAATTAGCAATTAACTTCAGACACTGTAGCTCCAGCATGCATATAACATTTCTAGTCATTGAGGAAATAAGGCTGCTTTTCTGGGGCTAGATTGATGGAAATATTGTGGATTTTATATGGGTGCATGATAGCACACTCCTGCTCACACCAATTAACCCATCTCAGTACTGCATAGGATGAGGAAAACCTGCATACCTCAAAGAAGGCAGCAGCAAATAGCTGTACTGATGTTCTTCAATAATGCTGAAGAATTCCACCTTCGTGACTGCTTTGACTCCATGCCAAATGAAAAGTAGAGGCTGTTAATTCTGTCTTTGGAGCAGTCTGCCTGCAAATTTTTGAAAGTATGCCAACTAATTGTTTGAAAGGCAATAAGCAAATTGGTTTCCTTGCAAAGGAAACTCAACATGTACTTACATATTACTGTAGCTAGCACAAGGTTGAGATCCTTCTTCGATAAAAATCTTTCCTTTAAAGAATATTCAATCCCAAGGTAAAATGGGACATTAAAGGTCATCTGGTTCATTTCAATCCAATTTGACAAAATAAATAAACACTAATACAATATGCTGGGCCTGCTATGCACAAGGCTCTGAGCTAGGTGCTAGGAATACTCAAATGCTGCAAAATATATCTATGGTCTTATCCATTTGGATATTCTTTCCAAAAGTACTGATCATGCCTTCTTATTTTGTACAACAGTGTGGTTCAACCACACCAGTACTATCTTCACTTTCATCTGACATTTTGAGAATTCCAGGATAATACTTGGCTTATTTGTTCTTACTCTTGATACGTGACCAACCCATCTTCTTTCTAAATCATGCATTTCTTAGATAATGCCTTTACTCCCTCTTTTCCACATTAGCCCTTTCAAAAACTTAGAGACCTATTAAAATGAGGGGGCAACTAGAGCTGTTAGATTGTATAATGGACAGAGTGCTTGATCCAGAGTTGGGATTTTAAAAGTTCAAATTTGGCCCCAGAAATTTATTAGTGGATGATCCTAGGTTAGTCATCTTTTTTTTTAAATTAATTTTATAATTATACTTTTTTTTGACAGTATATATGCATGAGTAATTTTTTTTATAATATTGTCCCTTGTATTCATTTTTCCAGATTTTCCCCTCCCTCCCTCTACTCCCTCCCCCAGATGACAGGCAATCCCATACATTTTACATGTGTTACAGTATACTAGGTTAGTCATTTTATTCTTGTTTGCCCCAGTTTCCTCACTTGTAAAATGGGGGTGACAATAGCACATATTTCCCAGGGTTTTTGTGAGGACAAGATTATATAATAATTGTAAAGCACCTAGCATAGTGCTTATCACATAGTGAATGCTATCTGAATGTTAGCCATTAATAATATTATTATTAGCTGAAGAAAATGTTCCTTCTGATTAGAACAGAATAGAATGGGATTATTACATTTCTTTTTTTTTTCTTTAGACACATTTTAAAAAATAAAACAGCTTAAAATCTCACTATTTGGGGTAGGGTTGGTTGCTGTATTATACTGTTAGACCCTTAGATATACTTCACATGAAGCCAGATTGCCTCCATCCTATATATGGAACCAACATTTTGAACCTAAGTCTGGGATTTTATATTTATTCCCATTAAATATATTTAGACTTCATTTAAAATAAGTTAAATTGATGCTCAGTAAAACTAACATAGTAATGATGTTTGACAATGATTCTTCATGATCCCATTTGAGCTTTTCTTGGCAAAGATACTAGAGTGGTTTGCCATTTCTTCCTCCAGCTCATTTTATAGATGAGGAAACTGAGGCAAACAGAGTTAAGTAGCTTGTCTAGGGTCACAGAAATAATAGTGTCTGAGACCAGATTTAAATTCAGAAAGATGCATCTTTCTGACTTCATGTTGGCCTCTCTATCCACTGTACCACTCAAAGACACTTAGTTGAGTCATTTCGTGTAAGTCACAGACTCTCTTAGGATCTGTTTCCTCATCTGTAAAATGGAGATATTAATCTTTATGCTACTTATCTCAATTCCCATGGAGCAGCTCTGCTCCATTTGTAATAAATAATAAATAAACTTGTAATAAAGGATCAAATCCAAAGAGGGTGGTTGGACTGCTGTATAAAAAGCAATGACTTTCCTAAGGACTGTAGGACTAAAAGAGCTTTCTGCCTTTTCCCCTTCTTCCATTCTACCCTTTCAAAATAGGCATATCTAAATCTGCCATCTGGTCTTAGGCCTTATTCACGTAAACTAGGTCCTGGGAGAATTGAATGGCCAAGGACACAGAGCCTCTAAAAAAGTCTGGGTTCCTATTACATTCTAAATTTTCACCTAATTTTCTGCCCACTGGGAGTCCTGGGTCTTTAGCAATAGAGATGTGGAGTTTCCCCTCTCATAAGACCTTCTCTAGGCCGTTAAATGGGAACGACATGAGAAAAATTCCTCAAGAATGATATTAGTCTCGGCAGGTCCATTCTCACTACCTCATTCAAGGGCAGGAAGTGAGTTTTCCAGAGAATTGCTGATTTCTCCAAGAATTCTTTCTAATGATATGGTGTGTGAGCCCAGAGAAACATGAGAAGTAGGCTTTGGCTGAATCCCATATGGACCAGCTTTAGTTTTTAATGAACTGAATGGTCCTTCGATGTTCTTTGGCCCATGGCTGAGGCCATGCTGTTCTCCTTAGTGCGCCGAGACAGCTGAGTTTTGCCTGTATTGCTCATTGGGACTTTCTTGGTCTAGGTGCCTTTGGTTTGTGCTGGAAGATGACACCTGCAGCTGGAGCTTCTATGTACTGGTGCCAAGTGATGGGGCTCAGTCTGAGGGAACATTTCTCATTAGGCTCATAGATAGTTCAGTGAACATAGCCATATAGCCTGCACAGATGGGCTGAGCTAAAGATCTGTGTGTGGGCAGTCACATAGTCATATGGCAAGCTCCCCAGTCACTTGGGTTCATATAGCAAAATGAATTTGGGGGATCATTTAGTTTAGCACATGATCAGACTGTCTGCCTGCATAATCACAGTTGTATTTTTTGTGGAGAAGTCTAGATGCGTAAAGGGAAACAGAAGGATGTATTTGCTACTGGCAATAAAATCTTTCCATTTGTTGTCACAATTGTTTAGTCATTCAGTCACATCTGATTCTATGTTTCTGTATTTGAGCTTTCTAAAATTTTTATTTTTGGCAAAGATAGTGGAGTGTTTTGCCATTTCCTTCTCCAACTCATTTTACAGATTAAGAAACTAAGGCAAACGGGGTAAAGTGACTTTCCTACCGTCACATGACTAGTAAGTATTTGAGGCCAGATTTAAACTCTAGTCATTCTGATTCAGACCTGGAACTCTATCCATTGGGTCACTGAGATGCTATTTTTCTACAGAAAGATGATTAACCAATCAGTCACCAAATATTTATTAAGTGCCTATTATGGGCCAGAGACTATTCTAGTCTCATGCAAAGATAATAATGAATCAATCCTTTGCCTTCTAATAATTTTTAATATAAGAGCCATTTCCAGGTATCATGATCTGCTTGATTCAGATGGCTCTTGTGGAGGAAGTGAAGCTAGTGACTTTGCACAGCCTTCTCTTACTTAAATCCAATTCGCTTGCTTGTCATGGTATCACTTCTCTGATGACACGGTCCCTACAAGAATGAAGAGTAGGGGACTGAATGTGGATCACAACATAGTATTCTCACCTTTTTTGTTGTTTGTTCAGATTTTTCTTGTGCAACATAATAAATGTAGAAATACATTTAGAAGGATTATACATATTAAACCTATATTAGATCACTTACTGTCTAAAGAGGGGAGGGGAGGGAAATGGAGAAAAATTCAGAACACAAGGTTTTGGAAGAGTGAATGTTGATTATATATTTCAACAACAATATTAGAAGATGATCAATTCAACAATGAGATGAACCAAATCAGCTCCCATAAAGCAGTAATGAATTGAACCAGCTACACCCAGCAAAAGAACTCTAAGAAATGACTATGAACCACTACATAGAATTCCCAATCCCTCTATTTTTGTCCACCTGCATTTTTTATTTCCTTCACAGGTTATTTCCTTCATGGATATTACCTCAGTTAAACAGAGTTGTTAAAGACCTTAAAAGGTTTCCCACTATATCCAGAGCCATCTTCAGTCATCCTAATCTATGTCCAGATAATTCTAGAAGAGAAAATGAGGCTATTGACTTAAATCCAATTCACTTGTATTGCATGGCATTACCTTTCTGATGTCATGGCCCTCTTTGAGAAGAAAGAACAAACAACAAAAACATTGTAACAAGTAAGACAATATACACATATATAGCTATATACAAGATACAAGATAACCTTGGAGGAGAAAGTGCTTGCTTCTGAAGAAATCAGGAAAAGTCTCAAACAGAATGGAGCTTGAAAAAAATCTTGAAAGAAACTGGGGATACCAGGAGGCAGATGAGAGGAAAAGAGCCTTTTAAGCAAGCGGGCAATCAGTGCAAAGATATAGAGTCTAGAAATGGGATGTTGGATGAGGGAGAACAAGAAAGATAATATGACTGGACCGTAAAGGATGTTGAGGGGAAGAAGAATGGAACATTGGGAAGGGGATGGGGCAGCTAGGTGGTGCAGTGGATAGAGCACCAGTCCTGAAGTCAGGAGAATCTGAGTTCAAATCTAACTTCAGACATTTAATATTTCCTAGCTGTGTGACTCTGGGCAAGTCACTTAATCCCAATTTCCTCAGAAAAAAAAAGGGAAGGGGAGAAATTGTAAAAATTTTAAATCCCAAATGGAGAAGTCTATATGTGATCCTAGAAGGAATAGGAAACTACTGACATTTACTGAGTAGGAAGATAGCATGGTCGTATCTAACCTTAGGAAAATTACTGTCATTTATGTCGAGGATGAATTAGAGTATAAAGAAACTTGAGCCTGGGAGACAAATTTGAAAGTTATTGGAAGAATCCATGTGAGATAAACTGATGCTAAGTGAAGTAAACAGAACCAAGAGAATGCTGCACACACTAACAGCCAGATTGTGTGATGATCAATTAGATAGACTTGGCTCTTCTCAGTAATGTGGTGATTCAATACAATTCCAATAGTCTTGGGATGGAAAATGCCATCTATAGCCAGAGGAAGAATTGTAGAGACTGAATATGGATCAAAGCATATTATTTTCACTTTTTTTTTGGTTTGCTTTTTCTCTCTTGTGTTTTTCCCTCTTTGTTCTGATTTTTCTTTCACAACATGACTAATGTGGACATATGTTTTGGATGACTGTGCATGTACAACCTATATCAGATTGCTTGCTGTCTCGGGGAGGAAGGGGGAACAGTAGGAAGAGAGAAAAAATTTAGAACTCAAAATTTTACAAAGATTAATATGAAAAACCATTTTCCCATGTAACTGAAAAAATAAAATACTATTGGGGGGAAAAAGACTCCACAAGAGAAGTGATTAGGTCTAAATTTGTGTAGTAGCTTTATGAGTGGCAAAAAAGGGACAAATGCTATGGCTGTTATGGAATTAAAATGATAAGATTTGGCAAGTGATTAGTGATGTGAGATAAAGGAAAGTGTGAAGCCAAGGGTGATACCTTGGTTCACAGCTTAAATTGCAAATCTGAGTGACTGGGAGGATGCCAGGGTCTTTGACAGGACAGGGAGGTTTAGAAGAAGGATGGGTTTTGGTAGAAAGAGAAGAGATTGATTTGAGACTTGTTGATTTTGGAGATACCTACAGGACATCCTGTTGTGAATGTCCAATGGGTAACTGACCCCATGGGAGTTGATGAAGTCACAAAATGAGAGAACTTAGAGAATTGAAGGCCAGAGAGAAACAGTCCCTCAAAAGCAAAAAATATGGTTATGTTTAGGATGCATACTAGTTAGGAATTCCAGGGAATATGAATTAGCAAAGAAGTGTGAAGGGAGGTCAGACAGGTAAGGTACTAGGAAAAAAACAAGGAGAGAGCAATCAGTAGCAGAGAGAATGGTTAACAACATCAAATGTGGCAGAGAGGTGAAGAAAGACAAAGACTGAGAAAAGGCCATCAGATTTGGCAATTAAGAGGTTATTGGTTGCTTTGGAGAGAACAAGTTCAGGTGAATGATGATGTTTTAAGTAATACTGATGAGAGTTAGGAAAGGGGGAACCTTTTTGGATTGGTGCAAGGATAGTCCAATGATAGCACAGATTCTCCTGTAAAGGAATTTACAAGCCCAAAAACCTAGATTGATAAAAAAGGTTTATTGTAGGGGTTTGGAAGTAAAGTTTAGTTGGTAAGGTTGAGGGTAGAGATAAAGGGGCACTGGAATAGGTCCAGTGGGCAGAAACCCTTGACATGACTGACATAAGGATGCCATGCTTAGGACTTCTGCAAAGTGTGGACTAGGGTAGTCCCTTTTATAATGGGGGCTCTTAGTGATCATGAAGGTGGGTAAAGTCCCAGGCTCCTGGTGGGTTTTTTTAGATAAGGAAGAAAGTGTTTGTGGGGGTTGGGGAAATCTGAGCAGATAGTAGGGGGCTGGGAAAACCCAAGCCAGCTCAGATCTGATGGGGGCTGGAAAAGCCCGGATATCATTGGAATTCAAAAGGATGCTTTTTGACCAGGATTTGTGCATCAAAAGATCCTAGCTTAAAAGGGACCTCAACCCCTATCAATACTACATGATGAATTAATTAATTCCACAAATATTTCCTTAAACACTGGGATGCTACTATTTATTTCTGTCCTCAGGTAAATCACTTCTCTCTAATCCTCAGTTTCCTCATTCAAAAAATGAAGTTGGACTTGGTGATCTTAGAGATCACCTTTTCCACTCTAAAATCCTGTGATATTCTCTGGAACTGGAAAAATGAAAGGGCATTTTCTGCCCTCATGGAGCTGTATGATGCTTTGGAAAAGGAAGTAACATTTTAAAGACTTTGAGAATTAGAACCCAAACTTTTGTTTTTTCTTTGTTCAGCTTCACATCATCATATTGTATCAATCTCTCCTTTAAGGCCCAGTTCAGATGCCACCTCTTTCATAAAAACATTCACTTATCTCTCTGATTAGAAATTATCTGTTCCATTTAAAAACTCTTGTGGCTCTCTGTTTGATCTCACCTACACACACAACTTATATTGCAATATTGCTAACCTATAGTGCATTTGTATCTATATTTAATCTTTCTCTTACTTTCTCTCTCTCTGCTACTTCTTTCCTCAAAATTCTAGAAGAACCTGAGAATCTGGGTAGTAGTTGTTTTATAATGATAAAGCTAACGAGCCTCAATGGTATGTTTCCCTAAATTATTATTGGTTAGTATCTATAAGTCAGCTAGACTACATTGGCTTTTAGAAATAGATATTTACTATGGTGGAACAAGTAGAACAGTTGATACAAAAAATCCTTCCAAGAATCTAGGACACACCATTATAGGTTCAAGAGGAAAGTGGGCTCAAGTTTAGAGAACACATGTAGCAAAAAGGTAAATCTTAGCTTCTTTTCTCCTCTCCTTGGGATAAAGATAAAGTTCTTCTTAAGAATGAACTAGCTTTTCTTCTGGGCTCCTTGAAGAGTCTTGAAACCTTCTTTCCCCAATGTGTCTAGCTTGTTCTTGTCTCCTGTTGCAGGCAGTGCTGGTAGTTACTGAAATTCTGAGAATACTAATAGAGAACAGTGAAAAAAATGAAAAAGCCCAAAGGCTCTCTGAAGTTCACAATATTCTTCTTCAGTGGGGAGGAATGGGGAAGAAGAGACTTTTTCTTCTTGGCTGAAAAGACTCTTTTTTGCTCTCTCCAAGTTCCAAATGACCAGATTCCCTCAGCTAATCTGAATAGATTTCCTATTATACCTAGTTCAAAGGTCTTTGGATGATTGATTATATAGAGATATAAGTCTTATTCACATCTAGTTTATACTTCTGATAGATTGATTCAATCAATATGTTTTCTTGGTAAAATATTAGAGAACAGCATCTTTTTAGATAGTTCAATGGGGAATAATTTATTTATTGATTTAATGGACTGCCTCCCTTTCCCCCTCCCCCCACTTACAAATGTAAGATTCATAAAGGCATGGACTGTTTTATTTTCATTATAGTAGTCCCAGCTCTTAATACTGCGACAGGGACATTGTTGATGATTATAAATGCTATAATTTAATGTAATTGGATTAATTTTAAACTTGTTTGGTTTGGTGCACTGGAAAGCATACTGGATTTGGAATCAGAGGACCTTGGTTCAAATCTCAGTTCTCAAGTATTAGAGAAATCACTCTCTGTTTTCTCATCTTTTGAAATAAGATGGTTGGACTAGATAGTTTTCTAACATCTCTTCCAGCTCCAGTCCTGAGGACAAGAACTTCATCTTGCTTCATCTTTAGGTATCCTGAATTCCTACAACAGAGCTTTGCCCCATGCCTTGATACTTTGAAAAATTCTTGTTTGAAAAAAAAAATGAGTATGCCCTCTACCAACAAAGATCATGACCTATCTATATGTAAATAATTAAATGAATTTCTCCTACTTAAAATATTCCTTTCTTGGTGGCAAAAACTCTGTTGATAAGCTACTCAAAGCTAAGTTAGACTAATCCTGAGACTACAAACTTAGGTTACCACACTAATGATACCCATATTCAAAGACTTTCCATTTTAATAAGATTTTCTAAGACTGTTGTCCATTGGCATATTCTTTGCTGGCAAAGAATTTGTGTTCAGTCACCTCCATATATGAAGAATTGGTAGATGGATGACATTAGTGGAGGAATTTGCATGAGAGGTGCTTAATAAATATTTATTAAATTCATTTTTTTCAATGAAGGAAACTGAGGTCCAGGTACAAGAAAAGACATGTTTTTTACACAGGGTCTCATGGGGCCCTAGGTTATTCCCACTACAACACACTCGGATGCACTGTCTCAGACGATCCAGACATATGGAAATACAAATGGATTCCCAGACACTGAGATGAATAAACAAGCTGGTCGTCACAAGAAAAGTACCCTGATCCATTCAGAGTGGCACATATAAAATTAAAAGAAACCTGGTATAATCAGGATGTCTCACCTTTCATTGACTTTAGTAATTAATAAGTTGTATAAATTTCCTCATTTGTGTTGGACATTAATAAAGATGGTTAAAGGAAAACAAAAAACAAAAAACCCAACAGCACATGTTTCTTAATAACTTCTCTAACTTCAGAAGGCAACTTACATCCTGATGAGAAATTCCAGACTTCACAGGCCTCCTATGGGAGTGAGGGAAGAGAAGTTTTGGAAAACCTTAATGGATTTCAGTCTCTCTCATCTTTCTGTATGGATCTCCCAGCTGCTACTCCTCTCTGGTGTCTCATACAGTCTGTTGTCCTGCTGGTGCACATGTGTGGCTCTCATCATGCTTCATCAGTAATATATTTACCAAACATGAGTCCATCCCACAATCGAGCAGGAGATCCAAGTTCAAGGTAAGGACAAAATTCTCACATAGACCTAGCCAAATGATCTGATTTCTTCCTTGAGGTACAGGATGGGAACAAGAAATGAAATTGATTTCATTTGAAATTCTACAGAAAATCAGAATGTGTTGACATTCTCTCTCTGTGTCTGTCTGTCCCTATCTGTCTGTCTCTCTCTGTCCCTGTCTGTCTGTCTCCATCTCTCTCTTTCTCTCTCTCTCTCTCTCTCTCTCTCTCTCTCTCTCTCTCTCTCTCTCTCTCTCTCTCTCTCTCTCTCTCTCTCTCTCTCTCTCCCTGTCTCTCTCTTGTTATTTCTTTTGATTTTTCTCTTGCAGATGGAGATTCTTGCTACTTTTTTTTTCAAATGGAGAAAATGTGGCCCATTATAATAACAAATCTGATTGCTATGGGACTTTAAATTTTGCAATTTACTTTCTTCACAATATCTATAAGATCGATAGTGTACATATAATTATCCTCATTTCACAGATGAGGAACACAATGCTTGACACATGGTGGGTGATTAATAAATGGTGACCAAGCCAGGTAAGACATTCCAGGTGATAATGGAATGGTGAAACTAAAACTACAGGGCCAGAAATAAAGTTGAAGTGATGATGATGATGGTGATGCTGGTAGTGGTAGGGTGGTAGTAGTGATAGTGATGGTAGTTGATAATAGTAGTGGTAACAAACGTTTTAATGAAAAGTCAATGTTTCCATGTCCTCATTGTGTGTCTTCACCTTTCATTGCTGCAAATCCTAGCTCTTCTATATCTTTTAAATCCATTGTAGTTTTATCTGTATATTTCCATGAGTGCTCAATAGAAGATTCACTCAGGGTTACATACAAGGCCTTCTTTTAGTTCTTTTAATATATTATGGATACTGGTGTTAGGATTCTTACAAGGTGCTAAGTTACTGGAATGGATAGAGACAATAATTATATAATTTAGCATGGTTGATCTGATTCTACAAGGAGATGTTATGGGCCAGAACTTGAAACAAGGTACTGAGTGGAATTGAAGAGACAATGGTTAAATCTAGTTTAGCATTGATTTAATCCTGCAACAAATAATGATTTCCTAGTGATGAAATGATTGGTGTGTACTCAGTGGGCAGCATATAAGCTCTCCAGGCCAAGGAGAACTTTGAGAGGACTTTGGGAGGGGACTTCAGGAGATTCAGAGTCAAGATTCATTCCAACTTCCACCTTTGTACTGGCTGGAGACATTGGGAGGACGAGAGGCTGAAGCTGCCTGGAGAGATTTGGAGGGAGCTCTTGGAACCAAGGAAAGAGATAGGCCTCTATTAAAGCTAACTGGACCCAGGAAAAGATTCAGGACTTTGAAGGACACAATAAAGGATCTGGACTTAAACTCCTGGCTGCATTTGGGATTACTGAACTGAACTGAAACTAAGGCTGCTCCCAGAAGCTCCCCAGGAGATCTGCTCACAGAGAACGATTACAATTTAGAGAAGAGAACATTACATATTGGCACAATCCTTTCACTATTTTTTCATTTACTTTCAGTCCCCCATCCACCTCATTGTTGGCCTTCTCAACATATACATTAAAATTTTTTTTATTAAAGATTTTTATTTATAAAACATATACACAGGTAATTTTTTCTTGCCACTACAAAGAGGGCTGCCACAAACGTTTTTGCATATGTGGGTCCCTTTCCTTCCTTTAAGATTTCTTTGGGATATAAGCCCAATAGTAGCACTGCTGGATCAAATGGTATGAACAGTTTGATAACTTTTTGAGCATAGTTCCAAACTGCTCTCCAGATTGGTTGGATTCATTCACAATTCCACCAACAATGTGTCAGTGTCCTAGTTTTCCCAAATCCCATTCAACATTCGTCATTATTTATTCCTGTCATTTTAGCCAATCTGACAGGTATGTAGTGGTATTGCAGAGTTGTCTTAATTTGCATTTCTCTGATCAATAATGATTTAGAAAACCTTTTTATATGACTAGAAATCTTCCTCATCTGAAAATTATCTGTTCATATCCTTTGACAATTTTTCAATTGGAAAATGGCTTGAATTCCTCATATCCATTTTTAATTATTATGTTTCTATCAAGTTTTGTTTGTTTCTTGCAAGGATAATGATTCATAATTTTCTCACATTTAAAAATGTACAAAATGCATTTCTCACAACCTTTTCCCCTTTTACCCCAAAGCAGGTAATAGGATAAACTTGATTGAAGCAAAGAGGTCTATCATAATGGTTCTAAGATAAATAGTGGAGCCAAAATTAAGAAAGAGGAAGGAAATAAACATTTATGTATTGCTTATTGGTCAGGTAGGTGGCACAGTGAATAGAGAGAGCAATTAGGAATTAGGAAAACTCATCCTCCTCAATTCAAATCTGACCTCAAATACTAGCAAGTCACTTAATCCAGCTTCCCTCAATTTCCCCTTCCATAAAATTAGCTGGAGAAAGAAATGGCAAACCACTCCAGCCTCTTTGACAAGAAAATCTCAAATGGGGTTACAAGAGTTAGACATGACAACTCAACAACTACAACGTAATGATTATTAGGTGCCAGGCAATGTACTAAGCACTTTACAAATAACTTCTCATTTGATTCTTGTAACTCCTGAGATGTAGGTGCTATCATTATTCCCATTTTACAGTTGAAGAAACTGTCATACACAGAGCTGAAGTGTCGGGAGCACACAGCTTGGAAATATCTAAGGCTGAATTTGAAATCAGATCTCCCTTATTCTATTTCTAGCACTCTATCCATTACCTACTAAGTCTAGCTCTAAGCTACCTTGGAATGAGTCCGTCATACAAGATATTCATAGGTTCAGAGATAGAAAGGACCTTAGCAGTCATCTTATGCAACCTTTACAATTAATAGGTAAAGAATCTAGGGTTAGAAAAGTTAATCTTGACTTGTCTAAAGATGCACAGGCAGCAAGTAGCAGAGGCAAAATTTGCAGCCTGGGATTTGGCCTTTGATTCCAAATGTAGCGATCTTTCTTCTATACCCTATTAGCATACTTTTTGTACTATATGGACATGTAAGAAGTCTAACTGAGGTTTAATGTCTGAAACTTTTTATATACAAATAAACACCAGAAAAGTATAATACCTCTTTGTGATTTATTCTTGTTGCTTTGCTAGAGAACCAATGCAGAAAACAATATTAGTTCTGTAGCTTTCCCATCTGTATTGTCAGGGATTAATACTAAAAAAATGTTTTACTTAATGAGCCATGCCCCAGTTGATAAGTGATCAAAAGGGATGATCTGGGCCCACAGGGCTATAAATTCATGCTTACCCTTTGACCTAAGAACACCACTAGTAGGCATGAATATCAAAAGAGATTCAGAAAAAAAAAAAAAAAGGAAAATTACCTTTATGTACAAAAAATATTCATAGCAGCTCTCTTCTCAGGGCAAAATCCTCCTCTAAAAATTGAGGGATTGCTCATCAATTGGGGAATGGCACAATAAACTGTGGTATGTGTTTGTGATGAAATATTATCATTCTCTGGGAAAGGATGAGCAGGTTGCTCTCAGAAAAACAAACAAACAAATTTGGAAAGTCCTCCAAGAATAAAGTGAAATGTACTGTATACAAAGTAATAACAGTGTACTGAAATGACCAATTGTAAATGGCTTTGCTATTCTCAGTAGTACAATCATCCATGACTACTCTAAAGGACTTATGATGAAAAATCTTATTCATGCCTATGGAAGGTACTGATTTTGTCTGATACAGGTTGAAATACTCTATCTTTCTCTTTCTTTTTAACTTAATTTTTCTTGAGAGTTTTCCTTTTCATTAGGGTGGGAAATCTATGTTTTCTTTCACAATTTGACTTTTATGGAAATGTTTTGCATAACTTCACATTGATTTTGTAATTGTGGGTGGGGATAAGGCAGAGTACCTAGAACTCAAAAATTGTAAAAACAAATATATGAACAACCAATTTTGTTTTGAATATAACTGGGAAAAAATTACATAAATGAAATAAAACTTAAAAAAATGTTTTATTTGATACTTTTTGCTTTTACATCATGGTCAGTTATGTTATACTTCTTTCTCCTCTCCTCTCACTATCCCTCTCCCCAACCCCATATTGAACTCTGACTCCTAAAAAAAGAAATAGTTAAGCAAATTTTGATCTAGGGCCTCATCTCAGAGTGTATACATCATGCCGTCCTTGCAGACCCCCACTTTTCTGCCAAGAGAAAGCTGTTTCACTATGTTCTAGAAGATCATCACTGGTTTTTCAGTTACTCAGACTTCAGTTTCCTTTTGGCGATTTTTTTCATTTGCACAGTTGTAGTTAACTTGAATATATGGTAATTCTCTATTTTTCCTTTTCTCACACTAGTTTTCTCAGTTCACACATTTTCTAGATTAAAATCTCAAGATAAAAATATGAACAACAGTTGAGTTCTGGGTTGAACCTGGCCATGACTAGAAAGAGCAGATTTTGCCCTTTGTGGTTCTTCATTCTAAAAATGTGTTTATTATGTTCCCCATAAACACACAGTATGGAAACGTCTTGAAATAGGAAACACAGTCCCAGATGAATATCTAGATTAGATGAGTGTCCAACAACAACAACAAAAACCCTTCATTTCCGATGGAGCTGCCAAGTTCGTAGGTTCTCCACAGATTTGCACATCCTGCAGATGTCTCAACTTGAATTTCCCTTCTGGTACTTTACTTTGACATGGTTTCCATACGCAAATTTATCCACCTGAAGAGACTGGAGTGCCTGTTTTGCTTCACAACTGTGGGCAGAAGTGGATTCCACTCGTACACTTGAGCAGTGCTTTTAAAGTCAGCTACACTCCAGAGGTTTGATGACCTTCACATTTTCCAGGCTGCAATCAAATGCTAAAAAGAAATTAAATGAGGGCTTTTTTTTCCTTTAATGGAAAAGTTGGTCATTAATTGGACTGGAGAATACCCAACTGAATTTCCATTTAGAAAGATTTTACAGCTATTTTCAAGGCATACATATGTGTATGTATACCTGAGGACTAGGAATAAAAAAAGCAGGATGTTCATTGGAGATCTGGGTCACCTCACCTTGACACTGATTATTACTTGATATTCCAGGCTCTAGGGGAAAGATATTTTTGGCAAATCTTGGGATGTGAGAGCTAGAAGGGACCCTAGAGATTATCTAGTCTAAACTTTTCATTTTGTAGATAGAGAAACCAAGTAATACAATTCCATGTGCCCCGACAACACAATCTTTGTGACATTCAGCTCAAAGTTATCATTCCCAAGGCTGTAGTCTCCTAAGTTGACATCTAGCTCCCATTCTGGGGCTATTCTGGTTGGTGGGAATTTCCTGTGGCTCTCTATTGCCAACCTCCCAACTATCCTGTCCTTCTCCTTCTTCTTCCTAACTGGTTTTTATATAGAGCTTGCCATGTGCCAGGCACTGTGCAAAGTGCTTTATAATTATCTCATTTGATCCTTACAGCAACTTTGGGAAATAGATGCTATTATTACCCCCATTTTATAGATGAGGAGACTGAGGTTAGGTGTCTGGCCCAGGATCACATAACCTGTAAGTGTCTGAGGCTAGATTTGAACTTGGATCTTTCAGACTACAAATCCACTACTCTATCCACTGCACTAACAAGAACAGGTAATGTACTCTTCCTTCCAGCTCTTGACCTGGGAATAGTAATGAAACCAATACTAAAATTGCTTCTAGGTAAGCGTTACTTGATTGTCCTATGACTCCATTTGCCTGCTATCCCAGAAACTTCATCCATCCTGGTTACCACTCCTTATAATAATATATAACAGTCTCCTTCTATTAGAATGTAAGTCCAGTTAGTGACTATTTGTTTTAGTACTTTAATTGTGGCATTTTATAAAGCATGATAAATGGTTAATGATTCTTCATTCAATTTTCAATTCAGTTCTTCCCATGTCCATTTATTATTTGCTGTGTACCAGACAGTGACCCAGGTACTGACCATGACAAGATAACCAGTTCCTCCCCTTAGTAAGCTTACATTGTGCTTGGGGCAACCAACATGTTTATGGATAAGTATATAATTAAATATATGCATACATATATTGGTAAACATATACACACATAAATATAGAATATACATATAAACTTAAATTTATAAATATATATACATATTTATAAATATAAAACATTTTATATTTTCTTTGTATATATTTTGTACATATGTACATGTACATGTATATATGTATATATTCAAAAAACCAAAATATTATTTCTTTGTATATATTTTGCATATCACTCACACACATATGTATAAAATATATACAAAGAAAATACAAAATAATTTTGGGGTACAATGATTAGAATGTGAATAATTAATTAGAGATTGGGGATTAGGAAAGACCTTATGTAGAAGGTGGTGCTTATGCTATTTTTTTTTAATTAAAGCTTTTTATTTTCAAAATATATGTAGAAATTTCAGCATTCACCCTTGAAAAACCTTGTGTTCCAAATTTTTTTCCCTCCCTTTCTCCCCTCCCCTCCCCTAGATGGCAAGTAATCCAATATATGTTAAACATCTGCAATTCTTCCATACATATTTCTACAATGATTATGCTGTTGTGCTGAGTTTTAAAGGGAGCTGGGGATTCCAAGAATTAGAGATCAGGAAGGAAAATATTCTAGGCATAGGAAGTAGTCTATGAGGAGACATCAGAGATAGATTGCTGTGTGAGAGTATAACAAGCCTAGGAAACCAGTTGGTAGGATTCACTAGAAATTAGAATATGTAAAAAGGAGCAATGTGAAATCAGTTTAGAAAGTTAAGTTGGAGCCAGGTTGTAAAATACTTTAACTACTAAACAAAGGACTTCGTGTAGGATACAGTGAGGCACTGAAGAAGGGAGTGAGAGGCCAGACTCATACTTTTGGGATGTCATTTAGGTAGCCATATGGAAAATAGATTGGAAGAGGGACAATTGTGGCTATAGAAACCAATCAGAAGGCCATTGGAACAATCCAGGAAACAGGTGATGAGGCCTTGGGATGGCATTGGTATGAATGAAGAGGAGAGGTTGGATATGAGATATATAGGACTGATCTCTCAAACAGGCCTGTATTTTCTTGACTACACACTTGTCTTTGCCATATGTCTGGAAAATCTGCCCTCCCCCACTTCCTTTGATTTTTTTTTTTAACTAGTCATTTTTGAAGCTCATGTATATTAAAAAAATATTGTTTTATTTTACATTTTTATTACACACACACACACACACACACACACACACACACCCCTATTTGTGTCTAATGATAGCCATATGGGCCATCTCCAGTCATTCTGATCTATATCTGGCCACTGGACCCAGATGGTTCTAGAGGAGAAAGTGAGGCAGGTGACCTTGCTCAGTCCTCCCTCACTTAAATACAATTCACTTGCATTGTCATGGCTTCACCTCCCTGACAGCATAGTCTTTGAGACTATGGGAATGAAAGACAAACAATAATAACAACAATGACAACAGGATGAGGGGAGATAAAAAAGGGGAAAAACTTTATATGATAACTATTACATATCTAAGAGCAATATCAAATTATACACAAATTGCAGTTTCATGTGAAATCATCTTTTTATGATATTCTGTTATGAAATTGCTTGTTTTACTCCATAAATTAAAAAAAAAGAACCAAAAGAATACTAATAATAAATAAATAAATACAATTCTTTATAATTCTTCCCCCATTCCTTTGTACTCTGTGATCTCCTATGCCTGGATCTCTCCTTTCTTATCTCCACCCCTATTTTCCCTGACTTCTTTCAGTTCTCAACCAAAACCCCACATTCTGTAAGAAACCTTTCCCAGTTTTTTGTAATCTTAGTGCCTTATCTTTGTGATTATCTCCAATTAATCCTATATATAAATTGTTTGTACAGAGATGCTTTGATGTTGTTTGGTGAACATTTGTGAGCTGGCACTATAGAATCTTTTTTACTTTTGTTTGTATCCCTAGTACTTAGCAGAATTCCTGGCACATAGTATGTGCTTAGTAAATATTTGCTGACTTAATTTAACTCTTAAAGATTCATTAAAAGGTTTATGAACTGCATTAATGGAGGAAATATTGTTCTCTGGTTATGTCTGATTCTTTATGCCCCATTTTGGGGGGGGGTTTGGACAAAGATGCTGGAGTAGTTTGCCATTTCCTTCTCCAGTTCATTAAACAAATGAGGAAACTGAGGCAAACATGGTGAAATGATTTACCATGGGTCACACAGATAATCAGTATCTGAGCCTGGATTTGAACTCTTATCTTGACTCTTTCTTGACTCTAGCCCTGGCACTCTATCTACTGTGTTACCTAGCTGCCCAACAAAGGAAGTACTTACACAGAAAGAACCATAGATCATAATATAGAAGCACAGTTACTTGATGAAATC
Source organism: Sminthopsis crassicaudata (assembly GCF_048593235.1). Classification (NCBI taxonomy): domain Eukaryota; kingdom Metazoa; phylum Chordata; class Mammalia; order Dasyuromorphia; family Dasyuridae; genus Sminthopsis; species Sminthopsis crassicaudata. The sequence goes on from NC_133618.1 coordinate 220,568,572, forward strand.
ACAAAAAGCAGAGTTTTAACAATAGATGCAATGAGTATTAATATCTTTAAAAAGTACAAAATATATTAATACCCAGTCTTTCCCTTACAAAGTGTGAAATTTTTCTTGCTTGAATTAGGAGGGGGGCCTAAGCATTGGTGAGATTGGTCATGCTATCAGGTGGTAACCATTAGGAGAGTGGCCTTCAGATGATGGCCCTTAAAAGACTGAGCTCAGTCACATCTAATCTAAACACACGTCCTTGAAAAGTACTTAGCTTTACCTCATGGAGGGAAAGAAAAAAGAGAATGTCTTCTTTTCAACTTCACCTTGTTCTTAGTTTTATGTTCAAATACCTCCCTCCTCTGATTCTTTTCCTGTAGAAGTAGACCTACATTTATTAAATGTTACTATTGCACCAGACACTATGCTAGCTCTGGAAATACAAAGAAAGGCAAAAGATCATTCCCTACTATCAAGGAGGATGTGAGAGATAATGCAAATGTTAAAAAAATAGCTGAGGGAGGAAGGAGAAAGAGGGTATCTGGAATGGGACCAAGATGAAGTCCAGAGGAGCAAAGCCAGGTCAGAAATAATGAGATGACTGTCCTGGAACACCCTAAGATGGAGAAGCTAAGGGAGATATTCTGATATCTACTCTCCAACCTCTCCAAGATAAATATTATTTCATGTCATCTTCATAACTCCCTATGAGATAGATATTCTTAATAGCCCCATTTTTTAATTGGAGAAACTGAGGCAGACATCAATTAAATGATCATACAGATGCATGTTGTATGCACATATATATATATACACATATACATACATATATATATATATATATGAAACAACTGAAGCTGGATTGGATTCAGATGACAATTAAATGATCTGCCCAAGATCATACAGATGCATGTCTTATGTATATATAACATCTGAAGCTGGATTTGGATTCAGTTAGCAATTAAATGATATGACCACGATCACATAGATTTTTGTTATATGTATATATCTTTAACATTTGAAGCTAGATTCGGATTCAGGTTTTTCAAAGTTCTCTAACTCAATCTCTAACTCCATCCAATGAGCTACCTAGTTGCCTGATTGAATATTAGGCTAAATATACCTAATTCCTCTAACTGATCCTCCTATGGCATCATTTAGAGTCCCTTTCCCATCCTTCTGGATACTCTCCAGTTTAAAAATATTTTCATGGATCTGTGATTTCATTGATTCAGGAGTTTCTTCCAATAATATGGCTCAGAAGGTATCTTTTCCAACCTATGTAACGCTTGTGCACATCCTTCCACAAGTTGACCTCAAGAAGTTCCCTCTTCCCTTTCTCCTGCTTTCACCAGGCTATCAGTGGAGTGCCCCAACTCAGACCAGCCTAACTTTTCTGCCCATCATAAAGCTCCTTGAAGATGTCTTTTTTTCCTACTCTCCTCATTAGTTTCTAATTGAGTATGTGTTGTAGCCTTGTAGACACTTCCCATAGGACTCTTCATTGTCCTTGGTGGGATATTCAATTCTAAATCTTTGTGGATAGTTCCCCCTCCGCACCCTTTCCTCCTGTCCCAGCCCTAATCCCTGCTCCATTTCTCACTGCCATATAGCAACACTAGTAGACTGCTAGTATTTTTTTTTAATAGACCTTTGCTTCCTTGGATAGTTCATGGTTAGTAAGGAGCTTTACAATTTCTAAAACCCAATCTAGCTTGTTGTCCTATTTAATATTGGATCTAACTCACTGTCCATCTGAACTATGCGTATCAATAGGTAAGTTATGTAGATTGTCCATCCAAATATATGTTGAAGCCAAGCTAACAGAATTCCTTTATCCTTGGCCTTCTCTGGGTGGATAATGGACCATGTTCATTTGCACGATTACAGATAATTTCTAGAAGACTTTGCAAACTCCTGGAGGCTTAATGCAATGTGCAGAGCATCTTTCACAAAAGAGAGCATTTGGGCAACCTCTCCATATACAGAGAATCTCTTTGATCAGCTTTTCTTTATAATAGTGGAAAACACTTTTGGTAAGCATATTTCTCTTTTCGGGCATCCCAAATGGGTGCTCAGTATCATAGATGTGGTCTGACCACTGTGGAACTGTCATCTCTCCCTTTCTGGACATTGGCCTTGGCAGTGACCAGCTCCAGTCACCATCTTTCCACGATAAGGCATGCATTGAGAGCTCAGGTAGACAAAATAGCCTATAGGAGTATTTTTGTCATCACATATTTTCTTCAAAAAGTCACACTGTGAGACAGAATGCCTTGAGAGATTTGATCATAGGAGCATAAAGTTGAGTGGATAGAGCAACGTCCTTGGAGTTAGGAAGCTCATATCTGGCCTCAGACACTAGCTATGTGATTCTGGGGAAATCAACTATGTCTTAATTTTCTCATCTGTAAAATGAACTGGAGAAAGAAATGGCAAATCTCTCCAGTATCTTTGCCCCCCCCAAAAACCCAAATGAGGTCACAAAGAGTTTAACATGATTGACCAACAATAACAACAATAAGGTTTGGAGTTATAAAGAATCTTAGATTTCTTCTTACAGAAGTGGAAACTGAGGCCCAGGGAGCTAAGTCATTAGCTAGGTTCTTACTAATCAGAATTTAACTATACAAGGTGTCTCAAAAGTCTTTTTTTTAATTAATGTAGAGAAATTCCAAGGTAGGCACTCTCCCCTCTCCCAGTACTCTATAATTTAGAGTCTTGGAGAGTAGTCACCTGGGATACTGAGAGATGATCAGTCATTCAGTCAAATATTTATTAAGTGCTTAGTATAGATCAGGCTTTGTGCTGGGGATACAAGGAAACACACACTCTCTATGACATAAAGGGACTTTTATTCTAGTGGGGGAGACAACTTGCATACGATTATTATGCTAGAGATATATGTCGTATGTAAATAGTGTATGTATGTGTATGTAAGTAGGAGGCAGTCTCAGAGGGAAAGCACTAGCATTATGGGGACTGGCAAAAGCCTTTCCGAGAATGCAGATTTTAATTGAATTCTGAAGAAATCAAGGATAAGTGGAAAAATGTTTCAAAATCACAGTCAGGACATGGAGATATTGTATACATGGAGAAAGATTACATAGTCAGTGTGTCTCAGAGGCTGATCAAAACCAGGTTTTGATTCTAAGGACAACTGGATGATGTAGTTACAGGGGAGAGAGTGCTGGGTCAGAAGTCATGAAGACATGAGTTCAAATTCAATCTTACACACTTATTGGCTGTTTGACCTTGCACAAAATCACTTAAACCTGCTTGCCTCAGTTTCCTCATTTGTAAAAATAAGTTGGAAATAGCAAAGCACTCCAGTATCTTTGCTAAGGAAACCCCCAAAAGAGACAGACATGACTGAAAAACAAGTGAACAATAACAATTTGATTCTAAGGCCAGCTCTATACAGTAAGCCACTGATGCTGTATTCTTCCTATTGTTTTATTAAGCTGATCTTGATGTCGGTGTTTGAGACCCTCTTTATAACCCTTTTTTTGGATCCACAAGTGTAAGTTCTCTTTCCAATGAACTCTGCTCTGAAGCTGTACTCTGAGATTGCCAAGACTGTCTGGCCAGAACCTGAATGCTTTGCCCTTTGGTCTGTTACTCATGGTTAAGCTGAAGAATCTGTTCCATCTGAATTCCCCTAACTTGGGGGGTGAGGTAGTTTGATTTACTAATGTGGGATTCCAGGTAAGTTACAATATTTTGGTTTCATTGCATAACTCAAATAAAGTATGTATGTTTCCCAATCTTTTTTTTTCCATCAGCCCTCTCTTGCATGGGTTTTTCCCCTCCTCTCTCTTTCCTAGCCTTGTTTCCTTGTGTGCCAAGGTTTTCTGCTAAACCTCTTAACACTTTCAGCTCCCGTGCCATTCTCCAATGTCGGCCTTTTTTCTTATAGATTTCATTGCTATCTGCTTGGGCTCCTTAGATGTTGAGCAGGGACTTTCTGCACACGCTACTTTAGAAAACTTTGTGTGCAGTTTCATCATCCAATTTGCAACAAGTAATTATACCAGATCATAGTCATAATAATGGAGAAAGAAGCTCAGCTCATTTTTATTACTCCGAGCATGATGAGTTTGGTAACTCAGGTGACTTTGTCCCAGGTTTTTCAGGGAGGAAACGTTTCTTTTTATCCAAGCAGATGGAGAATTGGAAGGTAGCAATCCAGAATGATGTCAAAAGGTCACATGCAAGCCAAAACATGGCAGCTCGAGCTCCTGGAACTGAATGTACACACTCCAGTTGGTCACCTGATTCCAGGGGGTCATCGGGGCTGCCAGAAATGTTTGCCAGCACCATCTCTCTTATTCAGCTCCTCTTTATTAGTGACTACAGAGCTGAGCTGAGACCTCAGCCATCAGGGAGCAGCGCCAAGCTCGGTATTCAGAGCATTTTTTGCTTGCTCATATTAATTACCTCTTGTGAAATGTCCCTTAGTCAGCCATGACATACTTCATATGTTCAAGATAGAACAATGTTATGTCACATGAGGAACAATGGACAGAGGATTCACTGAGTTGAAGTAAAATATCTGTTCTTCTCTAAGTGGAAATGACAATTTTGTCTCCCTTGGGGAGTTTCTTAGGACATATGCAACTTACATTATTGTAGCCATTATGTTTATTATTCTCCAAGTCCTGCTTTCTTTGCTCTTTCATCACTTCAGATAAGTCTTCCCATGTTTCTCTGAATTTCTTACATTCACTATTTATTATCATTCAGTCATTTTACTTGAGTCTGATTCTTTATGGCCCTATTTGGGGTTTTCTTGGCAAAGATCCCGAAGAATTTGCCATTTCCAGCTAATTTTGCAGCTGAGGAAACTGATTGCCCAGGGTTACTCAACTAGTAAGCATCTAAGGCTGGATTTCAACTCATGAAGAAAAATCCTCCTGACTCTAGGCCCAGCACTTTATCCACTACACCACATAGCTGCTTGTTTGTTTATCATAGCACAATAATAATAATTACTAAAACTTGAATATCCCTTTAAGGTCTGTAACACATTTTATGCATATTATACAATAATATTTCATTATATTTGTAGATCACAATGTGTTTGGCCCCTCCCAGAAGGAGATGTTGCACATCCCCTTCTTTTCAGGGCTGTTTTTGAGGGTTTTTTTTTTTTTTTTTGCCATGAAGAGTGTTGCTATGAATATTTTGATGTGCATAGTACATTTCTTTCTTTCTTTGATAACCCTGGGATATGCCCAATATTAGTATCATTGGGTCAAAGGGTAGGAAAAATTTGATTTCTTTCCTAGCCTAGTTACAAAATGTTTCCAGAATTGTTGGACCAAGACATAGCTTTTTATGCATCTGTGTGCCTGTGTTTCCATCCTCACGTAAGAAGTGAGTGTTTCTGTCTTTTCTAGTTTGTTAAATGTGAAATCATAAGATCATAGATCAAGTACTTGGTAGGACCCCCAAGGTTATGAATTTGATAGATGAACCGAGGCCCTAAGATCGCAAAGGTACTATCTGACAAAGCCTGAATATGAATCCAGTTTCTTATACTCCAAACCCAATAATCTTTAGGTAGTACAAATCCATTCTTTTGCTTCTACTTGACATAAATGTGAACAAAACAGGGCTATGACAGTAGAGTATACAATAGAGTGTATAATATACATACATGTGTATCTATCTGTCCTCTAGGAACCATCTTAGCTATATTTTAAGAGGGCAGGTTGGCTGAACATCAAAAAATAAGGAATATTCAAAATGCTTAAAGTCGTATATCATATACACACATATACGCAAGGCATGTATATATACATATGTGTGTATGTGTATGTGAATGGTTTTTCCTCATCCTTACTCTGTCTCTGCCAGGGCTAGTTTCCTTCTTCTATTGGTGAATTCATTCAGGGATCTCCATTCAGAGAAGTAACCCACATTGGCCAAAATTTGCTACCATGTTTCATCTTCAATCTCATCCTGCATCATCCAAGTTTCCCTGTGGTCTTTTCACTCTTGAACATCTTTCCTCTGAAATACCAGCCTCATCTCCCATTGGTGAGTTCCTTCTAGAGCCCCTGGTTTGGAAAGGGACTTCATTCTTCTCTCGGCCCTGCTTTTAATTTTTTGGACTTTGATACTATTCTCAATTACCATCTTATCTTGGAATTTCTCTTAGCTCTTTGGGCCTCTTTACCTTGGAACCTTCATTTGGCTCTGTGACATTTTTTTTTAAACTTGGAATATTCTTCTGCCATGCTAGCACTCTTTTCCCATTGATAATTTCCCTTCATTCCCCCCCTGACTCTAATTCTGATTTTATTTTTTTCAATAGTTATTTTTCCAAATACACATAAAAATAGCTTTCAACATTATTTTTTGTAAAACTTTGTGTTCTAAATTTTTTTCCTCCCTCTTTTACCTCCCTCCTCTCCAAGCAGCATGCAATCTGACATAGGTTAATTCTGATTTTATAAATATTGATATGAAACTCCTACATGTATATCTTTTCCTACCATCTTCTCACAAACTTTTTAGCTTTCTTTTTGTGTTTTCTATCTCTGTTAGAATGTAAATTTCTTGAAGGCAGGGATTATTTTCTTTTTGCCTTATATTCTACTACTTAACAAAGGACCTTGCACATAATAAGCACTTATTAAATGCATGTTGCCTTGCCTTGCCTTTTAGAGACCCAAACAGGAAAATAGTTATACAGATTTCCCTTTCAGACACTTCCAAATTTAAGGAAAAATCGGCCATTACACAACACAGGATCATAGTATTGCAGGTATAGAGCTGGAAGGGACTTCAGAGAACATTTAGTTCAGTACTTTCATTTTTCATATGAGAAAATTAAGACTGGGTCATATATAAGTCATATATAAGCAAGGATTCCAACCCAAGTCCCCTGACTCCAAAAATAATGTTCACTCCACTGTAGCATGCTGTTTTCCTAGACATAAAATAACATCTTAATTCCTATTATTATTTAGGGTAAAAGTGCTTGTTATGAGAGAAGACCTAAATTTCTATATGAGGCTAAGATGTAGACATATAGTACTTTTCTCCCTTTGCTTTCTCATTGTCAGTATAGTAATAAACACCTAATCCTAGTCTCCTACTTCCTTGGTTAGGGAATTTCCCCCCCTAGATTTTGCTTTTGAAGAGAGAGAAATGATCTGATTCTCCAGATCATAGAATCTGTGTTAATGGGTAGAGGAATTCCATTTGGAAGATGTTGAGTTTGAGAGGACAATGAGAGCAACAAGTAGACAATGGCCATCAGGCTTGAAGATGGAGGACTAGAGTTCAGGAGAGAGGTTAATGGTGGAGATTACAAGGATAAGGTTTGAGGGGTAGCTGGATGGTGTAGTATATATATGGCAACAGCCCTGGAATCAGGAGGACCTGAGTTCAAATCTGGCCTTAAACATTTAATACTTCCTAGCGTGTGTGACCCTGGGCAAGTCACTTAACCCCAAATGCCTCAAATAAAAGGGGGAAAAAAGTTGAGGTTTGATCACCAAAGTTGTTTCTTAATCCCCAATTGGCTCAAAAAGGAGGAAGAGTGGGAAAGTTTGATCATCAGTTTTCTTCAATTCAAGTTTGGCAAAAGTTTCTGAGAGTTGTTGGAGCCTTTCTATTCCTAATTTCTATGATTGGCATTCCCAAAAATTCATGTTCTTCATAAGGGCCAATAAGCACATATTAGTTGCCTACTACATTATGTGTCAGGATAGTTATCAGGAGAAACAATACATGTCACGTTTTTTGGGTATAATCTGCCTGACTTTTTCTGTTTTTGAAATTAGTTTATTTTCATACATACATACATACATACATACATACATACATATATAGTAAGAGGGAGTATTATATAATAATATAGTCTCATTTTTATACAGGGTTTCAGGTTTGTAAGGCACTTTATGTAATACCTCATTTGATTCTCACAACAACCTCATTAAACGGATATTATATAAGTACGATTTATTATCATTCTCCCATTTTATAGTTGAGGAAACAGACTTAGGTTAAAGTAACTTATTTAATGTCAAACAGATAATACCTGAGACTATTTTCAAAACATGTCTTTCTGATTCCAAATTCAATACTCTACTCATAGCTACCTCAGAGTATATGGTAGGACATCATCTCTACAAGAAGAGCTGGATTCAAATTCTGTCTCATACATATGTAGCACTTTCTCTGGTAGCACTTTTGCTTTGACCTTTTGGGACTATTCTTTTCTTGGCATAATGACTGCAAATTATCATGACTGATTTGGTGTATGAAAGAGAAGAAAATGTCCCCTTTCATCTCTACTACATTCTGATAGAGATACAAAGGGAAAGAGAAAGGGAAAGAATGATTCTCTAAGGGCCAGGTAGTTCCTCCATAGACAGCTTTCCTTTCTGCTAGCAGAAGTCACAATTCTTAGAGGTTTTTGATGGGGGCTCCATAGTTAACAAACCTGCTTTTTTAAATGATCTCAGTGGCGTGGCCAATCTTTGGCTAGCCAATGACAATGATGATCTCTAATTCCATCAAGAAAACTTATTCATATCTCATAAAAGACTACAAGATGAAAATTTTCTCTTACATTTATTTAAGATATGAATAACTCTTTTACTCTGTTTCCTGTGTCTAATTCTGGATTATTTCAACTAGATTTGGGAAAAATCAATTGATCAAAGATGTCTTAACAAATTCTTCTCAATATATTCATTTTCTCCAGAGTTGTTGGCTCCCTGCAAATCAACTAGTGACAATTTTGACCTCTTTGCCTAAGTTCCAATTTTGAATAGCTCTCTGGTGACTGGGGAATATTAGGTATTATCCTTTTAAGCAGCCACTTTAGTGCTTTATACTAATGAGTCTCAGCAAATCCTTGTAGCCGTTATTTAAAAATATGAAAATTCACATGAGGCCTAACATAGTTATGGAATTGGAGATTACATTATCCTCCATGTAGATATGGTTGTATAACTCAATAACAACAATAATAAAAAAATCTTAAAGGTTACTACATGTTTTGGTTTTTATAAAAAGCCTGCCCCAATCCAAGTCAAGTCAACAAATGTTTTTATTAAACACTAAGTACTAGATGCTATGCTAAATATTGGAGATATAAGGAAAGGCAAAAGAAATTCCCTTCCTCAAAAATCTCATAGACTAATGAGAAGGGAGGTGCAACAATATGCAAAAAAGCAAAACAAACAAAAAAAAAGCCCTCCAAAAACTATGTATAATTAGGATATATACAAAATAAATTGGAGGTAGAGAGAGAAGGTACTAGCATTAAGGGGAGTATTAAGGCTTCTTGAAGGTGGAATTTTGTTTTGCCCAAAGACATTAAAGAAAAGTGATGTGAACTGCCAAATCCTGTTCATATAGGGTAATATGAAATTTAGTCTATTGTTAATTCATCCATCCTGTTACCAATCTGGTTAACATCTTTAAAGATAGTCCCAACAACCTTGATGAAAACTTAGCTTTCCCAGACTGTCTTGTTTGTTATATCTTTAGGCAGATCTGGGAGCTGGTCTGCTACCTGGCTCTTTGACCCTTCCTCTTCAGTTTGCACCTTTGAACCTCCAAGGCCACTCTTTGCTATCTCCTCAGGACTAAGCCCATTCTGAGATTCTCTCTCTCCCTCCTAGGGCATTCCTTCTAATGATACCCTTCTCCTTATTCCAGACTGACTCTGGTCAGTCTAACCTGCCAGTCAATGGCTTTCTCCCACTTCATGAAGTATTTCCTTTCTCCTGGTTAATTGTGAGTTCCCCTGAGGGAACTTGTCTTTTTTCCTTTTCTAACCGTATGCTCTCCTAAATCTATTTCATATTTACCATTCCTGGTGTCTATTGTATCCCTTCATTTTGCCTGTAGCCTTTTTCCCTAAATAAGCCTACCTTCTGTCAAGGAGAAAAGCCATTGTGAATTTGTCACAAATTTATTTTGAAGTATCCCACCACATCAAAAGGAAATGGAAAAGACAATTAATTGAACTCCTTTAGCCCCAAGTAAATCCTAATGGAACTTACAACAAGGATTGAGCTGCTGGGAATGATGGGAATTTACCATCTCACTTTCACCTGAAAAACCAAACTGTCCAGAGTTAAAATTCCTCTGGGTTCCTACAACACATAGATGCCCTGAACATTTTATACTTTGCCCCAGCAACCGGTGGCCTAGACCATGCCAACTGAAGGTACAGATTAAAATAATGAGTTACTTTGAACTCACCTCTTATGAAGACCATCAGGTTGGTTTAAAAAGAAATTTTAAAAAAATTCAGAATATCTTCAAAAAGGGGCTCCCCCTCCTGGTTTAGCAGAAATACACATGTTTAATTACTGCTGTCATAAAATAAAATCATATCAAAATTATTACTCATCCCATACAATTCATACACCTTTGATTGTAAAGGTGCCATTATACACACACAGAGACACACACACACATACATACACAAGGCATTCTCTGTGAAACCAGAATATAAGTGTAAACCACTTGATGTCATTTATTTGGTTTTGTAAAAACAAAATGTTTGCTGAGCACTGCAGGGGAAGCTAGGGTCAGAGAAACAATATTTAAATTGGATACTACGTAGGTGATAATAGAGGGGGCTTATGATATTCAGATGGCACATACTTACTACTGTGACTGTGTATTGTTGTCTTCATTCTCAGAGGACCAAAGTGAGTGTGTCCAACTGTGGCTGATCAGATTAAGGTGAGCTCAGCCACAGGTCCAACACAAATAGTCCCTATCAACATTTGGGATGGCTTCTCTAATTCTGCACATCTTCTATTTCTTTTGAGCTCATTCAATTCTGCTTTGCTCATAGAGCACAGCACTTTCTCTGTACTAACTTCTCTGAACTATTATGACTTATCAAGCACTTATATTGTACTTTAAGGTTGTACAGAGTGTACCTGTATAAGGTCACAAATGGCCAATATAAAGTATCTCCAGAAAATTCACATGAGGCAGAGAAAATATTCTTGAAAAGGCAGAAACACATTCCCATACAAAATCCCAAAGCTGGGTGTTGGCGTTGCTGATGTTAGGGTGAGGATGTTGTGTGTATTTTAAGGGAAACACCAACAAGGGTGTTTGGTTGTGATGGATGTGGAAACCTTTTTAGTTCTCTTTGATGTTGGCAGGAGTGCAACAACAGCCCTTTTGGGATTTGTCTGGGGACCTGATGTTTGGAAAAGGATGCATGCCCTTTATCTCTTATATGATCCACAGAATTAGCGATGCCAGATTATTGCTTCCTGGATAGGATTAGTTCCACTTCCTTTCTATGACTGGCATTCCTAGTGGACTAGCTCCCACCCTGGAAAAGGGCTACAGACACGTGTATCCTGGACAGCTGGTGTTGAGAGTATTTCCTCCTAATTGTTTGAAAGAAAGCTCAGGGGGAAATTATGGAAAAAGCCACCAGGGTAAAGGAAGGTTATGGGATGCTCTGAATGCTCTCCATCAATAAAGGCAAGCTTCATGGCTTAAGAATTCCTGTTCTTAGACAATTTTCAGATGATGAAATTAAAACTATATCCACTCATATGAAAGAGTGTTCCAAATCACTATTGATCAGAGAAATGCAAATTAAGACAACTCTGAGGTATCATTACACACCTGTCAGATTGGCTAAGATGACAGGAACAAATAACGATGAATGTTGGAGGGGCTGTGGGAAAACCGGGACACTGATGCATTGTTGGTGGAGTTGTGAAAGAATCCAACCATTCTGGAGAGCCATCTGGAATTATGCCCAAAAAGTTATCAAAATGTGCATACCCTTTGACCCAGCCATACTACTACTGGGCTTATATCCCAAGGAACTACTAGAGAAGGGAAAGGGTCCTGTATGTGCCAAAATGTTTGTGGCAGCTCTTTTCATAGTGGCTAAAAGCTGGAAGATGAATGGATGTCCATCAATTGGAGAATGGTTGGGTAAACTATGGTATATGAATGTTATGGAATATTATTGTTCTATAAGAAATGACCAACAGGAGAAATACAGAGAGGCTTGGAGAGACTTACATCAACTGATGCTGAGTGAAACAAGCAGAACCAGAAGATCATTATACACTTCAACAATGATACTGTACGAGGATGTATGCTGATGGAAGTGGATTTCTTCAACATAGAGAAGAGCTAATCCACTTCCAATTGATTACTGATGGACAGAATCAGCTACATCCAGAAAAGGAACACTGGGAAATGAATGTAAACTGTTATTTTTACCTTCTGAATCCAATTCTTCCTGTGCAACAAAAAATTCGGTTCTACACACATATATTGTATCTAAATTATACTGTAATATATTTAACATATATAAGACTGCTTGCCATCTGGGGGAGGGGGTTGGGGGAGGAAGGGAAAAAAATCTGAATAGAAGTAAGTGCAAGGGATAATGTTGTAAAAAATTACCCATGCATATGTACTGTCAAAAATGTTATAATTATAAAATAAAATAAAAAATTAAAAAAAAAAAAAAGAATTCCTGTTCTTTAGGACTGCCATTATGCTTTGGTAGAAAGAGGGTTAGATTTAGAGTTGCAGGGCTATTAGGAAGATATCTTCTACCAAAAGTTCAATGTATTCTGGGGTTCTGTATCCCTAAAGCAGCAACTTATCAGCCCCCACTGAAGTGTTTACCTTTAATTAATAGCTAGAAGAGATAATTAGCTCATAACAAAGGCATTTACTAAAATGATAAAGTAGGAAAAGTAGCAACAAACCATGTTCCCATTAATCTATCCAGTACTCTCCCATTTATATGCTTAGAATCAGTGGGGATAATAGTGCACCAGAAGTCACAAACAAAGGTGCAAATAAGGAAGCACATGAGTCTAGAGCGCATGAATGAAGGAAAATGGATGTAGTGGACATACTTTGCATAGTCAAGATAAGTGTGAAGAGTAATATCCCATGCCTCCAATGTTGAATAGTTACTAACATTTCACTTGCCTCCTACTAGCATTGTCTAGCCTCTGTCACATACAGTGTCACCAAATGCTAGTCTTATGGCAGCTTCTTGGGGTTGGTCTTCATGTCCTCTATCCTCTGGCTCAGCTGAAATGATCAGCTGGGTATTGCTATGTTCCTTTAGAATGAGCAAGAACCTTTCCCTGCATTGAGCTCCAAGTAGGATGTAATACAGGAACCAGGTGGACTGTTTTCTCCCTTGCCAAAGAGCAGGATGTATCAGGAAATTTCTTTCTGGAAGATTCAGTTCCTGGAACTCTCAACATGAACTCTTAAACTTGGAGTTACTCACAAGATAACTCTCCAAGTTGGTGGTGCTCCAGAAATTCTCTGCTAGAAGGCTAGATTCTGAGATCATGCTATCTAGGGAATTCTCTCTATAGCCAGTTGGGATTTGGGATACTGTTAGAGGTGGATTTGGAGGGTATCAATAGCACCAGAGTAGGGATATAATTTCCTCTGAGCAAGGAGGGAATGTGGAGTAAAAAGTTTGGAGGGGAGTTGAGGGAACTAAGATGCTCAGCGAAGTAGAAGGCTAGGTCAGGGGCTGCAAGAGGGAGGAGTGAAGGTGAGATTGAAAAAGGAATGTAAGAAATACTAAATCTTTATTAGTCATTTTTCATCTTCAGTCCTCAGTATCTAGCATACTAGCATAGAGTCATGCACTAATAAGTAGAGAACAAATACTTATTGTTTCACTGAATCAATTAGAATAGATTTGGATTAATGAATAACTAAAAATAGACCATAACTTTGTAATGGGTGAAGCCAGTTTGATTTTTGAGTTGTTCTTTAGTAACAGAGAGGGATAGCTAGGTGGTGCCATAGTGCATAGAGTCCCAAGCCTAAAGTCAGAAAAATAGTTTTCTAAGTTCAAATCAGACCTCAGACACTTACAAGCTTTGTGACCCTAGGCAAGTCACTTAACTCTGTTTGATTCAATTCACTTAACCCTGTTTGCTGCCATTTCCTTAGTTTAAAAATTAGCCAGAAAAGGAAATACTCCAGTATCTTTGCCAAAACAAAACAAAAACTCCCAATCACATAGAGTTGGACATAAGTGAAAAAGTAACAAAATAATGACAGCAAACAGCTAGTAAGAGGGAACAGCCTAGGAGTAGGCAAAAAGGAACTGAATAGAGCAGGAGGAAGGGTTCAAAATTAATAGGTCAGGAATAGTAGAATGTCTGTAATAGCTCCTGGAATGGTGGGTAGTCAATGGTCTTAATGATAAGCATAGAAGCTAAATAGATAGGCGAGAGGGCTAGATCAGGAAATCAGGGAGTAGCTAAGGGACAGAAAATTAGAATGAGACGAGGAGCAGACTTAGTGGGAAAGATGAGAAGATAGAGGTTGAGAACCTTGAAAGATAGAATTTTGATGAGAGAAGAGGAGAAAGGCTCTTCAAGAAAGAGTAACAGTAAGAACAAAGGTTTGGTATGTACAAAAATATGTGTAAAGAATTGTGAGGAGACCACTTTGGCAGGAAGGTTTATGTGGTGACGGAGTGGGAAGTAGGAGGTAAGAAAGAGGCCTTGAACACCAGGCTAAGAAGTTTGAATTTTATTCTATAGAGAACAGAAGCCACTGAAAAATTTTGAGGAGGAAATGTAATGTGATGAAAAGAGTGTTTTAAGGAGAATGTTTTAAGGTCATGTACAGAATAGATTGATATTTGGTAATATGAGGAAAACAAAGAGCTGTCAAAGTAGTGGAACCCACTGCTATTTAATAACAATATCAGACCATGACTAGAATATTGGTTCAGTTTTGAGAAGGATATTGATAAGCTGAGTGTCCAAAGGAGAATCACAGGAGAACTACAGGACATGATAATAAGTTGAAGTTATTGGGGCTATTTAGCTCAGAGAAGACTAAGGAGGAAACATGATTGCTGTATTTAAGTATTTGAAGGATTTTCTTTTTTTTTCTTTTTCTTTTTTCTGAGGCTGGGGTTAAGTGACTTGCCCAGGGTCACACAGCTAGGAAATGTTAAGTGTCTGAGAACACATTTGAACTCTGGTCCTCCTGAATTCAGGGCTGGTGCTCTATCCATTGTGCCACCTAGCTGCCCCTATTTGAAGGATTTTCAAGAGGATTAAGCTTGTTTTGCTAGCAGAAGGCAGAGCTGAGACCATTGATAGGAAGGTATACAAAGGGAAATTTAAGCTTGAGGTACTGAAAAACAGTTAGTGTAATAAAAAATAGAATGGACTTTTTTAGAGAAGTAGTGAATACATCTTTACTAGAAATCTTCATTAAAAACTGGATCCCACTTGTCAGGTATATTGTAAAGTAGGTATTCTTAAATTTTTTTTCCACTTATAACCCTTTCCCCTGAGAAATTTTAATGCTATTCTGGGCATATAAAGTATATAAAATAGTATATAAATCAAATATTTATTGATAGATCATAATTTCACGATCCTCACAAACTACAGCTTAAGAAACTTTGCAATAAGATTATAGGGCATTCTTGAATAGACTTGAGAGGGAATAAATGGCTTCCAACATTGGCATTCTGTATTCCTATAACTACAAAATAACAACCTGAAGATTAAGCTGTGGACAGGAAAAACCTTGGGAGTTTAGGTCAGGGATCCCTGGGGAAAGATGCTTTGGGGAAGCAAGTTGATCCCCTTCACTACCTGCCACAGTTCTGGGCCTGCTTTCTTGGAGAGCTCTAGATCTCCTCCTCTTATCAACAGTGAATCCCCAATAGCTTTCCCCTTCCCTGAGATGTTCAAAGAGAAGCAAAGCAGGAACATACCATATGCTCTGAGAAGTGGTTTAATGTTCTTGTCTACATGGTCTATCTGTTCTAATGCACTGTTACACTTATGAAAACTTTCTCTACTTCAAGGAATAAATCTTTTTCCAGGCATAAGATCAAAGTTAAAAGCTCAAAGAATATTAGGTTCCAGTGTGAGGAATTTCCAAACAACCCATCCTCATTGTTTTTATATCTATCAAAAGAATACAATGGGAAAAGCCCCTCTCTTTACCAAAAAAAAAAAAAATTTCCAAGGGGTCACAGTCACAATAGAACAAACCAAACATTCCCCAAATTGAGACAGCAAATGATCAACTCTTTTCGAAAGCTGCTGGTAGGGGCTGCATTTGGAGGGAAGGGAAAAAGACAGTTCTGTTTTTAATAGCAGAAAAGTAGTCAGACAGGAGGCGCCGTGCTATCTTTGTCCCCAAGCATAACAATGTTCAATATAAAACAACAGCCCCAGACAGATGATGACTTATAGGCATGCTCTGAGGCTGCCTGGAGATCCAATTTCAAGGCAAATGTGCCTTTCTCTCTGGCCTCTGACTTCTAACATGTGAAAGAGCTTAAGATCCCCTTCTGCCTACCACATCATTAATTTATTTGGGGTCCAACTTACCCATGAGGATGAGAAGTGTAGTTGCTATAGTTGTGCTAGTTGATATATCTCTGTTAGAGAAGGTTAAATTCAATATTTCTTTGGAGAACTCAAGTGGTATGTAGGCGTTCATTGACTGGACTACACTGACTGGAAAAACTGTTATTCCCTTGCTTTAAAGGCTCTTTATTACCTGTAGGACAAAGAAATTCTTCAGGTTGGCATTTAAGGTGATTTAATTTGGTGGGAAGAACTTTTGGTCTGAGTAAGAGAACCTGGGTTTAAACCTCAGTTTTTTACTTGGTGTGTTACCTTGGGCACATTATTTTAGCTCTGGGTTTCATCATTTTCATCTGTCCAACTGAAGGACTAAATGGTTGGAATAGATGGTCTTGAAGGATCTTTCCAACTCTACACTGTGACATTATGATCCTATCCAGAGTCTAAATCCAATCTCTTTTTCTAGTGATGTATCTTCCATACTATTTCCCTTTGTGAACTTTATGTCCCAGACAAGCTGGTTTACTAGCAGTCCCTGGACTGCCATTTCGATTCTCTCTTTCTAGAGCCATCATTGCAGGAGGAGAATGGGGTAGGAGAGGACCAAGGATCACTTAGACTATTTTTTTTTCATTTTATGGGTTGTCATGGCCAAATAATTCATTACCTTGTGGCCAGTCTACTGGTAACAACGTTCTCTATATCTAATTGGGCTGATCCTCAAATAACAGACACAATTTTTTGCCTTGACTCTACCTAAAGCCTTTGAGAAGGTACTCTCCTCCACACCAGGATGGGATATTGGAGAAGGATTTGTGGAGAATTCTACATGTTTCAAGTCAGTTCAGTTAAATAAAGATATATTTATGTACTTGATATACTTGTGAGTTGAATTGAAATAATAGCCTCATACCACTTGGATCATAGATATAAATGCTCTACCAGTACATAGGCTTTTCTACCCTTCTTTGTATACAGAATAAATTGTACATAATAAATATTTTGTCAGCTGACTAATATGTCTTTGTTTTGCCAGCATTTTTGTTTGAGAGCCTATAATAATATTAACTGATTTATCACCTTCATTTTGATTTGCTGAGTGAAAAGCAAAGTTTAGATAAGAAATGTCCCTACCTTCATGGTAATAACAGCTTAGTATGGGGACTAGATACAAACCAGACAACTAGAATAGCTATATTGTACAACTGTTAGATATTTAAGTTGTTTACAAAATTTTGTAATTATAAATAATGTCATAATGTCATACACGCTTGAACAGGTAGCTTTCATGTTGTTACTGCTTTAGTACATATTCCCAATAAACAGAATTATCCTACCTAAGGATATGATTATTTTCTAACATTTAAAGAATACTGCTGGATTACTTACTGAAAAAATTATATTAGTTTATAATTCTTCCACTAATGTATGAATGTATCTGTTTTTCTATGAGCATTTTTCAAGTGATTTTTAATAATTTGCATATACTCTTAAATTATCTATTCATACCCTTTGACTATATCCACTAGGACTCTATGTTGTCTTATATTTTTAAAAACAGTTTCTTATGTATGTTAGCTATCAGGATTCCACATATCATCTTTCAATGCTTTTAAGTTTTTCTCACTTTGGTACTTTTCTTTTTTAAAAAAAATCTTATTTGGGACTTGTGACAGTTTTTTTTTTAAATATTATGGAATAGAACATAGATATTTGGTTCCTAGTAATTTGTGTTATTTATTTAACAGACAAAAATTATTTTCTTTTTACAACCAAAATAAAAATATAATTTTTTTCTCCACACTAAAATTTGTAATTTTAAGCATTTGACAAAGTCTTTTGTGCTATTCTTATGGTAAATATGAAGTTGCAAGCTGGACAAAACTGTAATTAGATGGATTTAGGTTTAATTGAATGGTGAGATACTAAAAGTAATCATTAATGATTTTATGTCAAATTGGGAAGAAGAGTCCTACATGTTGAATATTTTTATATGAAAATCCCTCTGAAAAAGAATGTTCTGCCAATTCTATATGAAGCAGCAATATAGTACTAGGCATAGTATTTATGCCTAGATTCCTGGTTTTCAAAATGAAGCAAGAGTTTCAGTAGTATACTCTGTCAGTTGGATGGTACAATGGATAGTATTCTGGACCTGGATTCAAGATGACCTGAGTTCAAGTCCTATTTCAAATACTTCTTTCTTTTTGATACTGGGAAAATCACTGGAACTTGTCTGCCTCAGTTTCCTCAATCATTAAATGGGGATAATAATAACATCAACCTTCCAGGATTATTTGTGAAGATCAAATGAGACATTTGTAAAGTGATAAGTTGGAATATGATTCTTATTTAGTTGTGTCCAATTCTTTATGATCTCTTTTTGGGGAATTTCTTGACAATGGGTTGCAATTCACCCTCAGTAATTGATCTCAGAGTCTGACTACTTCACCTCCAATATTTCAAATTCTCAAAAGTCTCTCGTTGACCACATACTTACATTCTCACCATTTCTCCCCTTAACTCACTACTACTAAATCTGTTTTTGTCATAATAGCAAGCTCTAATCAAATCTTCCCTATCTAAAAAAGGAAAGGGTGGAAAAAAGCACATTTCCTCAGGAAGAATCTCCACATGATATTAATTATTCTTTTTAAAAATTAGAAATACTTTTGGAAATATTACAGTGGTGCCATTCATAGTATTATGGTTTTAATAGGTAGAAGAGAGACCAACTAATTTTACAGCTTATTTTACAGATGAGGAAACTTTAGGTGTATAGGATTAAGTGATTTGACCAAGATTATATAGCTAGTAAGTGGCTGAAGCAAGATAAGAACTCAAATCTTCCTGAATCCAAGTCTAATACTCTATCCGCTGTACCACCCAGTTGCCCTGATATAGTAGATGCTTAATAAATGCTTATTTCCTTCTCTTCCTTCTTTTCCTGGTTTAATCATATCTAGAACACGCTATTCAGTTCTAGGGATCACATTTCAGGAAAGACACAAGTAAACTATGCACTTTATTCTTCTTCACACATTCTACATTCCATCTTCTCTGTTCACTATTCCTGGAAGAAGGACATTCTACCTCTCATCTTCATGCCTCTGTATAAGCTATTCATCCTGCTTGGGATGCACTCATGAGTGTTTCCTTTGGAGTTCAGTTTAAACTATCATCTCAAAGAGAGGATGGAGAGAAAATTTTCAACTTGAAGTCAGGAAGACCTGCCTCAGATATTTACTAGTGATTTCACTCTGGGCAAATCAATTAACCTCTCTGGGGCTCAGTTGCCTCATCTGCAAAATTAGCAAGTTGGACTTGATAACCTCTATGGGTTCTTTCCAGATCCAGATATATGATCCTGTCCCTTCCTTGAGGAAGCCTATCCCTATCCTCCAGTTATTAGTGTCTATTCTCTCTCTCTCTCTCTCTTTTTTTTTAATAGTTTTTTTATTTACAAAATATATGCATGGGTAATTTTCCAGCATTGACAATTGCAAAACCTTTTGTTCCAATTTTTCCTCTTCTTCCCCTCACCCTCTCCCCCAGATGGCAGGTTGACCAACACATGTTAAATATGTTAAAGTATAAGTTAAATACAATATATGTATACATGTCCATACAGTTGTTTTGCTGTACTAAAAGAATCAGACTTTGAAATAGTGTACAATTAACCCGTGAAAGAAATAAAAAATGCAGGAGGACAAAGATAGAGGGATTGACTTCTATGTACCGGTTCATAGTCATCTCCCAGAGTTCTTTCCCTGGGTATAGCTGGTTCAGTTCATTACTGCTCTATTGGAACTGATTTGGTTCCTCTCATTGTTGAAGAGAGCCACGTCCATCAGAATTGATCATCATATAGTATTGTTGTTGAAGTATATAATGATTTCCTGGTCTTGCTCATTTCTTAGTGTCTATTCTCTAGAAATTACTTTGCATATATTTTGTTTAGCTTTCTATGCTCTACTGTTTCCCCTAATAGAATATATAAACTCTGTGATGCAAGGGACTATTTATTTTGCACTAGAGGTATTTAAGAGAGCTTTTGGTTTGGGGGACCCAGGAATCTCTCATAGAACTTGATATACAATTTTGCCCCTTGCTGGAAAATATTTGCTTGTCTGTGTGATGCAGCATCTTCTTATTGGTCCCTAGTGGCAAAGCTTATTAGTAACTAAGATTCTGAATTTCTCCAGGCTAAAGAGTTGTGCAAACAGACCTTTCTTATCTTTTAGACTCCTCAGCAATTGCATGTACTAGCATTTGAACTTCTAACAACTCCTTTAACTCCTTTAGGGTAAAGTCCTCAAAATATATATTTCCCAAGGTTCTTTAAGAAATCTAGGTTCACACAAATTGGGTCCTATCCTGGTGACTTAACCTTAAAGAGTTAATATTTTCCTTTGGTTTGTGATACCCAATAGACAGAATCCAGGAAAAGTATCTTAAAATAATACTTACTTTATATTTAGAGAGCTTTAAATGTGAATTACAGGATCCTCCCTTGAAAAGGTACTCAATGGATCTGGCACTGAAAGCCACTAGTATGCCTTATGGTTTGGTTAAGGGAAGAGCTTGAGGCAGGATAATTCAGATACTTATTGTGTGACCCTTGGCGAATCACTTAATCTCTTTGTCTCAGTTGCTTCATTTGTAAAGGGCAGATTGGACTCAATTCCCTCCGCAATGTCTCTCAGCTCTAAATCTATGATTCTTTCACCTCTTCAAGCAGTTGGTCTTAACCTGGTACCTGTAGACATGAGAAAAGTTTTTTTTCTTTGGTGCGGGTAGGGACAAATATAATCCTACATATTTTACTTTATGCACTTAAAAGCATTTCTGAGAAGGGGTCCATAGGCTATACCAAACTGCTAAAAAAGTCCATGACATACAAAAAGGTCTTTGTTAGAGGCTGTGTGCAATTAGCTTATTCTATTAACTCCTCTATGAAAATGACAAATTAGTCTGAACACCTAAATTGGGATCTGTAGTCTGCTGTTACTGACTGTGTTTAATATTTCTGAGTTTTAGTTTCTGCCTTTGTAATATGAAATGATATTCTAAGTTCTTCCACTCTGCCATTCTGTACTTCTTTTCAGGTGAAAAGCTCTTTGATGACAGAATTTTTGTTTGTAAGTTTTATTTGTTTTTTAGCTTTGTATTTCTAGTACCCATTATACATATATATAATATATATATATACTTAATATATGTTCCTTCAATTGAATTAAATGTTTAGAAATTAATTCAACAAAAATTTATCATCTGTTATGTCCAGTGTGCTTGATTGATTTATCAATATTTATCTGCAAATGTTGGGGGAAGGGGCAAATAAAATGCTTCCTTAGGCCTTAGTTTCATAGAGATACATAATCTAGCCTTTAAGTAAAAAAATATAAAAAAGGAGATAAAGAAATAATCAATTCTAGTAGCATTGGATAAGTAAGAAAAAGAAAATTTGCTTTCAAGAGCATACTTTTCAAGCAAGATTCTCCTGCCATGAAGACCTATTTTTCCTCTAAGTCCCATCTATTTTTTTTTCTGTTACCCTTATTTAGCACTAAGCCTCTTCAGTGGTGTTAGTCTCTCTATAAGCTTGTCTTGTTTCTCTAATAGAATTGCAATTCCTTGAATAAATAGACCCTGTCTGATTCCTTTTACATTCCAATGTGCTTGCAGTACTCTTTCTTGATTATAGAATCAACTAAGCTGGCTCTGATATTTGCTAGCTATGTGATCTTCTGCACATCAATATTCCTTTCTTTCCTTGAATATTCTCACTTGAATAATGGGGATAACTGTACTATATACCTCACAAGGTTTATTGTGAGGAGAGTGTTTTGTCAACATGAGGAGTCATAGAAATGTGCATTATTGTTATGATTATGATCACTGTTTATTATTGATTATAATATAGGTTCCAATACAGGGCAGCTAGGTGGCATGTAGGATAGTGTCAACTCAGGTCAAAAAGAAGTGAGTTCAAATCTACCCTTGGACACTTACTAACTGCATAACCCTGGGCATGTCACTTAACCCAGTTTGCTTCAGTTTTCTCATTTATAAAATGAGCTAAAGAAGGAAATGGCAAACCTCTCTAATATGTTTCTCACAAAATGTCAGAGAGACTGAAAAATCACTAAACAACTCAGGTCCCAAATCTGTATCTTAATATCTGAATACTTGTCCTGGCACTGACATTGATCAGCTATGTGACCCCAATTGGATAAGTATCTTCCTCTATCTGGAGCTTTAAAAAGAAGAAGAAGAAGAAGAAGAAGAAGAAGAAGAAGAAGAAGAAGAAGAAGAAGAAGAAGAAGAAGAAGAAGAAGAAGAAGAAGAAGAAGAAGAAGAAGAAGAAGAAGAAGAAGAAGAAGAAGAAGAAGAAGAAGAAGAAGAAGAAGGATTAGATTGATGTTCTCTTTCAAATCTGAATTTTAAGTTTGTAAAATGATGATATGTAAAAACTACATCTCTGGTGAATAACTTTAGCCTAAATCAAGAGATCATTTTTTGAACTATTACAAATTAAGAAAAGAAATTAAGGGTGGTGTTACTATACACTTCAACAACAATACTGTATGAAGATGTATTCTGATGGAAGTGGATATCTTCAACAGAAAGAAGATCCAACTCACTTCCAGTTGATCAATGATGGACAGAAATAACTACACTCAAAGATGGAACACTGGGAAGTGAATGTAAATTGTTAGCACTACTGTCTATCTACCCAGGTTACTTATACCTTCGGAATCCAATACTTAACGTGCAACAAGAAAATTGGATTTACACACATATATTATATCTAGGTTATACTGTAACACATGTAAAATGTATGGGATTGCCTATCATCTAGGGAGGGAGTAGAAGGAGGGAGGGGAAAATCTGGAAAAATGAATACAAGGGATAATGTTATAAAAAAAATTACTCATGCATATATACTGTCAAAAATGTATAATTATAAAATTAATTTTAAAAAAAGGGTGGTGTTAGTAAGGGAATGGATATTAGCAAAATGGTGCCAGGGAAAACATCAAAATATCATCAAAATAGAAAGATATTGGATCAATGGGCATAAGATCAAGATATTAATGAGGTGAAGTGGTGATGATTCAGGCTCTGATGATGCTCTGAAGGACTAGAGAAAATTTTGCCTTTGTTCATTAGTGTCTTTTCAGATATCCCACCATTAAACAAGAATTTATTAATCTCTTTTCTTGCAGCTCTACACTAAACTCTAGAGATTCAGAGACAAAAGTGAAACTCAAAGAGTTTATATTCTATTGGATGAGGCAACAGCCCATAGATAAGTATATACAGAAGATATACAAAATGAACATAAGGTATTTAAGGAGAGAACAAGTTAAGTGACACAGACTGCCAGGCCTGGAGTCAGGAAGACTCATCTTCCTGAGTTCAAATCTGGCTTCAGATACTTATTGGCTGTGTGACCATGGGCAAAGTTACTTAACCCTGTTTGCCTTCATCAAAATCCTCATCTGTCAAGTGAGCTGGAGAAAGAAATGGCAAAGAAATCCAGTCTCTTTGCCCAAGAAAACTCCAAACGGGGTCATGAAGAGTTGGACATGAGTGAAACAACTGAACAATAACATATTAGCATTTGGCAAGATCAGTAACAGTTTTATGATGGTGGCTCTTAAGTTGAGTCTTGAAGGAAATTGCAGATTATGAGAAACCATGATGAGAAGGCAGAGCATTCCAGACATGGGGTGAGGGCTGGACACAGTGAGGACTAGGGGAAGAAGAAAGAGCTATGGCAAAGGCATCAAGAAAGGACATGGAGAATTATGTGTGCAGCAGCCAGTAAAACATCATGCCTGAGTAATGCAGAAAATTTTTTTTTAGAAAGAGGCCAGGTTGTATAGAATTCTAGATGTCAAACTGAGGGATTTCTATTTGATTCCCAATGTAATAGAAAGTCCATAGGGTTTACTGAGTAGGAGACTGATGTGGTTATATATGTGTTTTAGGAAAACTTTTTTGGCACTTTCTGTAGGGGAAGAATTACAAAGGAGAGAGACAAGACAGTGAGTTCAATTAAGAGGTTACTGCACTAGTCCAGTGAGAGGAGATAGGGACCTAAATTATGCTGGTGGCAATATGAATGGAGAGAATGGAGAGAAACCAGCCAATAACAAGACAATCACCAGATAATAACTACTCATACTATTATTTTTTTGGGGGGGACCAAGTATAAGGATGGGGAAGAAAAATGGAAGAAGATGATTTTTTCCAACATCAAAGGGACCTTTCCAAGTCTGAAGAGGTAACGGGGAGGTAGAGTCATTCAGGGACAGTGATCTAATCATGTTTGATCCAAGTGTAGAGTAGATTGAGCTCTGAGATATCTGGCATAAAACAAACAAAACAAAATATTTAAGTCCTCTGTAATTTCTCTAGAAAATGGAGAAGTCTCAGTGAATCTGTACGAATTAAGGTTTTACACCCTTAAAACTCAAATAGGTTGTTTTATTCTGTAGCCAAAATTCAATTTAACTCAATTTTAGCATTTCTTGAGTGCTTACTATACTAATCGCTTGGGGATACAAAGATGAAAATAGTCCCTGCCTTCAAGGAAATTACACTGTTCTTGAGTAATATAACATCTGCACAAACAAATATAGAAAGTATTCAACACTCTAATTCAGGAAAGATCATATATAGAAAGCAGTTTTTGAGCTAACTAAATCTGCTACAAAATTAGCAATTCTAAGGGTAAAGGTGAGGATGGAATGGATTCTTAGTAGAGGGAATAGCTTGAACAAAGGCACATCATAGGGAGATGGGATGTCATGAATAAAGGAAAAAGTGAACCATTTTAACTGGAACACAAATTATCTGAAGGCAAGAAATATGAAATAAGGCCAGAAAAGTGAGTGAGTTCCACAGCATGGAGTGTTCAATTTGTAGTTTTTGTTCAGTCATTCCATTCATGACCTCATTTGGGATTTTCTTGGCAAAGATAATAGTTTGCCATTTCCTTCTCCAAATTATATTATAGATTGGAAACTGAGTCAAACAGGATGAAGTGACTTGCATAGGATTCCACACCTAGATTTGAACTCAGGAAGATGAATTCTCTGACCTAGTTACCTAACACAGTATATGATAAAGAAATGTTTATTGTGTGACTGATTGACTTAGAGCTGAAAATGAAAGAGAGATGGCACTGAGATGCATTTTGATGGAAGTAAAGTATTTCAAAAATCAAAGAAGAGGAGTGAAATATGGAGGATGACCTTTACAAATTCATGGGAGGTGGGAGATAGCAAAGCAAATGGAGAACAGCTCCATGTATAACTTGGCTTGAAAGTAGAGAATATGAAGAAGAGTAGCTTGAAATAAATCTGAAAAAATAGACTTGAGTAGATCACTAATTTAACCATACCATTTTCCTATTCCATGAACTTAAGTAGTTCCTTAATATCTCTAAAGATTTAAGTACAGACTCCTGTTTGACATTTAAAGACCCAACCTACCTTTTCAGTCTTATTATTCATTCTTCCCCTCCTTGCACCTGATGGTCCAGCCAAACTGATCTTCTTGCTGTTCTTCATTTTTGGAGCTCCCTCTATCTCAAAGCCTTTGCCCGGGCTATTCTCCATGACCAGAATACATTTCCTTCTTATCTTCTCAGAATTTATAGTTTCCTTTGAAATTTAGCTTATGTTCTTTCTACCACATACATGAAAGCTCTTCTGAACTCACTTGTGGTCAATGTTTCTTTCTTTCATTCTCCCAATTGCCTTGGGTCAATTTTGTATGTGTATTTGTTTAGCTATATATGTATTTTACATGTCATTTTCTTAAGTTAAACTATCCTTTCAGACAGAAATCATTTTCATTTTTATCTCTGTATTCCCAGTGTTTAGCACAGTGCCTATCATAGATGCTTTAAAAAATGCTTATGTATTTAGTGATTGATTGAGTTTGACTATATAGGGCCTCAAAAGACAGACTAAAAAGAAGCCAAAGATGTGACAGTTAAAAAAGAAAAAAAGAAAAAAAAAGATCACTGTGAATGAAGGGCCAGGAAACATGGACTGAGGTAACCTACTCCAGAACTTGGCTTTTATTAACTGAGGGGAATGTTTCAAGGCAGTGCCTACACAAACGGAGACTGAGCCAAACCACGGAGAAGAGTTACATAAAACCCTGGAGGAAGATATTCGCAATCCATAACATTTTTTCAAAAGGACAGCAACAGTACATCAAAAAGGAAAAACTGCATCGCTCTCCAGACAGGAAAATAATCTCCCTGTTCTGATGTTTAGACATAATAACACGCAATCCCTACGCACACAGAGATACACAGACACTGCTCTAACCCCATCCCCAAACTTTTTTTTTTTTTACTTTGACAAAAGGTTTTATGCCCTGACTTTTGACAGAAACCATCATGAACTTTGCTTCTTATTTTATTTTTTCTATTAAACTGGTTAAAAAAGAGGCCATATCCCTTGAATTGAATTTAGGTAAAAGTTCAGTTCAATTCAATCAATAAATTAACATTTATTAAACACTTATTAAGTGCCAGTCAAGAGGCAGCTAGCTGTTCAGTGACCTGGAGTCAGGAACACCTGCATTCAAATATTGTTTCAGACATTTACTATCTGCATGAACTCAAGTGTGTCAGTTAACCTTTGTTTGCCTTAATCCACTGGAAAAGGAAATGGCAAACCACTCCTAATCTTGCCTAATTGTCCTCCTAGCTATCTGACTCATTTTCCTTTGCTAGATCTTTATCTGGGTCATACTCATTGACCATGGATATACTAAAGGACTCTGTCCTGTATCATCTACTCTTTATTCCTCCTGTTTACTATTTCATTTAGTGATCTCATCAGCTCCCATCTTCCAGTCTTGCATCTCTAACTCCCTAACAGACATCTGTAATTGGGAGTCCATAAATATCTTAAACTTAACATGCCTCAAACTGAACTCATTATCTTCTTCCTCCCTTTCTCCCCTCACCCCCAATCTTCCAAACTTTTCCATTTTTTTTTCAAAGGCACTATTCTATTCCCAGCCCTCCAAGCTCACCATCTCAACTACTCACTCTCATCTCCATTGATTTTATCTTCATAACATTTTTCTCATACACCTTTTCTCTACTTCCACTGCCACCATCTTGGTTCAGGCATTCATTCATTATCTCATTCCTGGACAATTGCTTAACTAGTTTACCTACCACAAATCTCCCCTTATTTCAGTCTATTCTTCACTCAGTTATCAAAATGATCTTCTTAAAGCAAAAGTCTGATCATGTCACCCCTTTTTTTTTTTTTTTTCATGTCACCCCTTTTTTGACAAAATCCAGTGGCTTTCTCATAACCTTCAGGATCAAATGTAAAGTCCTCTCTGGAGCATGCAAAACTTTAATAATCTGCCCCCCTTTTCATTTTTATATCTTACATCCCATCCTATATTCTGTGATTTAATAACACTGACCTCCTTGCTTCTTTTTGAACAAAACCACTCTCTCTTGACTTTGAGCTTTTTTAAAAAGTTTTTTTTTTCAGGATTTTATTTTATTTTTATTACATTTTTTAAATACACATTTCTTTGTGAATCATAGTGAGAGAAAAAAAATCAGAAGGGAAAAATCACAGGAAAGGAAAAAAGAAAACAGAAAAAAAAGAAGTGAACATAGAATATATTGATTTACATTCAATTGCCACTTTCTCTGGATGCAGATGGCATTTTCTATTCAAAGTTTATGTGGATTGCCTTGGTTCATGAACCATTGGGAAGAACTAAGTCTGTCATGGTTGATCATTACATATTCTTGCTGTTACTGTGTACAATGTATTCTTGGTTCTATTTATTTCATTCAGCATCAGTTTACATAAATCTTTCCAGGCCTCTCTAAAATCAGCTTGTTTATGAGTTTTAATAGTATAATAATATTCCATTAGCTTCATATACCATAACTTGTTCAGCCATTCTCCAGTTGCTGGGCACCCACTCAGTTTCCAGTTTCTTGCCATTATGAAAAGGGCTGCCACAAACATTTTTGCTCATGTGGGTCTTTTCCTTCTTTAATATCTCTTTGGGATATAAGCCCAGTAGAGACACTTCTGGGTCAAAGGGTATGCATAGTTTGACAACTTTATGAACATGTTCCAAATTGCTCTCCAGAATGGTTGGATCTTTTTACAGTTCCACCAACAATGTAGTGTTCCACTTTTCCCATATTCTCTCTAACATTTATCATTATCTTTTTCTGTCATTTTAGCCAATCTGAGAGGTATAGAGTGGGACCTCAGAATTGTTTTAATTTTCATTTCCCTAATCAATAGTGATTTGGAACATTTTTTCATATAATATAGATGACTCTAATTAATAGTTTTTCTTTATTGTTTTGGACCGGGACAGGCTTTTATAAGTACTAGATAGATATCTATGAGAATTTTTTGTTGAATTTGCACAAATTTGTATTTGGGGGAATTGTAATCTCTAGGTCCACTACTTATGGTAGTAGGCCTGTTCTCTCATAAGAGAGTGTTAATTGTGAAGTTGTCAAATTCTTGTTGATTTGCTAAGGATAGCAAATATTTAACTATTGGGGAGGATAGTAAAGGGTACCAAGGAAATTTCAGTTCCTCCCCCAGCTGAACATGTACTTTGATCCTTTCTCCTGGAGGGATCCCTTGCTAGGGACATGTGTGCATTGAAGATTTTGGTTGCTCCCTCTGGATATCCTTGCTCTGTTTGATAGGATTTGCAGATGAAGAGGAAGAGTTGCCTACTCACTTGATTCTAAAAGTAAAAACAACTGTTCTTTCTTTCTTCTTCCTTTGATGTGAATGTGTGGTTGGGACCTTGATTGAAGAGAGGGAGAATATTTCTTTACCTTCTCCAGGTCCCAGCAGCAATGATAGATACTTGCATGGGAAGATACATAGGATTATAGACTTGCTGAGGTGAGCTTTGTGTTTGTTATCCTGAGTGTGGGTGACCAAAGAAAAATTATGATATAACCAGGCATTTGTACTAGGTGCCCAATAATTAGAGAACTGGACCTAGAGTCCAGAATACTTCATTCAATACTAATATATTAAAATATTAAAGATATTAATAGTATCTACTCCCCAAAGTTGTTGTGAGGACCAAATGAAATGTCATTCAAAAAGCTCTTACCATAGTGCCTGGCACATAGTAAGTGCTTATAGAACATAACAGGTGCTTATGGAACATAGTAGGTGCTCATTAAAATTTTTTCCACTTCCCATAATGCTAACTAGTTTGCCTCCTTGGCTTGCTGCTCTCACCGCAAGGAAAAAAAAATGCCACTTTTCTGAAACTACATTTTCTAAAGTTTGTAGTGAGATTTTAGATTTTCCTCCCTTTGCTTTGCAGAGAAAGTCTGAGTACTCAGTTGTACTGAGATGGGTATTTCTAATCATGATTGCAACTTCATAAATTCAAGAGATTAGAAACTTCTGGTTTTGAGTGCTAGTTGCTAGCAGGGCATAATCTCTGAAATAACTTTTTGGAGTAGTTTAGCAGACAAAAGAAGAAAAGGCCAAGCCATACCTTGGCTTGTTAAGAAGAGATAAACCTGCTATATCCCAAAGAGATCATAGAAAAAGGAAAAGGACCCACATGTGCAAAATGTTTGTGGCAGCTCTTTTTGTAGTGGCAAGAAACTAGAAACTGAGTGCATGCCCATCAATTGGAGAATGGCTGTTATGGTTTATGAATATTATGGAATATTATTGTTCTATAAGAAATGACCAGCAGGATGATTTTAGAGAGGCCTAGAGAGACTTACATGCATTGATGCTGAGTGAAATGAACAGGACTAGGAGATCATTATAAACAGCAACAAGATTATGTGATGATTAACTGTGATGGACTTGGCTCTATTCAACATGAGGTAATTCAGGCCAACTCCAATAGACTTGTGATGGAAAGAGACATCTGCATCCAGAAAGAGGACTGTGGGGATTGAATGAGGATCACAACATAGTATTTTCACTTTTTTATTGTTTGTTTGCTTGTTTTATCTCTCATTTCCCCCCCCCCCTTTTTGATCTGATTTTTCTTGTGTAGCATGATAAATGTGGAAATATGATTAGAAGAATTGCACATGTCTAACCGATATCAGATAACTTGATATCTAGGGGAAAGGGGAAGGGAGCAAAGAAGGAAGAAAAAATATGGAACACAGGTTTGCAAGGACGAATGTTGAAAACTATCTTTGCATGTATTTTGAAAAATAAAAAGCTTTTTATATATGTACATATATATAAAAGAAGAGATAGATCTAGAGTAGTTTTTCAGACAATATAGAGTTAAGGTGAAGATAATCTGCCTATTCAGCAGCAGTTCCACAAAATGTTTAGTCTTTGAATATGTAAAGTATTTGTCTCCAGGGAAAGTACAATAGAAGTGATGGTTATAAAAAATATTCTATAAGTATTTATCAAAAGCATGCTTTTGGGTTTTTTGTATTTAAATATTTCTTTTATAGGGCATGTGGGGTGTTTAGGACTAGAACATCTGGTTTGACAACTTGTTAAACCCTTTTCAGGGCTGCTTATCTACCGTTGGTGTCCACCTTTTCCCAACTTTCACCTGTGGCTTGGAAGCTGCTGCATGCACAGTGGCTGCACCCCAGTTGACCTCCTCAGCAGACAAGCTAAACCAGAGTTCTCAAAAAGGTAGATGTCTATCTCAAGCATGTGAAGACTTCTGCCCAAATGGGCAGATAAAAACAATTTGTTCCAACAACCATAAAGTTGGCTAAAGCCAATGCTATGGAATGCTTAGAGCTGGGTCAGACATGGTCCAGTGCTTTCCAGGTCATCATCAGTTGTCCTGACTTTTGTTTTGCCATTGGACATTGATGATTCCAAAAGAGAGAGAGATGACCTGAGGATTCGGTGCAACTCTGTTTCATTTGAATCCAATTCACACATGAATCGAGACATTACATCATCAATCCTTTTCCAAAATGAAAGATGGACAACAATTTCCTTTTTGATGGAGGAAATAAACAACTATCCTATATCTTAACAATTTTATATACTGAGTATCCTCCCAGAGGGGACCCTTAATTCATTCTGAGGAAAGTTTATGCATGAATCAAACTTAAAAATTAAGAAATTTTTGCGGGAACTTAAGAGTGGGGACATGATAAGCTAAAGAGTTCAATACTTCTCTCTAAGACCAGGATCCTTCAAGAGTAAATATTCTCTGTATAAGCTCTAAACTAAGGCCCCTTTTTGAAAGAGGGCACCCACCTTGGATTCTTAGTTAATTAGAAAAGATGAACTGAAGATATTTGACTGCGAAAGCCTGAAGTTATAGATAATATTGTATGCAGTCTGCAAATCAGCAGAGACAAATCTCTCTCTGGGGAGAGAGAATAAAAAGACTAATGAAAAAATGTGCAGGCAATGTCTGTCTGCAGATTTATTTTCTTAGGGAAATTAGGATTTGACACAGGAAGCCTGGAAAGGGCTAGGCAAGGACTAGATGTGGGGAGGTAAAAACAATGAAGAAGAGGAGAAAGTAAAAAAGGCACATTGATGTGGTTACAGAATTGAGAAAGATTCTGGCAGGAACTTTTTGAAGAGACCACAGGGAAGAGAAATGAATGGAAAGAGGGGAAATCAAATAAGGGGAAGATTTCAGCCTTGACATTATGACTAAATTGTGAACAAAAGATAAAGAGAAAGGTATAATAGAGGTATTATACAGAAGGAATAACAATATTTGCCAAAGACTTGGATGTCAGGGTTGAAGAAGAGGGAGATGCTAAAGATGACTTAAAAGTTTTATGTACAGGAAAAACCAAGAAAAAAGGGGGAAAGTAGATTTAAATTATACAGACCATATTAAATCAGGCAAGATGGAAGGTATGGAAGTATTAGCACTAGGGGAAAGAAGTGGATGAAGACACATATTCTGAATGAGAATCTAGAACTGGATCTTAGAAATCCTGTAGTTCAAATCCATAACTTTACAGAAGAAGAAACTGAGGGTCAGAGAGGGAAAGAGACTTTTCCATGGTTACAAGGCTAATAAGTGTTGTCTCATAATTCCAAGTCCAGCCCTTCCTCCTTCACAACATCACTGCCTAGGTTATATTCTAGCAATTTGTGAAGCTGCCCTGACTACACTTTTTCTCCCTTACACCCCAACCAATGTGAACAACTTGAGGTCAGGGATTATATTTCTCTTTGAAGCTTCCATGGTCTGAAAAAATTCTTTAAAATGTTTGTTGAATGCATGAATAATTAATCCCAAGAAGCTTGAAGTGGTTCTAAAAAATAGTGAGATAATTAGATTTTAAGATCACAGACTTTAAACTGAAGGGATATGTAAAAGTCATCCCATCCAATTTCTTCAATTTAAAGATAAATAAACTGAGGCCCAAGGTAATTAAATAACTTGTCCAATGTCACATAAAAAGCAGAACTATGTTTTGAACTCAGGTTCTAGAATTCCAAATTTAACACTCTTTCCATAGTATTATACATAGAAACAGAAAACTGCTTTAAAAAAATAGTTTATTCTTTCAACATTCATTTATAGGTAAGATTCTGAGTTCCATGTTTTTCTCCTTCTCTCCCTTCCCCCTCCTCCCCAAGATTGCAAGTAAAGTTATATTATACATGTATAGTCATGTTAAACATATTTCTGTATTAGTCATGTTGTGAAAGAAGACTCTGAACCAAAAAGAAAAACCATGAGAAAGAAAAGAATAAAAACAAAGGGAAAATAATATTATGTTTTGATCTGCATTTAGATTCCAGATTCTTTCTATGGGAATAGATAGCATTTTTCATCATAAATCTTTTAAAATTCTCTTGGATCATTGTAGATCCAAGAAAAGCTAAATCAGTCATGGTTGATCATTATATAATGTTGCTGTTACTGGGTATATGTGCTCCTGGCTCTTCTCACTTCACTCACCATCAGTTCATGCAATTTGTTCCAAATTTTTCTGAAATAATTCTGCTTATCATTTTTATAACACAATAATATTTCATGACATTCATATATCACAACTTGTTTAGCCATTCCCCAATTCATAGGCCTTTCCTCGGTTTCTAATTCTTTACCACCATACAAAGAACTGCTATAAATATTTTTGGATGTATGAGTCCTTTTATCTTTTTCTATGATTGCTTTAGGATACAGAATTGGTAGTAGTAATGCTGGATAAAAGAATATGCAAAGTTTTATAATCCTTTGGGCCTAGTTTCAAATTGTTCTTCAAATGGTTGGATTAGTTTACAACTCCACCAACAATGCATTAGTGTTCCAATTTTTCTCACATTGGCAACATTTATCATTTTCCTTTTCTGCCATATTAGCCAATCTGATAGGTATGAAGGGGTTCCTCAAAGTTATTTTAATTTGCATTTCTCTAACAGTGATTTAGAGAATTTTTTCATATGTGTATAGATTGTTTTAATTTCTTCATTTGGAAACTTCCTGTTCATATCTTTTTACCATTTATCAGTTGGGGGAAATGACTTTTATTCTTATAAATCTGACTCAGTTCTCTATATTGGAGAAAAATGTCTTTATAAAAAATACTTGTAAAAATTGTCTTTCCTTTTCCTGCTTTTCTTATAATTTTGGTTGCACTGATTTTATGTAAAACCTTTTTACTTCAATGTAATCAAAACTATCCATTTTGCATTTCATAATATTCTCTATATCTTCTTTTGGTTATAAAATTTTCCCTTCTCTGTAGATCTGACAGGTAAACTATTCTTTGCTCTTGTAATTTGCTTATTGTATCACTATGTCTAAATCATGTACACATTTTGATCGTATCTTGGTATTAAGTGTGAGATGTTGATCTATTCCTGGTTGCTACCATATTATTTTCTAGTTTTCCCAGCAGTTTTTTTTTTTTCAAATAGTGAGTTCTTATCCCAAAAGTCAGAGTTTTTGGGTTTATCAAACAGTAAATTACTATACTTATTTACTACAGTGTCTTGTGTACTTAATCTATCCTACTGATGTACAATTCTATTTCTTACCCAGCATAAAATAATTTTAATGATTGTTGCTTTATAATACAATTTTAACTCTGGTATGGCTAAGCTATCTTCTTCTTCTTCTTCTTCTTCTTCTTCTTCTTCTTCTTCTTCTTCTTCTTCTTCTTCTTCTTCTTCTTCTTCTTCTTCTTCTTCTTAATTAATTCCCTTAATATTCTTGAGTTTTTGTTTTTCTAAGGATGAAAACATATGTTGAATATTGCCACTGGATCTTTCAAAGAGCAAGGCCTAAATTTGTTATTTATTTATTTATTTTTTTTGCCACTGGTCAAAGCTGAAATTTTTACATGTTGAAATCCAAATGGAATACCACTATTTAGGATAGTTCCAATCTCAAACCTATGGAGCTTATACCACAACAGCCCTTAGAGATAGGAAGTATAATAAGTATTTTTATTTTCATTTTACAGAGAATACTGGGATTCAGATAGACTACATGATTTGCTCAAGATCACACAATAGAAAAATTCAGAAATTCTTGGAACATAACAAATAACCTCATTTCCTCTGACATATGCTTTTCTTTCTTAGACACCAAATATTTCTTGATCTATAAAATAAGGAGACTGAAGTATCTCTGAAGTGTCTTCCCATCTGAATTATTATGTTAGTTTTACCTCTGCAACATCTCTTATACCCATCAACTTCTCTATTCATATGACTTATTTTAGACCCTTATCACTTCTTGACTGGACCATTGCAATAGCTTCCTAATTGGCATCTACCTCAAATCTCTTTTCACTCTAATTTATCCTCCATAAAAATGCCAAAGCAATTTTTCTAAGCTACAAGTCTGGCTATATCACTTTCCTGCTCATTAAACCTTCTAGGGTAAAATATAAACTTCTCTGTTAGGTATTTCTTTAATAGCCTAACTCCAACCTACTTTTTTTCAGTCTTGTTATATATACATTATGTCCTTTCCTAAATTCCATGTTCTAATTACACCATTTTTCTTGTTCCTCACATGTACCCCTCTATCTCCTGATTCCAAACAATGGTTCAAGCTCCATATTGCTCAGAATGCACTCCCTCATCATTGTCTTGCTTCAGGTATCAGCTCAAGCCCCAACTTCTACACAAAATCTTCCTGGTCTCCCACATGCCAATACTCCTCATTACCTTGTACTTATTTTGTATATACCTTAAGTATTTATATGCAATCATATTATCTCTTCTAATAGAATATAAGCTCTTTTTAATGGGAAAAATGATTTCATTTCTGTCTTTGTATTCCCAACACCTAACAGAGCCTGGAACATTTTAAGCACATATTAAATGATTATTGATATGACTTAAAATTTACCAGATATTCCATGTTGGAAATAGAAATCCAGAAGCAATTTCTATCATGCTCACAAATCAAATGAATTATAATAGACAGTGTAATCTTATGGCTCTTTTCATTGCTCTTTCTACATTTGTATATGCTAAGTGGGAATATTAGGATGCCTAGGGGAGGGGATAAAAGTTGGCTCTTCTAATCTATTATAATACACCTCCTAAAAGACTGAGTCTGTACCCTGGCTACTATCAGAGGAACAAATATGATTAAATTCTAAAGATTTTTTTTTTTGCTTTGGAATAATGTAACAAATCTTGAGTAGACCCTTGGTCCACCATTCCATGATGGCTTAAGTTGGGAAGGGCAGGGAGCAACATCAAAATGCAGCAGTCGATCATATGAAATGGACTTTAAAAGAGGAGTTCTGAGGGCATAGGAATTGCCATTGTCCTGATTTTCAGGAAGAGGAAGAAGGTAAATTCTTGAAACCCTATGCCAATGACCATTGTGTCTGTTTCAGGTGATATGCTAGAACATATTGAAGAAATGGTTTGTGAAGGTATAGTCACTATGATGTAGCATGGGATCATTATGGAAAAAAATCACATTGGACTCATCTCATATCCCTTTATTTGATGGAGTTACTAGACAAATAGATCAGAGAAATGTTGTGGGTGCAATATAATGGATTTGTCTGATTTTTTATAGCATCTCTCTCAATTTGTGTGGGCAAGAAACATATAACCTCAATTATAATCCATTAAAATGGGTTCAGAATTAGTTAATTGACCAGACCTAAAAAAGAAATCATTAACAAGTTATGTTGAAAGCTGATCTTTAGTAGAAATGGCTCAAGGATTTGTCTCTGGCACCAATCAGTTCAACATTTTTACCAGTGACTTGGATAATAGAATAGGTGTCATGCTTATCCAATTTGCTGATGACTTGAAGCTGGAAGCAAGCAGTGAACACCCTAAAAGACCAAGTCAGGATATAAACAGATCTTGACAGTTTGGAATAACAAGATAAAGCTAACTTGGCTTGTAAAAAATAAATAACTGAAAAAAAGTCTACAGGATAGAGACTTCTTGGGACTTTCATGAACTTAATGGAAGTCAACAGTTTGATGTGGCAGCCAAAAACCAAATTTCATTTTTGGCTTCAATAATAGAAATCCAGTATCCAGAAGAAGTAAAGGCCACATTTTCTCTGGTCAAATCACATCTGGAAGATTGTATCCACTTGTGAGTACCACATTTTAGAATGGACTTTTATGAGTTGGAATATATTCAGAGAAAAATGGCCAGGGTGGTATGAAGACTTGAAACAAAGACTTGAAATGTTTTTGATTGAGAAAATTGGGAGGGTTTAGCCTGGAAAAGAGAAGATGTTGGGTTGGGGGGGGGGAATATTGCTGCCTTCAAATATGTGAAGGGTTGTTATCTAGAAACAAGATCAAACTTGTTCTTTGTGGCCTTCTAGGGCAGAATAAGGACTAATGCATGGAATCGGTGTGAAGCACATTTTGACTGCATATAGGTGAAAACTTGCTTTAAAAAGAGAACTATAAATTGTGTTGCTTTGTGAGATAAGAAACTCCATCTTGCTAAAGTTCTTGAGGTAAAGACTAGTAAGGCAACCCAAATGTCTTAGTGCAATTCTAATGTATTGAACCTTAAAAATCTTACTTATTAAAATAATTATTATTTTTGTGATCACAGGAAAACAACTTAACCTTTCTTAGCTTCAGTTTTCTTAAACTTAGTTGACCTTTCCAATTCTAAATCTATAATCCCAAGAGATGTTTGTTTCTAGAAAATATTTATGATAGTTGCAAAGTATTTTTAACAGTTTAAAATTTTACTTCTATTTTAAGGTGTTAAACCTTAAAACTACACTAAGACTTTTGGGACCCCAAATTTTGGGGGGGATTTGTTTGGGTTGGAATTACATTAAATGACTTGTAAGGTTTTTTCTGACTGTGCAGTTCTTTCATTTTATAGGTCAGAAGTTGGGCTCAAATCTACCACTAATTAACCATGTTATCTTGGGCAAATTACTTAAACTATCAGGGTCTCAGTTTCCTCATCTGTCAATAAGGGTAATGATATTGGCCCTGGACTACCTCACATAAGAATTAAATGGAGTTTTGAATACTACAAAGTAGTATTTTCCCACGCATGATGTCTTTTCATCTGAGAAATTTTATGCAATCCTGGATATATAGTTATATAAAATAGGTATAAAAATCAAACATTTACTGATAATAAATTACAATTTCATATTCAGTTATATGACTGTTATATATAACCCCACATTGAGTTATATGACTCCATGTGGGGTTGCAACCCACAGTTAAGAAGCTTTGCTACAAAGTACTCTGTAAATGAAATACTTCATTTACTTTTCTACTTTTAATAATACAGAATTTCATCTGTGTGGATATTTTCTAGGGTATTTACTATAATCTCGTCTGACAAATAAGAAAGTTGGAGAGAGAAGAGAAGAGATCTACACAAGCTCACACTGCTACTGGAACCAGTTTTCCTTGTTCCTAATCTCTTTTCACCTAATCAGACTGACTTTGAATGGATGCCATCTATGCTAAAAGGACCTTCTGGTGACACATGGGAGCTAAAATCTTTTTATGAGTATTCTGAATTACAACTACATAGAAAAGATGAGATGAAAAATCCCTGCCAAAAACACTAAGGACTCAGACTCAGAAAGAATGATTTATTTATTGCAATGGAAAGCCTACTGAATCTGGGACCAGAAGATGTGGGTTTAGTGGGTAGTGCACACTAGCCTCTGGAATCAGGAGGACCTAAGTTCAAATTTCAACTCTGACACCCAGTTTGCCTCAGTTTCTTCATCAGTAGAATCAGCTGGAGAAGAAAATGGCAAACTACCCCAGTAACTCTGCTAAGAAAAATCCCAAATAGGATCACAGAGAGTCAAATATGCCTGAAATGATTTAATCATGGGAAATTCACTTACCTTCTCTTGGTGTCAGCTTTCTTCTCTCCTTGTCCTTGGGCAAGTCACTTAAAACTATCACGTTCTCAATTTCCTCATCTGTCAATAAGGGTAATGCTTTTGGTCCTCCTCCTCTCCTTGAACCTATTTCCAATGAGATAGGTTCAAGTCCTGGCACTTAAACACATTAGCTATGTGATTGTAACTAATCCATTTAGCCTCTCTGAGATGCAGTTTCCTCATCTGAAATACCCTCCTAGGATTGTTTTGATGTTTCATAAACCTTAAAGTGTTAGAGAGTCCTACTCAATCAATGCAAGCACACAAAGTCCAAATAATCACATATTGAATCTAGAGGTAGAATCTGAAAAGGGTCTTTTGTCCTTGTTTCATTCTTCACTCATAACATCTTCATATTTTGTAGAGAGTATAGAACACATTAATAGCACTGTGGAATTTCAAAGCTAGAAGCGAACCTTTCTTCCTCCTTTGTTAACCCAACCATCTTATTTTATAAGTGAAGGAACCTAGAACTCAGATCAGGAAAATGAGATTATGTAGTTCAACATAGCTAGACACTGGCAGAAGATGATTAGTCCTGAGGTTCCCCTGATCCAAATAAAGGACTTGTTCCTTTGCTGGACACTGTCTCCTGCTTGGGCTAAGAAGTATCAACTTTCTCAGCAATCTTAGTGCTAAAATGTGAAGCCAGGCAAGCCTAGCATTTTTTTTTTCATATTCTTTAGAGGAGTTTTGACCTCTTGCAGGGATGAATTCCCTAAGTTCTTTCCTCCCCCCATCCTCATTTGATAGTTCTCAAGAGAATATCTGAGTCAAAAAAAAGTCTTTTTTATGATCCATACTTTCCCTGAGAATCATAAAACCCATCTAAGATTTTTCCTCCTGTGAGTTAAATGGAAAACTTAAATCATGTTTAAATATCAAGTTTATTATTTTCTTTCTCTACTTTAAAAAAAATTCACTGTCAGCTCTAATAAATCCAACACAATTAACCTTATTATAGTGATTACCATTCTTGCCACTGTAATTGGCTTGTCTCAGCATTTTCATTATGAATCCATATCTTCAAAGGTTTCTAACTCATAGATGATTTTACTCGAAGCTGAAACTTGGCATGAATGGCCAAATGGAAAATCTGGGCGCCGGAGTTGCACCCACAAAAAGGGGGAGGAAGCCCAAGCTGACCCGCTGTATGCTGGAACAGACTAGCGGGTTGCTGTATATAACTCAAGGCGTACATAGAGAGATGCTTGTTGCAGCAGGTCCTGGAGGTTACAGGGCAGGCAGCCACCTCTTGGGCTGGGTTTCAACCCAACTTCAGGGTTTTCTGTCTCATCCCTCCCCATAACTAACCATCAATTTATTAAGGAAACAGTGAAGTTCAATTCCACTCATCCAGGATTTATTGAATGGCTACTATGTGTCTTTCAGAATGCCCCCAAAGCTCTTTCTTATTCATCACAGCTGACACTCTTGGCTCCCTGTTAATTTTTGCTTCAAGATGAGAAGCTGCCAAATTGAATCAGCCTGATGATTCCATAGACTAAGTTGTGAATCAAAACTAACTGTCTCCTCACTCAGAAAAGTAGCCTCTTTGTCCTTTTTCATTTACTAGACTGTAAGCTCCTTGAGGTCAAAACCTTTTTCTTTCCCAGTTGCTGAATGCCATGGTACTTATATTTGTAGTTATTTAAAATATCTTAGAATTTAGAACTACAAATGACATTAGAGATCATCTAATCTAATACCTCATTGAAAAGGTGAGGATACCAAGGGCAGTGAGGTGCCAGAGTGGATAGTGAGGAAGTCAATGGACCTGAGTTCAAATCTGATCTCAGACACTTACCAGCTGTGTGATATTGGGCAAGTAATTTAACTCCAATTACCTTCAAGAAAGAAAGAAAAAGATAAGGATAAGAGGCCAATAGAAGTTAAATGATTGACTATGCTACATTGGGCCTGTGATCCCAAATCCAGAGCTTTCCTCCCTATACCATGATACCCTTTGTTTTTTTATTGAAAATTACTTGCTCAGAAATTTTAACCTAAAGCTTAAAGTCTAAGGAAGCATAAACAATCAAACTCCTATCAACATGCCATCTCAGCTCCATGGGAACTTGCTCTCTCTCTCTCTACTTCTTGATGGCCACAAAGACAATCTGTGTGGAACGTGTGGGAGAAGTACATAGGACTTTGGCAATAAATAAATAAATAAATAAACAAACAAACAAACAAACAAATAAATAAATGAATGAATGAATGAATGAATGAATAAGTAAGTAAATAAATAAATAAATGAACAAACAAACAAATAAATAAATAAATGAAAAGTGATA
Source organism: Sminthopsis crassicaudata (assembly GCF_048593235.1). Lineage (NCBI taxonomy): Eukaryota > Metazoa > Chordata > Mammalia > Dasyuromorphia > Dasyuridae > Sminthopsis > Sminthopsis crassicaudata. Next base: position 220,609,601 of record NC_133618.1, read on the forward strand.
ACAAGTCATAGATTAAAGAACTAGAGAGCTAAAGTTGGAAGAGGAATTAGAGGTCATACAACCCAATTCCCTTTTCTTATTTTATTTTTAAAAATAAAACCAACTGAAACAATTTTCTGTATCTATAGTTCTTCATTCTGTTCTTTGGGAACAAGGTTGTCATTGTAACTATTCAGATGTAAGCTACTTTTTATAGTTCTTTTGTTTATGTGACTGGTCATCATGCATATTTCTCCAGATTTTGTATATTTCATTTGTCATTGACTCATTCAAGTCTTCCTGCACCTCTCTGAATTCCTCCTCATCTCTATTTTTTCTAATGGCACAACAATATTTCATTATGTTCATATTCCATAATTTGTTTCCATCTATTTTTGTTATAACAAAAAAGTTCAGCTATGAATATATATGAATACATATATATATATATATATATATATATATATATATATATATGTCATTACTTTCTGCCTTGGACATCTTTGGGGTACATATGCAGTATTGGGATCACTGGATCAAAGGACATGAAGTTTAATGACTTTTCTCTTATATGACCAAACCATTTTTTAAAAAATACTATCTCAGCCAATACATAGCTCCACCAACATTGTTAATGTTTATTTTCCTAAGACCCTCTATCATTATTATTGCTATTTTTTTAAATCTTTGCCACTGGAACAGCTACTTTATCTTGCAGAGGAACCATGATTCTGGGTTTTCCCAACCTCAAAGCCTTCTTGCCCTATCTTCTTCTTGATCAAATATCACACATCCAAGGCTGTTTCCAAGAGCCCTTCTTTAGAAAGAAAGCTCGGTGGATACAATTCAGAAAGATAGTCTTAGGTTGATTGGAACACAGCCCTATCATTACCCTAATCATAAACCAACAAGCATTCAGACCTTATATTCTAGAGAGTGTGCAAAGTGCTAGAGATGGAAAGAAAAAGCACTTGTTCTCAAAACACTTATATTCTAAAGGTAGAGACCAGATGTGTATGAATAGAGACCTACTGTCCAATCCTGAACCAACATAGACAACTATGAATGCACTTACTCCATTGATATCACAATGGGTGACAGATCTAGAAACAAATAACACAACCCTACTTTGCCTCCCATTCTTACCTGGTTTCTCTGCACTACTGATATTACTCATTCTCACAATCCTCCACTTAACACTATAAATGTAACTGTGCTTTCCTCCTCTTGGTCTCCTATAAATATATCACCAAAAAAAATTGGCAAGCCACTCACTCATGAGATTTAGTGGTTTGCCTGCTGTCCTAACTTGTTAGACCCATGCCAAGGGAACTTTCGATGGGCTGGGAAGGAATTATCTGTTCCCTTTTTTCTCCATGTTGCAGAAAACTGGGTATTATTCAAGGTGACAGTTAGACTGTAACACCACTCCATTGGGTAGACTTGAACTAGAGCAACTGTCAAGAGAGCAGGCCTGATTTTATTATGAATTTTCATACCTCTCTACTATCATCTTAGTAGCTGAGAATAGAGAATTTTTGTCATGAATGTTTTAGCATAGAACTTGGAAGAAATTGTGATATAGTAGAAAAAATTTGATTTGAGGACTAGATGACCAGGATGTGAAGTTGGGCTTTCCTTCCCTCTTCTCTTCTCTTTTCTCTTCTCTTCTCTCTATTTCTTTCTTTCTTTCTTTTTTGTTTTCCTAATGTTTGTTCTAATATTAAAGGAAAGGGCTTAATTAGATGATTTGTAAGATACTTTTCAACTTTAAATGCTATGCTCTTAGGTAAAAGTATTCCTGCTGGATTAAAAAAATTGAACTTTCTGGCTCCTAGTGCAACATTTTGCAGTCCTCAGTGGCCATTCCCTTTTTTTTTTTTTAATTAAAAGTCAAAGAACAACCTCAGGTTTTATATGGCTTCCTCTTCAGAATAGAAAGTCAGAACTGGAAGAAATTTAGGATATCCAATCTAGCCTTTTTGCTTTAGAAGGAAAAACTGAGCTGCTTAAGACAGAGTTGGATCACTAAAACCCAAGTTTACTGATTCCTAGTCTAGGTTTCTTTCAAGGTTTCCTCTTCCCTTCTCCTCCTTCCCCCATTTCTAAAGCATTCTAGTGGCCAGTAGGGGATGTAAAGGCCTTTGTCTTGAGTTGACATAGCCATTAGTTTTACTACTGGTCACACTATTAACAAAACTGACTTCAAGTAAGAGAAAGAGTCTTTATGTAACTTTTGGACAGCTTATTCTTGATCATACAAGATAATAAATCACCTGAGGAACTCAAGAGGAACAAAAGGCAGAGGAAATAGTTAATATAAGAAAACTCAAGGTATTATAATTTGTGAACTAAAACTCATCAAATCATAATGAACAAAGAATTACCTTAATGTGGCATTAACCTCTAGTCGAACTGCTTAGAAAATTTGGAATTGGTTCACAGGATGAGAATCTCCTTCCTTTTCCCACATCAATGAGCTTCTAAATCATGAGAGACAACAGTGGATAATCTAAAACTGAAGTCAGAGGCCTTGGATTCAAATTCTGGTTCTGCCACTTACTATTTATAGTCATAAAAGTAAGTCACTTTACTTCTATGGGTCTCAGCTTCCTCATCCTTAAAATGAAGAAATTAAACCAGATCACACTAGAGATCCCTTTCAACTCTTAAATCTGTGATTCTCTAATCTTGCTGATTCCCTTTCTCAATTTAAAAATCGAATTCTTTTATTCATTCTAATTCTCTCTTTGATATTTATTGTCTCTCCAGCTCTCATTCTGTCTCTTTCTCACCCCACTCCCAGTATTCTCTCTATTTCTCCATGTGTCCTACTCCCCCCCTTCCACTTCTCACTTCTTGAACCTGATCCTTCATTCCACAAAGAAGGGTATATCAGGACTCCCATTTCTCTAGAGCTTTAATGTTGACAAAATTGGCAGATCTGAGTCTTCTAACTAACTATATGTATGACATTTTTACTACTATAAAATTCAGAGTACTAAACTAGGATTGAGAAGACCTGGGTGCAAATCCCAGCATTACCAATCTACTTCCCTTTCTAAGCTTCAATTTCCTCCTCTGTAAAATGAGAGGGCTGGACCAGATAACCTTCAAAATCTCCTTTTAGCCCTTATCAAGAAAATGGGGTATAATAAATCTTGAACTAATAGAGAACTCTGTATTTGCAACTTAAGAAAGAATAAAGGAGAAGGAATAACTATATTAATACTTCCGGGGAACCACACTGCTTTGAAGACAGTGTAAGCACATAAGAGTTGGGCTACTTAATACTGAGAAATGAAGGGGGCAGGGCTGAGGGAGGGCCAACTATACTGATGACTGGTTCTAACACTTCTTAGATTCTACTTGTTACATAGGAAAGCTGCTTTTTTTAATGAAAAAACCCTGAAACCCCAGGCTACGCTGAAGGCAGACAACGAGAGGGAATTGGAAGGGTCTCTCCTCAACTCATATTATGAATGATCTATTCTTTGAATCATCCCAAGGAAAGAAGTAATATTTAGTCATGGTGGGTCTGGCCTCAAAGACTATTGAATGTGATTTAAAAAACAAAAACAAAACAAAAAATCACCCTTAGAGATTGGCTTCCTGTGACATTAACAATGAAATGATTGGTTTTTATCATAAAATTGAGGGCAATTTTATATCCAACATTGATCAACTAAATAGGAAAATGTGGTAAAGCAAAAGCATACTTTGAGAAAAGCTAAATACAAAAAACTCTAACAAACAGGACAAGTTGAAGGGAAGAGGAAAGGGGAACTCTGACTAAGAGCAACAAAAGAGAGAGAGAGAGAGAGAGAGAGAGAGAGAGAGAGAGAGAGAGAGAGAGAGAGAGAGAGAGAGAGAGAGAGAGAGAAAAGAGAGAGAGAGAGAGAGAGAGAAAAGAGAGAGAAAAGAGAGAGAGAGAGAGAGAGAGAGAGAAGAGAGAGAGAGAGAGAGAGAGAGAGAGAGAGAGAGAGAGAGAGAGAGAGAGAGAGAGAGAGAGAGAGAGAGAGAGAGAGAGAAAGTAAAAATATATAACCAGATAAAAGCAGGACAGGGGAACTAATAAAGAGAAAAGGGTAACAAATAAGAAGAGGGGATTAAGGTTGAGAAGAAAAGATCCAGTGGGAACAGGATCACCTTAAAAAAAATGAAAGTAAAATTATTGAAGGAATATAACAGTGTCTATAGCAGAAGGGATAATCATAATTTGAAAAAAAAACCAGCCTTCATTTTAGAGATAGATGGAGGAAAATATAAACCTAAATCTTATAACTTTAGGTGTTAGTGGATTGAACAATCCAATAAAAAAAATTGTGACTAAGAAAACAAAGTTCTACAAGAAACACACAAAAAAATGAAAATATATACAAAATAAGCCTGAGGGAATAGAAATTTTTATTTTTCCTATGCATCAAGTAAATTAAAAATTGCAAGAGTTGTTATGATATCAGATAAAATAAACATTCATCATCAAACATCAAACATCAGACAAAAATAAACATTCAAAAAATAAAGAGATAAATCAGGAAACTACATAACAATAACAAAACACAAGAAGAAATAATAGGGAAATCCTATTCCAAATAGCAATAACATGTATCAACCTCCCCAAGAGCACAAAAATGCTGTTGTTTTTTGTTCTCAAGGAGGATCAATGAAATCACAAGGGTGATGTCTTGGCTTGCAATTGAATTGGATTTAAGTGGGGTGAAGCTGTGCAAAGTTGTCAGCCTCACTTTTTCCTTCAGAGGTATTGAAATCTAATGGTAAGACAAATATTATGATGACTTATGAGCTTGGGATGCAATGGATGATAGGAAAAGACTAAAAAAACAGATGAATGAATGGATTTGGAGGAAGGGACAAACCCCAGCATACATCAGGTGCTTCTACAGAGCAGAGATACAGAGGCAGATGTGAAAACAAGTATTGTCCCCACAATTCATTGGATCACAGATATGCTAAATCAGGCTTCATGTTGACCTTCTATCTTTTGGACAAGAAACCAGGAGCCAGTACATCTCTTGAATGACCTGTATAGATTCAATTCCAAAGCACTCTTTAAAGAATTAAAGAATAACAAATAATCGGATGGATGTTCACTTCTCATACACTAGGCCATACCAATTATTAAAACTAATTTATATTTTTAATGCTATAACAATCAAATTATTAAATCGAGAGGATACTTTACAGAGCTTGATAAAATAAAAAAACAAAATTCATTTTAAATAAACCTAGATTATGAGGGAAAATGATGAAAAGAACTAAGAATAAAGAGAGAATAGTGCTTTCATTCCTCAAACTATGTTTTGAAGGAATAGTTATCAAAACTATCTGATATTAATTAAAAATAGAAAGATAGACCAGTGGAGCACATTAGACAAGGGAGATTCAGAAACAATAGAACTCAATAACCCTCTGACCTTAATATTAAAGATTGTACCACAAAAAAATAGAAGAGAAAGAGATTGTGTTACTCTCACATATATTTACAAAAGATAAAATAGATACTTTTAATTACTTGAAACTGAAAAGCTTCTGTTCAGACAACATTAATGAATCTGGAATAAGAAAGGAGGTAGTTAAATGGGGAAAAAACCTTCATGCCAAATTTCTCTACTTATAAATTTGGTACCCAAGATTTATAAACAATTAATATGAACAACAAATAAAATAATTACAAAGTAATAGTAACTACATAGTAACTACAATGCAAATGGAAAGAACGGTGACACTAAAAAAAAAAATGTAACAAAATTATAAAAATCAACTTGGACTAGAATGAAGAGATGAAAATATACCTCCAATTAATTTCTTGATGGAAATGGGAGATTCACAAGTATCACACATTTTATGTTTTCAGACTTTCTCCATGTATCAATCATTTTTTTCCTCTATCTCAAAATTTCTCACCATTTTTGGCTTCCATTTGCTTAAAGTACTTATGACAAAGAGAAAGGATTATAGGTAAATGGGGTGAAGAAATGAACAAAGTTGGATAACAATGAGGAGAGAAGACAATGTTTAGAAATTCTGGAGAAAAGGTCAATAGTGACAATCTGCATAGGGTTCAAGTTCTACAACTAGCTTTGGACAAATAACAATCTTTCTGAATTTTTATTTCCTTATTTCTCAAATGGATGATAAAAACATTTTTATGATCTACTTCATAGGTGAAGGAAGTGCTTTCCAAACCTTAAAGTGCCATGGAACTATGAATTTATTAGTAAGTTACTGAGTGGGTCTTATTCTTAGGGTAGAATTATAGGATTTGGAATTCAAAGGAACATTAAAACAATTTAATCCAAAATTTTTTTTAATAAGTGAGAAAATTGAGGCCACATAAGTGGCTTAAACAGTACTGTTCAGTTACTAAATGGCAGAACCAATATTTAAACCTACGTATACTGACTCTGAATCCTGTGTTTTTATCCAGTATATATTCTGTATGTTCAATATTGTTCCAATCTTGTCTCCACCATTAGTTTCTTAGGTTCTTGAGGGCAAAGGTCTGTCTTTTGCCCTTCTTTGTATCCTTGAAGTTTAGCACAGTATCTGATGCATAATAGGAGTTTAAGAAATGCTTGTTGATTGATTGATTTGTTTCAGTGCACCTTGCCAGCCAAACCAAGAAAGCAAACCCGTTCACCTGTCTCCAAAGCTAATCCTCTAGGCAATGTTGGAAAATGTTCAATTTTGTACCATTGCTCTATCTGCTGCTTAGGTTTAGGAAAATGATTTTGTTAGGGCAAACTTGCTGAAAGGATCATAACTAGGAAAAGCATTACTTCCAGCCATTTCTAGACCACAAGCATCTCCACAGTCTGTGCCTGTTTATTCCAATGAGAATTGGAAGATTTCATCACCCCAGCTATTGAGCCTGGAAACTAAGCATCTTATTATCTTGACAACAGCTTCTAGGCATTCTGCCTTTATCTGGATTTGGTTAGTAACTTTCTGAGGGAAATCTTACTTAACAGATGCTTTTGTTTTTTGTTTTTTTTTTAAATTTTTTTATTATATATATATATATATATATATATATATATATATATATATTTTTTTTTTTTTATAATATTAACAGATACTTTTGGAAAGACCTAGAGATTTCAGAGGACTGAGCACTGGCTCTTTGCTCAGGAAGAGCTGGTTTTAAATTCTGCTTCAGGCACCTACAAGCTGTGTGACCTTGACTTAATCTCTCTAAGCCTCAGTTTCCTCAACTGTAAAAAGGTAATAACATCTATGCTATAGCGTTACTGTGAGGGTTAAATAAAATGATGTATATCAAGAGAATGGCAAACCCTCAATAATTATATAGGTGTCAGCTATTGTCATTTACTCAGGAAGGTGAGAAGGAGTAGGGTGGAGAAACTCCCCTCAGCCCTTCGTGGAGGCAGCCCCAGAGTCTTATGACTGGCAACATGCCTGACACTCCCATCCATGCTTCTACTTGGTTATCCACTAATGTTGCACCATACATTCATAGCTCTGAGGACACATCTAATCATTTTTCATAAGAAGAAAACCAAATCTTGCCAAGAGTGGCACAATTTCCGAGTAGAAAAATAAGGATTTGAATCCAGGTCCCGTGGCTCCAAATATAGTACATTTCCTCCTGTACTACTCTGCCTCTCATTCAGAAGACCCCAGTGAGAAAGCCGTCCCAATTCATTTCATGATGATGGCAGGTAGTCGATTTTTCTCTGAGACAATGCCTTCCACTTTTCTTTTGAGTGAAATAGGATTAAAAGGCAGAGATTGCAATCCTCATTGTATAACTGATTACATTATCTTTCCCTTCAATCCAATCCTTCCAAACTTCCCTATTGAGGATACCATTTACTCACTCAAGTTCACATATTCAGTGTTTTTTAACCACTTTCTTTTCCCGATTTTCCTACCACTCCAAAATAGATTTCCTGACTATTCGTCTCTCCTTCCTGATTCCCCCTAGAAATTTGGACTAAATCTTTGAAACCACCTTGGACTCTGATAGGTGAGTGGCAAGGACAACTTTTCCAGCAGGGTTTTCTGAATGAGAGGCTGAATGAGAGGGGGAAATGTGCTATATTTGGAGCTGCATCCTTCCCAGATCCAGGCTTCTACCTCCCTTCTTGACTAACTCCAAACTTTGCTGTCATGCCAATCCCTTTATGTGCTAGCTTTCTCCATTAGAATGGAAGCTTCTTAAGTGTAGGGACTGTCTAAGCACAATTCTTGACAAATAGTAAATGCTTAACTGCTAACTCTCTCTTTCTGTCTGTCTGTCTGTCTGTCTCTCTCTCTCTCTCTTCATATAATAAATCGTTTCCTCATATGTTCTATCAGTTGCCAAATCTTATTGTTTCTACTTCTACAATCTTTTTCATTTGTTTCATCCTCTCTATTCATACACAGTCACTACGCTAGTTCAAACCTTTACTTCACTTCTCACTTTGCTATTGCCATAACTTCTTTATTGGCCTCCCTCCTTCAAGTTCTTCTCACTCCAAACTATATACAGCAGCCAAAATTTCTAAAGTACTCATTTGACCATGTTGTTCTATCATTCAGTCATAACTGAATCTTTGAGACACCATCCATGGATCATCCTGTCTGTGGCAGGATGTTTTGGCAAAGATACTAGAGTGTTTTATTATATCCTTCTACAGTGAGTTAGGGCAAACAGAGGTTAAGTGACTTTTCCAAAGGTGACATAATGAGTAAGTGTCTGAAACTAGATTTGAATTCTTCCTGGTTCTAGGGCCACTGCTCTATCCACTGAGCTACCTAGCTGCCTCCTTATCTGACCATGCTATTCCTCTCTTCAATAACATTTTTTCCTATAGACTGGAGAATTAAATATTTCATTTTAATTTCATATTTCAAAATGTCTATTTTTTGTGTTTTACATTATGCAGAATTATTCATACAATTCAATATAGCACAATGTTCTTGACAGTAATACAATACAGTACAGTAATACAAATTCAGTCCCAGACACTTACTAGCTGTGTAACAGAGGGCATGTCACCTAATTTCTGTTTGCCTTAATTCACTAGAAAAGGATATGATAAACAACTCCAGCATTTTTTGCCAAGGAAACTCCATGGACAATAACACAAGTATAGAGTGCCCTAAAAATATAATTTTAAAAGACTAAAATTTGAAGCAGTCCTAAAAATTTTGTGATATGAAATATAATTTATTAAGTGGACATATATATTGGAAGTATATACTCAATTTTTTTTTTTACTGATGTGGGTAAACAATTTTTAAAGTTTAAAGAAATAACACTGCCATATGGTTTAGAGAGCCTAAATTCAAAGGCAAGAACATTGGACTCTATTGAATAAAATTAAATTTAATAAAAATATAAGTAAGCATATAATGGGAGAGATATGCAGTTAAGCAGTTATCTAAAAATTATCTTGGGTTTTTAATGAATTGTAAGCTCAGTATGCACCATCAGAGTGATATGGCATCTAAGAAAACTACTGTAGTCTTGTTAAAATAGAAACAACTTTCAGAAATGGGGAGATCCTAGTCACATTGTATTTCACTCTGTTCAAAACACATTTAGAGCATGAAGTTCAAATCTAAACCCCATATATTAAGAAGAACAGTGGCAAGGCAATCTCCAGAGGAGGGAAACTAAAGTGACAAAAGACATTAAACACTTTGTTTTACTATTCTCACTTATAAAATGGGTTTAATAAAATATTTATTCATTAGACTATGAGTTCCTTGAAAGCAGAGAGAGTCTTTTGCCTTTCTTTGTATCCTTAGTACTTAGCACAGTACCTGGCATATAGCAGTAGCTTAATAATAAGTTTGCTGATTGAAGGGCCAACTTATAATTGTTTTAAGGATCAAATGAGAAAAAAATCCTTTCCTAACCATAAAGTTTTAAATGCTAGCTTTTATTATGTAAGGATTGGTTGAAATAACTGAGAATGTGTAAACTGGAAAAAGACAATGAGAACACTAAAGTTGTCAGAAAGAATTTTGAGACTTGTCTCATTGAAGAAGGACAGACTTGTTCTCTTGGCCTTGGCAGGACTAGGAGCCTTGGGTGGAAATTGCAAGAAGGCAAAAAGGCTTTAGTCATGAACCATCCTGTTGCTGAAGGCCTTCAGGCAAAACATGAATGAAAACTTACCATAGTTGTTGGAGAGGAAGTTTTTTAGGTCTAGATTGAACTAGACTATGGTGTGATCCTCTCTTTATCCTTCATCTCTGAAGCTATATCCATCCTGCTCCACTTCAAATGTTAAAATTTCCAACTTGAAATTCAAAATATTGCCTGGGTCCATACTCCTAAAACTATAGCTCATGAGCATTCACAGATGTGGTTACCTCAAAGTGAAGACATTTACTGAAATAGCATAGCAGAACGATAGCAACAACACATTGCCCTCTTAAACTTAGTGTGTACTCTCCCATAAATACACATAGAACCAATGCCTATATATACTATTTGAGACACACACACATATATATACATACATACATATATATATATGTGTGTGTGTGTGTGTGTGTGTGTGTGTATGTGTGTGTGTGTATATATATGGCAAACATTTGGCAATATTAAAAGAATTCATAAATATTATATGTCAGGGTAATTGACCTTGAAGAACAGGTGCATAGATAACTTAAGGATAAAAAGAATTCTATAAGAAGCTGACAGATTTTTTAAAAAATGAATTCCATACTACAGGAAATAATACCATAGCAATATCTAAATTTTTTTTAAAAAAAGAAAATAAAGCACTGGTCTATCAAGTCCATAAACCACTGGCAGAAGAAATCCAATCACTGAATTTCAAAGTATAGTAGGTAAATTTTACAATTTCAATAACAAATAATAAATCTTACCTGTTATAAAGAGAAAGCCCTTCTGAAATGAATTGAAGCCATTTTTGATAACCAAGAATTATTTCATAGTCATGAGAAACCAAAGAGAATGGAATAGTATATTACAAAGAGATATAAAACATCCTGAAAATAGGATTTTAAATATGAATGATATAAGATGAACTTTTGGTAAGTCATTTGAGATGTTCTTGAAAAACAAAAAGTAACAACAGTTGAGAAGATTTGACTTGTAAACATTACAAAATAACAAAAGCATAAAAGTAAACAATGCAAGCATTATTGCAATAAGATTGTTATGAAATTTTATCTCCCTTTTTTAAAAGGGGAAGATTGAATGGAGGAGTTAAAAAAGGGGGTGGATATTATTAAGGGACAAAAACTATGTGGGAGGCCAAAAAGATCTAAATAGAACTTAAAGAATCTAGAGAAGGGAAAGAGGAAGAGCTGAATTAATACTCCATCAACAAAATCCTAAAGCCCCCTATATATGAATCAATATTTTTGGTGAAAAAAAGTAATAAAATTAGAAGCTGCATGGATGGGTAGAGGGGAGATAAGAAACAAAGGGGAAGCTGGAGACACATGGAGACACACCTCCACTAAATTTATAGGTGAACAGTGCAGAGATAATGACTTCTTTAATCTTTAAACAAGGGTAGATATTGTGGGAGCACAAAAACAAAGGACAAGAGAGACAGATATGGAGGCAATGGAAGAGGGCTCTCACCTTGGTAAGAGAAAGGAAAGATTGATATTAAAGGATATTTCTATGGAGATTAGGTAGGGACAAGTATGTGATAAAAATAATAATAATAAACTTTGCACATTAGAAGACCATAATCTCTAAGAAAAGATTATTCCTCATAGAACTGTATCCAACCCAAAGAGAAGAAATAGGAGTGCCCAGAAGCAACTAGCAACCAGAGTAGTTAAGGGGACTCCAGATATAGAATCACTTGGTCTTGGGCATAGTGAGTAAAAATGAAATGGACTGCTTTAGGCAGCAATGGTTTTTCTCACTCTAGAGGTCTTTAAGCATATTGTAGTGAGGATTGTAATTATTCAAATTAGGGTCAGACTAGATGGTGGCCTTTGGGCTTCCTTCCAATTCTGTGATTCTTTGAGGCTACACAATAGTCCACACAACTTTGAAAATTTTAATTTCTTCATCCCAAAACATATTTTCCAATAGTTTTGATTGTCTTCCTTTTTGTTTTCTTTGGCACTGAAATCAGCAAATATTAAAACATATGTTGATTTAATTTGAAGTATCTTTTCAAATTCTTTATTATTATTATTTTAAATTTCATCTTCTGTAACAGATGTTGCCATGTAAGCTGCAGTTATCTTCCTGGTGGTCCATTTGCTTATGCTTATCTTGGACACACTAAAATGAAATCAGCATGTGTCCTATGAAAATATATTTCTTGTAGTTTCTGGGTACTTGAAACCAATTCCACCAATTCTTTTATTCCAAGAAGAACTTTTAAATCATTCTTTCATTTAGCTATGACTTTTGATGTCTTCTAGTTTTATTTGTAATGATGGCATCAAAATGGATTTAGTTCAGACCCTTTAGAAGGAGATCTGCTCCTTGACCATTGAACAAAATATTGTATATTCAGCCTAATATCATCTAATTTAATATTTGTAGATGATCTAAGAACTGTGGTATACTTAACTATCATCTGTCTTCTCTTCTACTTCTTCACTATTGTCATTAAAGTAGAAGGACCATTTTGTGTTTTGGATTTGTTATAGGTATCGGGTTACCAAAAAATTTAGTACTTCAATGTCAATGCTATAATGATAGCCTTCTGCATTTAGTTATTTTGATCCTTATTAATGAAAGTTCATGTTAGTACAGGACTCAAGTTTATAAAGTACTTTTCTAGTAATAATCTTTTGAGGTAGGTAGTATATAGATTAGCATTCCCATTTTACAGATGAGTAAACTGAGAGTCAGGAAGATTAAATGGCTTTTCCATAGTCATAGACTCAAAGTATAATCTAGAAATGGAAGGGATTTTCAGGGGCATCTAGTTCAATAATTCCTTTTTTCAAATAGCATTTTATTTTTCCAAATACACGCAAAGATAATTTTCAACATTTAACTTTGCAAAACTTAATTGCACATCTCCAAAACTCTTTCAGGGGCTTCATAGTATTTAATTTCTAATATGGCAAACCAGAAGACATAATCCATATAATTAAAAAATTCATTGGGGTTCTCAATTTTTAAAAATGTAAAAGGAATCTGAGACCAAAAAATTTTTGAACCACTAATCTAATTCAATCTCCTCATAATGGAGTTGAGAAAACTGAGACCCAAATATATTAAACAACTTGATTAAAGTAACAGAAGCAATTAGGTGGCAGAATCAGAATTTAAACTCAGGTCTACCTTTTTTCACTGAAGCAAAAATGCAATGAACTACATGTCACCTGCATACCTAATAAATTTTAGAAACTGAATTAACCTTTTCTCAAGATCTCTTAGCTGCCATCTACCAAGTTTTTTTCAGTTTGGCTATACCTTGTGGAAGATTGTACTCTTCCTTGAGAATCCGGGCTGAAAGCTTCCTTGAGTCTCTATATAACAAAAACAGACCCATCAAAACTATTCTATGGCAAAGAGTAGTATCATGGTGTTGTGAGAAGCACTCTGTACTTGGAGTAAGAATACTTGGAGGATTCCTATCATTAACCAACTCTGCAGTCTTGAAAATGTCAATTAACCTTTTTGACTATCAGTCTTCTCATTTGTAAAAAGTGGCCAATGAATATGTACATTACTTATTTCATGCAGTTGTTTTGCAGATTAAGTGAGGTAATGTAAATGAGTCCTTTGTAGTCATAAACAATACATATATATATATATATATATGTATAGATATGATTTATTCTTTATTATTAGAGAATGGAGAACTATAGTTTTTTGGTCATTGGGATTGACCCTCTGTTTCTTCAAGTAGATATCAAAGTATCTGAAAGGAGATCTTATAATGATGCAAGAAGATGATATATATATACATATAAATATATATATGTATATTTTTGGACACCCAAACAGATCAAAACATCAGTTACATAAGACCTGACAGCAAATGGTGAATCATTGCCATGTAATGGAAAAATTAAGATTGGTCACTAGGAATATATAAATGGATCACCATAGTGAGTCAGAAGGATCCACCCTCTTTCAGAGTCTCCCAAATGTATCTGCTTGTTGGTTGATTCACCGTTTACCTGTGAGCTTTGTTTTCCTTTCCTCTAAATCGATATTTTATAATGTCGCTCTGTGAGCAGCACTGATTTTCCAGAGCAGCCAGACTTAATGCACAGAAAAAGGTCTCTGGACTTGAGAGTGATTTGTCATAATACCTTCCTGTGATCTACTTAGAAAGAGCATACATGCAACTGCAGTTAGGGAGGGTAATTGTTTTATTCCACTGTCTATTGCCATAATGATAAAAGATTTCCATAAAAGACTGGAAGACAGCTGCCTTCTGGAAGTTACTAGGGAACCAACAGAGTCAACCAGGAAGTAGGGATTCCTTATTCTATATACATAGCATAGCCTAGTGAGGTCATTCAAACTTAGTTCCCTATAGCATGCCCTTTTTTATTTAAAAGAAATCTACAATTTTAGCAGAATGCTGACCCTTACTTCATATTCTGAACATCACAATCCTGTGAGATGTTCAAAAAAATAAGGAAAAACAAATGAGAAATGTGTCCTATATAATAAGAATTCATTACATGTTTATAGCATCTTAACTTTTTAAAAAATAAATTTGTATTGATATCTTTCTTCAACATCATCTTGCCTAATATACTCTTCCTTCTGCTCCCAGAGATCTTTCCCTTATAATAAACAATATAAAAAATAAGGGGGAATTATTAAACAAAACTAACCGATATTAGAAAAAGTCTCATTTTTATATGAAATATTTCATACCCTCAGTCCTGTACTTCTACAAAGGGAGAAGAAGTTAAGTTCCTTTTCTTGTTTCTTCTTTGGGGCCAAGTATGTTCACTTAAATTTCAGAGCATTCAGTTTAACCTAGAGTTTTCAAAACACTTTCCAATGCATTTCCACTTTGATCAAAATATCCTGTGAGGTATACTGGGCAGGAACTGTGATTCTCATCTTTCAAAGACTTTCTCTCCATCCCATCTGCTGTCATCATCTTTAAAGACTTAAATATTCATAACAATGGCCCCTTGGACACTCTGATCACCCAATTCTTCAACCTATTCAACTGTAATACCAATCTTGCCTCTCCAATTTTAACTATACACCAGTATGGCCAGATGTGGTTCATAATGGTGAGTTTTTGCTCTAGTGCCAATTAAACTAGATGACCTCTGAAGCCCCTGGAATTCTGAGAGTCAGTTTAGACTTTCCCATAATAGGCTAAATACTACTCTCCAAATCTTGACTTTGGAAATTCTGTTCTTCTACAAAAATTTTTATCCTTTCACCTCTTCAACTCTCTCATTCACACATTTGCCCTTCTGTTGCTTTAATACTTACCTAATCTTCCAGGTCATCTTCCTAACTCTGAACTTTCCTTGCTTGTTCACAGAGTTTGATGTAGAATGCTTCCTAAGTGCTTGTTGTCTTGACTTCATACCTAGTTTTGAGAGGCAGCCTTTTTAAAAAGCACAGGATTTAGAGTCAGAGGATATTGGTTCAAACTCTCACTCTGCTAAGCTTGTCTGGCCTTGGGCAACTTCCTTCAGTTTTCTATGATTCAGTTTCTTCTTTTGTAAAAAAGAAAAGAAAATGGGGGAAAGGGAATAGGATTAGACAATTACTAAGACACCTTCCAACTCTAAAACCTTTGCTCCTATGATGCACCCTACATGATTAATCAGTTAGCTATCATCCTAGAAACTCTTGCCTCCCTGATTTCTTCCATTCCTGACATAATCAAGTCCATGTAACTCTTATCAGTTGATCCCTCTGCTTCCTCTCTATGATGCTTTATGTACATGGAGAAAGCCATGGCAATTGTTTTCATCCTATACAAGTTAAAAGAAGCATAGCACTCTCGTTGTTTCCCTTCCTTATTCTCTCTACAGAACAATCCCAAATCTTTCCCTTTCTTCTCAAATTCCCATTTTCACAACCCCACTCCACACCCCGTGATGGTATATGAGTTAGGCTATTTCTACATTGAGAAGATTGAGGCCATCCCAAGAGGAATCAACTTCTCCACCCTCAACTCCATCCTCATTCAACCCTCTTCCATTTCTCTAAAGTTCTTTATATATCTTCCATTTTTCATGCTTTTACCCTGACTCAATTAGTCAGTACTCTTGAGCTCTTCATTCTTTGAATTCTTTTTTTTTTTCTCTTAAAATTTTATTTTTCTTGTATATAATCATCCCAAACACAGGCATTTCAATATTCAAAGAACCCCAACAAGGCATTATATATGAAACATATATATGAAATTTAACAGAATGGTAGATAACAGCATCACCATTTGTGTTCCCATCTAAACTTCTTTTTTTCTTCCTTGTATTAAAAAATGGTTTTCTTGGCACTTCTTTTTCTTTTCTATCATTGCCTCCTAACTCACTTCCATCCTAACATAGAATGTCTCTTTTGTAATGAATAAATCAAAGAATCAAGCCAAACAAATTAACTCATCGACCATTTCTGAAAAGTGAATATCATTCTGCACTTCTAGCTCAACATCTCTCTGTCAAACTTTATCATCAGTCTTTTTGAACCTTGGGAGGAGGGGGAAGAGAAGAAAGAATGAGTTGTAGCAGCCACTCTGAAGTTTGGCAACAAAAAAATAGAGAAAGGTGGAGATGATCTCCAAAAAACTGTGCCTGAAAGCCTCTTGCATTATGGTCAGGCTATATGTTCCCAGACATGTTCCTTTTTGCTCAGCTCTCCCCTCTTGACAATTAGAGGCAATACTATATATTGTCTGTTTCAAGCTCTGACACTGTTGGAAATGAGTGTCCCCTATCTTTTCCAAGAGATAAATCAATTTGAAATTAATGTGAGTACTGCTCTATTCATGACTGAAAGCTGCCTTCTCAATATAGGCATAGTTTGGAGTTCCATTTGTTTTATGATGATAGTGCATATTTAAATAATAATTTAGACCAGCAGGATGAATACAGAGAAGTTGGAAAGACTGATGCTGAGTGAAATGAGCAGAACCAGGAGATCATTATACACTTCAACAATAATGCTGTATGAGGATATATTCTGATGGAAGTGGATATCTTCAACAAAGAGAAAATCTAATTCAGTTCCAATTGATCAAGGATGGATGGAATCAGCTATACCCAGAGAAGGAACACTGAGAAATGAGTGTGAATTGTTTGCATTTTTGTTTTTCTTCCCAGGTTATTTTTACCTTCTGAATCCAATTCTTCCTGTGCAATAAAAGAACTTTTTGGTTCTACACACAAAAATTGTATCTAGGATAACATATTTAGCATGTATAATACTGCCTGCCATCTAGGGGAGGGGGTGGAGGGAGGAATGGGAAAAGTCGGAATAGAAGAGAGTGCAAGGAATAATGTAAAAAAATTACCCATATATATGTTCTGTCAATAAAATGTTATAATTTAAAAATAAATAAATAATGATTTAAAGTTTGCAAAGCACTCCCTTACAAATGAGTGCCACAGCAGGGGAAGCCAAAATGAAGGAGAATAGACAGGTCTTTATCTGAGCACCTTCTGGTGTCTCTCAAATCAACAAGACTCTAAACTGGTTTTGGAGTGACAGAATCCACAAATATTTGAAGCGTAACATTTCCAGTAGAAGATATTTTGGAAAAACTTCAGAAAATATCTGTTTCAATTGGGTATGGGAAGAAGAGGGAAAGCAGCCGAGCACAGCACAAGGACCCAGGGTAGCGTGGTATCCATGTGCCAGGGAATCTATCAGGAAACTATTAGCCAAAATACAGCAACATTGGCTAATCTATCCTGATTACAAACCAGCGAATCAGAAGATTAGTTGTGAAACATCCAAAGCAAATACAAAAGGCAAATAGTGAGCTTCTGAACCCCAGAATAATGTGGAATTGGCCACCCCCACCCAGCACTGGAAGGAAGTCAGCAGCACGGACCTAGAGCAAAGTAAAGCTGCTGTCACCTGTAGAAGAAGCTTGGGATAATCTCCCCTTTGCTCTAAGAGCAGACCTCAACCTTTTAAAAAAAAAATGTCCAAAAAAGCAAAAAGAACTCTGACCATAGATAGTTTTTGTGGAGAAAGAGAATAGATCTCAAATCATGAGGATCCTAAAGGCAAATCATCTCCAGATGAAGCCCCAAAGGTGATAAAAAAAATGACCAAAAAAGCAAAAAGAACTCTGACCATAGATAGTTTTTATGGAGAAAGAGAATAGATCTCAAATCATGAGGATCCTAAAGGCAAATCATCTCCAGATGAAGCCCCAAAAGGTGATATGAATTGTCCCCATCTCACAAGGCTCTCTTGGAAGAAATCAAAATGAATACCAAAAAGATAGAATAAAAATGGGGAAAGGATATAAGAATGTTAAAAGAGAGTTTGGAAAGGGAAACACAGAAATTATCTGAAGAAAACTCCTTAAAAATAGATTAAGTGAAATGGAAAAAGCAAATAATGCCTTAAATTTGACAAAATAGATTTAACAAAATGGGGGGAAAAATAACACTTTACAAAATAGATCTAATGAAATGAGGGGGAAAAAACCCCATATAACTCTTTACAAAATAGATTTGAAAAAGAAACCAATTTGTTGAAAAACAGAATTTGTGAAATGGAAAAAAATTCCAATGAACAAAATAACTCATTTAATGAAAAAAAAAATAGAAGAACATATAAAATACCCATTGGAAAAATAATTGACCTGGAAAATAGACTAGGAGAGACATATTGAACTTCCTGAAAACCATGATGAAAAAAAAGAGCCTAGTCAGCATCTTTTAAGAAATCATCAAGGAAAACTGCCCTGATGTCCTGGAAACAGAGAATAAAACAGCCAAAAGGAAACAATTTAGATATTGAGGAGCCACAATCAGGAATGACCAGGACCCAGCAGCTTCCACTTTAAAGAATCAAAGAGCCTGGAATCTGTTGTTCTTAAAGGCAAAGAACTCAGTTGCATTCAAGAATCAACTATCTGGCAAAATTGAGCATTATCTTTCAGGGGAAAAGATGGATAGTCAATGAAACAGGTGAATTTAATTTATTTCTGATGAAAAGACCAGAACAAAAAATTTTATCTTCAAATACAGAACTCAAGAGTAGTATGAAAAAGGTAAAAAACAAAGAAAAAAAATCACTTTCTTTTAAAAGACAAAAAGCTTATATCCCTGTATGGGAGGATGATATATTTGACTCTTTTTAGATCTGTAGCTCTGTTATGGGTATACTTAGAGGATACAGGTATAATTTGATTTTATTGTGATGATATAAAAAAGAAACTATAGGAGGAAAGGGGATTCTACTGGGAAAAGAGGAAAATAGAGTTAAAATGGGGTAAATGACATCTCATGAAGAGGCAAAAAAGACCTATTACAATTGAGGGAAAGTAGGGAGAGGGGATGTAAATCTTACTCTCATCATATTTGGTTCAAAGAGAGAATATCATATATATATATTTTAGCTTCACAGAGAAACAATTCACCCCTATAGGGATGTAGAAGGGGAAAGAAGAAAGGAAAAGGAAAGGCTAATAGAAATAGAAGGGGGAAAGGTATAAGAAAGGAGGAGGGGCTGTAAAAGGGGAGGGCTGTTTGAGGGCAAAGGTGGTCAGAAGCAAAATATTAGGAAGGAAGGAAAGGGGAAAAGGAAAGAAAAAAGTGTAACTTGGGAAAACAAGATGACAGGAAACAGAATTAGTAATTTTAATTGTGAATGTGAATGGGATGAACTCTCCCATAAAACTGAAGCAAATAACAGACTGGATTAAAAGCCAGAATCCTACAATATGTTTAAAAGAAACACATTTAAAACAGAGTGATACATTCAGAGTAAAGATAAAAGACTGGAGCAGAAACTAGTATGCTTCAGCAGAAGTTAAAAAAAAAAAAAGCAGGAGTAGTGATTCTGATTTCAGATCAAGCGAAAGAAAAATAGATCCATTTTAATAAGATAAGGAAGAAAAGTACATCTTGTGAAAGGGTACCATAGATAATGAAATAATATCAATACTGAACATATATGTACCAAATGATATAGCATCCAAATTCTTAGAGAAATTGAGAACTGCAAGAAGAATTAGACAGTAAAACTATACTAGTGGAGGATCTCCACTTGGCTCTCTCAGAACTGGATAAATCAAACCACAAAATAAAGAAGAAAGAAGTTAAGGAGTAAATAGAATTCTTGAAAAGTTAGGTATGATAGGTCTTTGGAGAAAATTGAATGGAGACATAAAGGAATATGCTTTTTTTTCTCAGCCAGTACATGGAACCTATACATAAATTGGCCAGAGCATAAAACCCTCAAAATCAAATGCAGAAAGGCAGAAAAAGTAAGTGCTTTTTTTTCAGATCATGATGCAATAAAAATTACATACAACAAAAGGCCAGGGGAAATTAGATCAAAAATCAATTGGAAACTAAATAATCTAATCCTAAAGAATGAGTGGGTGAAACAGCAGATCATAGACATAATTGATAATTTCATCCAAGAGAATGGCAATAATGAGACAACATACCAAAAATTATGCCATGTAGCCAAAGCAGTTCTTAAGAGAAGTTTTACATCTCTAGATACCTACTTGCATAAAATAGAAAATCAATGTATTGCGCATGCAACTAAGAAAACTAGAAAAAAGAACAAATTAAACCCTCTCAATTAAATTCCAAGTTTGAAATTCTGAAAATAAAAGGGGAAATTAATGAAATTGAAAGTAAGAAAACTATTTAATTAATAAATACAAATAAGAGTTGGTTTTATGAAAAAAAGAACAATAAAATAGATAAACCTTTAGTTAATTTGATTAGAAAAAGGAAAAAAAGAAAATCAAAATGTTAGTATCAAAAATGAAAAGGGAGACCTTTTCACCAATGAAGAAGAAATTAGAACAACAGTTAGCAGCTATTTGCTCAACTATATGCCAATAAATCTGATAATCTAAGTTAAATGGAAGAATACTTACAAAAATATAGATTGCCCAGATTAATATTAGAGGAAAGAAATTACTTAAATAGTCCCATTTTAGAAAAAGAAATTGAATAAGCTATTAATCAAATTCCTAAGAAAAAATCTCCAGTGCCAGATAGATTTATATGTTAATTCTACTAAACATTTAAAGAACAATTAATTCCAATATTATGCAAACCATTTGAAAAAATAGGGAAAGAAGTTCTGCCAAATTCCTTTATGACACAGATATGGTACTGATACCTAAACTAGGTAAGGTCAAAACAGAGAAAGAAAGAAAATCATAGATCAATTTCCCCAATGAATATTGATGCAAAAATCTTTTTTTTCCCCCTGAGGCAATTGGGGTTAAGTGACTTGCCCAGGGTCACACAGCTAGGAAATGTTAAGTGTCTAAGGCCAAATTTGAACTCAGGTCTTCCTGACTTCAAGGCTGGTGCTCTATCCACTATGCTACTTAACTGCAAAAATCTTAAATAAAAGATTAGCAAAGAGATTACAGCAAGTTATCCCCAGAATAATATACCATGACCAAGTAGGATTTATGCCAGGAATGCAAGGCTGATTCCATATTAGGAAAACTATTAGCATAATTGACTGTATCAATAACCAAACTAACAAAAATCATATGATTATCTCAATAGATGTAGAAAAAAGTATTTGACAAAATCTAATACCCATTCCTATTATAAACATTAGAGGTATAGGAATAAATGGAGTTTTCCTTAAAATGGTCAGTACCATCTATTTAAAACCACCACCAGCAAGCATCATATGTAATGGGGATAAACTAGAATCATTCTCAGTAAGATCAGGGGTGAAACAAGATTGCCCACTATCACCATTACTATTTAATATTGTATTAGACATGTTAGCTTTAGCAATAAGAGAAGAAAAAGAAATTAAAGGAATTAGAGTAGGTAATTAGGAAACCAAATTATTAGTCTTTGCAGTTGATATGATGGTATACTTAGAGAATCCTAGAGAATCATCTAAAATTTTCACTTTTAGCAAAGTTGCACAATACAAAATAAATCCACATAAATCATCAGGATTTTTCTATATTACCAACAAAGTCTAGTATCAAGAGATACAAAGAGAAATTCCATTTAAAATAACTGTAGATAATATAAAATATTTGGGAGTTTACCTGCTAAGGCAAAGTCAGAAACTACATGAACACAATTACAAAATACTTTTCACACAAATAAAATCAGATTTAAATAAATTGGAAAAATATCAAGTGATCATGGTAAGTCATGCTAATATAATAAGAGTGACAACTACCTAAATTAATCTACTTATTCAGTACCATACCAATCAAATTCTCAAGAAATTAATTTTTTTTACTTTTTTATTGTTTTTTTTAAATTTTATAATTATAACTTTTTTTTTTGACAGGACATATGCATAGGTATTTTTTTTTTTTACAACATTATCCCTTGTACTCCCTTCTGTTCCGAATTTTTCCCCTCCTTCCCTCCACCCCCTCCCCTAGATGGCAGGCATTCCCATACATATTAAATATCTTATAGTATATGCTTGGTACAATATATATGTGCGGAACTGAATTTTGTTGTTGTTGTTGCAAAGGAAGAATTGTATTCGGAAGGTAAAAATAATAGTTTACACCCATTTCCCAGTGTTCTTTTTCTGGATGTAGCTGATTCAGTCCATCATTGATCAATTGGAATTGGATTAGCTCTTCTCTATGTTGAAGATATCCACTTCCATCAGAATACATCCTCATACAGTATCATTGTTGAAGTGTATAATGATCTCCTAGTTTCTGCTCGTTTCACTCAGCATCAGTTGATGTAAGTCTCTCCAAGCCTTTCTGTATTCCTCCTGTTGGTCATTTTCAAGAAATTATTTTAGAGAGCTAGAAAAAAATAATGACAAACTTAATCTGGAAGAACAAAAGGCCAAGAATTTCAAGGGAACTAATTGGAAAAAATGCTAATGAAGGTGGCCTAGCTATACCAGACCTAAAACTATATTATAAAGCAGAGATCATCAAAACCATTTGGTACTGCCTAAGAAATAGAGTAGTCGATATGTTAGATTTACAGGACAAAATAGTCAATGACTATAGTAATCTAGTGTTTGACAAACCCAAAGATTCCAGTTTTGGGGATAAGAACTCACTATTTGACAAAAAGTGCTGGAAAAATTGGAAATTAGTATGGCATAAACTAGGCAATGACCCATACCTAACACCCCATACTAAGATAAGGTTGAAAAGGATTCATGATTTAGACATAAAGAGTGATATTATAAGCAAATTAGAAGTACAAAAAATAGTTTACCTCTTATATCTGTGGCGAAGGAAGGAATTTGGGGCTAGAGAAGAACTGGAGAACATTATTGAATACAAAATGGATAATTTTGATTATATAAAGTTACAAATTTTTGTACAAGCCAAACCAATGCACACAAAATTAGAAAAGATGCAAAAAACTGAGAAATTTTTTTTTACATTCAAGGGTTCTGATAAAGGTATCATTTCTAAAATATATACAGAATTGATTCAAATTTATAAGAATACAAGCCATTCTCCAACTGATAAATGGTCAAAGGATATGAACAGATAATTTTAAGATAAAGAAATTGAAACTATTTCTTGTCATATGTAAATCACTATTGATCAAAGAAATGCAAATTAAGGTAACTCTAAAGTATGACTGTATACCTCTCAAATAGGCTAAGATGATAAGAAAAGATAATGATGAATGTGGGAAAACTGGTACACCAATACATTGTTGGTGGAGTTGTTAACTAATTCAACCGTTCTTGAGAGCAATTTGGAACTATGCCCAAAGCGTTGTCAAAATATATATACTCTTCGATCCAGCAGTGTCTCTACTAGAACTGTATCCCAAAGAAATGTTAAAGAAGGGAAAAGGACCCACAGGTACAAAAATGTTTGTGGCAGCCCTTTTTGATGTGGCTAGAAACTGGAAATGGAGTAGAGGGCCATCAATTGGAGAATGGCTGAATAAATTATGATATATGAATGTTTTGGAATCTTATTATTCTGTAAGAACAGGATGATTTCAAAGAGGCCTGGAGAGACTTACATGAACTGATGGTAAGTGAAGTGAGCAGAACCAGGAGATCATTGCATATGGCAATAAAAAGACTATATGCTAATCAATTCTGATAGATGTGAGTCTCTTCAACAATGAGATGATTCAGGCTAGTTCTAATGATCTTGTGATGAAGACAGCCATCTGCCCCCAGAAAGATGTCTGTAGAAACTAAGTGTGGACCCCAACATAGCATTTTCAGTCTTTTTGATGTTGTTTGCTTGCATTTTGTTTTCTTTCTAATTTTTGTTCTTTTTGATCTAACTTTTCTTGTGCAGCATGATAATTGTGGGAATATTTATTTAAATTGCACCTGTTTAACATATATTGAATTACTTGATGTGTAAGGGAGGGAATGGGAGAAAGAGGGGGAAAAATTTGGAACACAAGGTTTTGCAAAGGTGAATATTGGAAATTATCCATGCATATGTTTTGAAAATAAAAAAAAAAGCTTTCATAGGGGAAAAAACAAACAAATAAGTGCCACATTTTTTTTTTTTAATCTCCCTTGTACAGGTGAATAAACCAAGATTCACAGCTATTAAGTGAATTATCCATGACCACACAGGAAATGGCAGAACTAGGATCTGAATCCAAGTTTTTCTTACTTCAGGTCTTGCACTCTCATACAGCCAAGTATTGAAAGGGTGAGGCATTACATTCCACACCAACATTCTAAACAGTAAAAAGGTAACTAAGTATTAACAGCTAATTACAATATTGCCAAGAACGGCAAAGTAGGCCAAGTTCTAAGCACACTAAGTATATTTTCATAGTCCTAAAAAAAGGCCTTGACTGTTCTATCCTATCTGGGTCCCACCTCCTCCTCTCTCTTCATTCCTCCTGTTTAAACTTCTTGAGAAAGTTGCCCAGATATAATATTTCTATTTCTTTAGCATTCATTATCTCAACTCCTTGCAGTTCAGTTGCTATTCACAGTATTCTACTGAAACTGGTCTCTAAGGTTATCAGTGCTATCTTATTGACAATTTTAGTGACCTTTTCTCAGTCTTCATTCTAACTTTTTTGTGAAAAGTTATACTTCCCTTGCTCATTACTCTTTCCTCCTTTGAGTACTGAGACTAGCCTTTCTGATTTATCTCCTATCTTATATCACTTTCTCTTTGCTATTTCATTATTTCCTTCATATTCTGCCTTCTGGTTTTTTTTTTTTATTCTCTCTAGGATCTGTACATTAGTGATTTCATTCATTTCCATAACTTCAATTTGTTTCATTGCATACAGATGGCCACAAAACTTTTCCCTTAAACTTTATTCTCTCTCTTGAGCCCTAGTCCAGAGCCAATAACTGCCTACAAGATATCTCTCTACCTAGATACCCTACTGACATTTCAAACTTAGCATGGCCAAAATCAAAATTACCATCTTTCCTTCAGTCAAAGGAGCAGGATCACCAGATTTTGGCTTTCAAGATGAGAGGAGCTTTAGAGGTCAGCATACTGAGACCCAGAAAAATGATGTAAATTTCCCAGGCTCATAAGAAAATGACAGCTCTAAGAAACTCAAAAGCCCTTTTTCCTTCTGCTTTCCCAGATTATTTCTGCCAGTATACTGCATCACTATTTACTCCATTTCCTAAATCTGAAAGTTTACTATTAGTTTTGGCTTCTCATTCCTTCTCCTCTCATCTCTTCAGGTTCTGAATCCTTTGGATTCTCATAAGCAACATGGTATAGAGGACAGAATCCTCACTTCCAAGTAAAGAAGATTGGAATTTTAATCCTATTTTTGAAATGAGCTGTGGAATCCTGAGCATCTCCCTTAAATTCTCTGATCTCAGGCAGTTCTCTAGGAGTTATTTGCCAGGTAATAGATAAGTGGCTATCTCAATTAATAGACAGAATTAGCCCAGGAATATTAGACCCTGCCTAAGTCACACATTCTAGAACTTTGCTTCCTACCCTCTAAAATTGAAAATATTCAGCAAAGTTTCAAATTTACTATATGCAGAGAGGAATTCAATTTGGCTAAAATTAAGAGTATATGAAATAAAATGATATACAGCTTAAAAAAAAAAAAAAGGGTCAGACCGTGTGTGGAGAGACTTTAATGCCTGAACTTTAGAGTCTGAATTTTACTTTGTGGAAAACAGAGTCATTGAAGATTTTTAACCAGAGGAGTAATGCGATCAAATCCATGCATGAAAAAAAGATTATTCTGACTGTGATTATAAAGGGCTTTTTGCTAAGTGAAGGTTCATTCCTTCTAGATTCCATGATTCACATTTAGAATAAACAATACTATCACACTTAGATATTTGGAGGAATCTTGCCATTTCTTCCCATCTGTTAAGACTAGGAAAAAGACAACTTAACCTGATAGCTATGGATATATGTTGGTTACCAGTACTTGTTGTTAAACTATGGTTAGGGATGGTGGTTGGTGTTCTGTGTGATTGATAAGAGATTCATGAGAAACACCCAGCAAGCCTCTCTTGTTTGGAAGAGCTATTATGCTTCAGTGAATCTACATCCTGTGCCCACATGGACAAGTGGTTTCTATTTACACACTATGGAAAATCACTACTGATTATTGCAAGACTATGAGAAAGAAGGCGTGGTGCATTGGAAAGAACACTGAACTTGGCAGTCAGGTAGATCTGGATTCAAGTCCGGACTAAAGTGACTTCCTAGCTTGTGACTTCCCTAGTACTTCATTTTCTTTTTTTCCTCTGCAAATGCCATAGATCTCATCTCATAGGATTGTTGTGAAAATCAAGTGAGATAATGAATATAAAATGTTTTGTAAGCTGTAAACCATTAGAAAAATGTTAACATGAATCAGGAGACACATTCAAAGTACATGATGAATGATGAATGGTGAGGGACTGGCAGAACTTTTAAGCAGAATAGTGTGTGAATGCCTTCCTCCAGATGTACTGTTGTCATCTCTTCACATCTGTACTAGCTGCATCATGCTGATGAGCAGATTCCTCAAGATGGGAGGGAATGTCTTCACATACTAGTGTTGAGGTAAGAGAAAGACCCACCAGAGAGATTGTTTCAGACAAGATTCTCGTATTTCATCATCTTTGTGGATTCTTAAGATATGATTTGTGGAGAACAGATGTTTTCCATAGGGATCAGAAAAGATGGAGGGCTTATTGAGCTTTGGGATATAGTTATAAATTATGATTTTATTTAACAACAGCATTCTACCAGAGTAGAAGTACCACTTGTCTACTAATGGTAGTTCACATTTCTAGAGTGATTTAATGCTAGCAGCTTTGATCCTCAAAACAACCTGGGTAAGTAAGCAATGTGATAATTATTTTTTCCTCCACAATTCCTTTCCTGAAATTGAGGCTAAGAGATCGTGGATTTATAGAAGCACAGATTTAGAACTGAAACAACAGATCTTGGGAACCATTGGGTCCAATTTTCTCATTTTTTAGAGATAAAGAAACTGAGAAGTTAAGTAATTGCTCAAGGAAACAGGTAAAAGGTAATAAATTACAGATTCAAAGCTTGAACCCAGGATTCTGAATGCCAAGTTCAATCAGCACTGTTTACATTGCCTACCTTCCTCTTCATAGAAAGAGTCAAGCTTCAAATACTATCTGGTGATGTCCAAGTTCAGTGCTCCTTTCACTGCTTATAGTCAAACACCTAGTAAATGTTAAAGGTAAGATTAATAGTCAAGAGAACTGGGTTCTAATTCTAACTCTGTCACTGAATAGTGAATGTAATCAAGACTCTTCTCTTCTTTGGGACTTGGTTCCCTCCTATGTAAAAGAAGAGTTGAACTAAATGATTTATTCATTCCCTTCCAGTTCTAACATTCTAGTTTTCCAAGAAACCAAATCATTTTGTACTATCTGCTCTTCCCCAATTAATTCAAGGCAAGCCACTCAATAGCCCATTGTATACATCCAGAAAACAGACTAAATAATAAAAACTTTTTTAGCACACTCTGGAGTGGACATGATAAAGGCAGGGTGCAAGATCATCACCTATTCCATTCTTTTCCTGCTCTTTAGATGGCAGCTGGGTAGCCAAGTTTCTCAACTACAAAGTGGGCAATAATAGTACCTACTTTCCAGGATTTTTGTGAGGATCAAATGGAACAATATTCCTAAAGTATTTAGGATAGTTCCTAGTGCATAGTAAACACTTAATATAACTCTTCCTTCTTCCCTCCCTCCCTGATCTTTCTTCCTCCCTCCCTCTCTCTCTCCTTCCCTCCTTTCCTCCCTCTCTCCCTTCCTCCCTCCCTCCCTCCATCATTCCCTTCCCTTCCCTCCCTCCCTCCCTCCTTCATTCCCTCCCTCCCTCCTTCCTTCCTTCCTTCCTTCCTTCCTTCCTTCCTTCCTTCCTTCCTTCCTTCCTTCCTTCCTTCCTTCCTTCCTTCCTTCCTTCCTTCCTTCCTTCCTTCCTTCCTTCCTTCCTTCCTTCCTTCCTTCTTTCCTTTTTTTCTCCCTCTCCCCCTTTTCATATGTTATCTCATTTGTTCCTCTTAATAACTATGTGAAATAAGGTCTAGAGTCACTACTATCATTATACCATTACTGCTGGAGAAACTGGGGCTCAGAGACATTAAGTGATTCAATTGAGGGTAACATAGCTAGCAAATGTAGGAGGTATTATGCAAACCCATGTCTTTCCTGACTCAGTACATTGCTCTATTATGCTAGATTGCTTCTCACATTAGGGGCATCAGAGAAAGAAAGCTTCATAAAACACTCAAACTCTGTATGAAACAGAATTGATATTCTTTGGAGAAAATGGTGGTTTCCATGGTACCAGAGAAACCTTAGACTCTCAGTTATATAAGTGAAATCTTGGCATTCATATAATCACTGAATTTCTAAGGGACTTTGAGCACATAGATGCAGAGATTGATATTAGAGGACATTTAGTCCAACTCTTTCATTTAATAGCTATAAAAACTGAAGCTTCCAGAGAAAATAATGTCCTAAGATCACAGCAAGTGCTAGAGCTGGGATTTGAACTGTTTTCTCTGTAGCAATCATCATAACCTAGGACAAGTTCAAGAAACTGATCCACTGAATGGCCTATAGTTTTCTCTCACTCAGAGGATGGCAGACCCTTTGATAGAAGGATTTTTGGAGATCATCTATTCCAATTCAATTTACACTATGAAGGAGAAGTGACTTATCTAAAATCCCACAAATAACAGTAATTCTATCTTTGTGGCACTGGCACAACCCTAATAACACCTCAATCTCAGACCTGCTTATGCTGAACCACTGGAGATCATTGAGAGCCTCTGTCTCCCCTTGAGACTCTCTGTCTCCCCTTGAGACTGACTTCTTTATTGGGTGAGACGTTGGGGAAGTCAATGAACCTATTTATATTTTAGGTTTCTTATTAATAAAAATGAATGCATGAACCACTTCATGTAGTTGTTTTGTAGAAAGTATTTATTGGACTAGGGAACATGAAGAGATTTGACTCTATGGCCACTGAAAGTCATTCTAGCTCTAAATCCTTTGATAGATAATAGGATCCATTTTACAGATGGGGCAACAAGGGCTCCAAGAGATTAAGTGACTGTGGAAACTGTACATAATCAGTGAGCTAGGATTTGATGGCTGCTCTTCTTTCTAATAGTGTAGCTAGTGGGATTTATACTATACTTCTTGCACTTCATCAATTTGATTAAAATAGTCACTTAAAATAATCTTGACTCAGATAATGAGAATACTGAAGTCATACCAATGAAATCAGGCCCTCTTAGACCTGAATTTTTTTACTTTGAAAGTAGAAAGAATTTATTTACTTTGGAGACTCAAGGGCACAGTTAGTTATATAACTCCCTTTCCCTTACCCTGACCTGGCGTAGAACACAAAGAAAACACTTAACACTTCCTAGCTATGTGACCCTAGGCAATGCTCAGCAAAAAATAATGTCTTTTTATTTTTAAAATACATACAAATTTAGTTTTCAACATTCACCTTTTCAAAACCTTGTATTCCAAATTTTTTCTTGTTCCCTTTCCCTCCCCCTCACCTACACAGCAAGTAATACAATGTATGCTAAACATGTGCAATTTTTTAATCCATATTTCTACAATTATGATGCTGTACAAGAAAAATCAGATCAAAAAAGAAAAATATGAGAAAGAAAACAAAAAACAAGCAAGCAACATCAAAAAGAGTGAAAATATTATGTTGTGATTTATATTCAGTTCCCACAGTCCTCTCTCTGGGTGCAGATGGTTCTCTCCATCACAAGACCATTGGAACTGGCCTGAATTATCTGGTTGTTGAATAGAGCCACATCCATCAGAATTGATCATTGTATAATCTTGTTGTTGCTATGTGCAATGTTCTCTTGGTCCTCCTCACTTCACATCAGTTTATATAAGTCTCTCCAGGCCTTTCTGAAATCATCCTGCTGATCATTATTTGTAGAACAATAATATTCTATAACATTTATATATCATAACTGATTCAGCCATTTCCCAACTGATGGAAATCCATTTGGAAATCCATTCAGTTACCAGTTTCTTGGTACTACAAAAAGGGCTGCCACAAACATTTTTGCCTATGTGGATCCTCTTCCCTTTTTTATGATATCTTTGGGATATAGGCCCAATAGAGACATAAAGGATATACACATTAGAACTCCTTGGGCATACTTCTAAATTGCTCTCCAAAATAGTTGGATTGGTTCACATCCACTAACCATGCATCAGTGTCCCAGTTTTCCCACATCCCCTCCAACATTTAGCATTATCTTTTCCTATCATCTTAGCCAATCTGAGAGATGTAGAGTGGTACCTCAGAGTTGTTTTAATTTGCATTTCTCTCATCAATAGTGATTTAGAGCATTTTTTCATAGGACTAGAAATGGTTTTTCTTCATTTAAAAATTGTCTGTTCATATTCTTTGACCATTTATCAATTGGAGAATGGCTTGCATTCTTATGAGTCAATTCTCTACATATTTTAGAAATGAGGCCTTTAGCCAGTTGTGGTTTGCTTAAATTTTATTTTCTTTCTTATTTTTTTTTCTTTACTTGTTGATCTGATTTTTCTTGGGCAGCAAGATAATTGTATAAATATGTACACCTTGTTGGATTTAATATGTATTTTATCTTATTTAACATATATTAGATTGCATGCCATCTAGGGGAGAAAATGAGAAGGGGGGAAAATTGGAACACAAGGGCCAATGTTGAAAAATTATCCCTGCATATGTTTTGAAAATAAAAAACTTCAATAAAAAAATAAAAACAAAGAAATGAGGCCTTTATCAGAAACCTTGGATGTAAAATTTTTTTTCCTCAATTTTCTGCTTCCCTTCAAATCATGTATGCATATGTTTTGTTTTTTAACTTAAGTTTTTAACTTAATATAATAAAAATTATCCATTTTGCATTTTATAATGTTTTCTAGTTTTTCTTTGGCCATAAATTCCTTCCTTCTCCACAAGTCTGAGAAGTAAACTATCCTTTGTTCTTCTAATTTGTTATAGTATCACTATATCTAAATCATGAACTCATTTCAACCTTATCGTGGTCTTGGGTATTAGGTATTAGTCAGTGCCTAGTTTCTGCCATACTATTTTTCAGTTTTCCTAACAATTTTTGTCAAATAGTAAGTTCTTATCCAAGAGGACTTTGGGTTTATCAAACACTAGATTACTATAGACATTGTCTTGTGAACGCAACTATTCCACTGATCAATTATTCTGTTTCTTTACCAGTACCAAATAGTTTTGATGATCACGTATTCTATTGACTTTTCCTGAGGTTGGATGAGTTGACACAAAATGGAGAACAATCAAGGGGAAATTCTTCTTCATATTTACCTGAAACCTGCTTTTCTATCATTTCACTTCCTTTGTTCTTATTTTTTTCCTTTTAGGACAAGCAAATGGTTAAGCTTGTCTAATAGGCAATTAGGTGGTACAGTACTCAGAGCATAGGTCTACAATCAGGAAGATCAAAATTCAAATTCAGTTTCAAACATTTCTCAACTATGTGACCCTGGGCATGTCATTTAATGCCTCAATTTCTTCAACTATAAAATGAAGATAATCATAAAAAATAAAGATAATAACCAGAACCTACATTGCAGGGCTGTTGTGAGGCTCAAACAGTATTTGTAAAGTGCATAGCAAAGTGTCTTGTACATAGTAGGTGCTTAACAAATGTTTATTGAATTGAAAAAGCACTGTTCTTGATGACTGAAGACTAGGTCTGAGTTCTGGCTCAGGCATTAACTAGCTGTCTCACCTTGGGAAAGTTCCCCTCTCTGGGTGTTAGTTTCTTCTTCTATAGGTTGGATTAAAAAAAAATCTCTAAGTTCTCGTTTAGTTTCAAAATATAACATTCAAGTTAAATGATTTATCTTTCTCTTCTAATTCAATTCCTCTATGCCTAGTATTTTGAACCAACTAGAACATTCCTTCTCTTACTCCTTCTTCCCCTTTATCCCTTGAGGATAAATTGATTTGTAGCTCAGGATGTTAACATTGTATCACTCTAAAGTACAGTTGTGTTGAGAATTATTGATCTGAATTTAACTCTCATTCCCACTCATTTATTATTAATAGATTTTTATTTTGATGTCACCTTTATCTGTTTATCTCCATCTCTCTCTCTCTCTCTCTCTCTCTCTCTCTCTCTCTCTCTCTCTCTCTCTCTCTCTCTCTCTCTCTCTTTCTCCTTTCTCCTTTCCTACTCAAAAAAATCAAACTTTGTAATAAAAAAATTAAAAAGAGAGGAGGGGGAAAAAAGTAACAATAAGCAACTTGTCCTCCATCCCTGCAAAGAAGGAAGAAAGATGGATTTTTTTTTTCATCTCTGGAACTATCCATTCAATAATTATTCTTGTATTCAGAGGTTTGCTTTTTTGGGGGCGGGGGGGTTGCCATTGTTGAGATTTTTTTCCATTTGTGTCATTGGAATGATTTATTAGAATACTAATTACCTTGTTTGTTCCATTTACTTCATTTTGCCTCATTTCATATGCTCGTAGGTCTCCCTATACTTCTCCATAATCTCCATTTCCATCATTTATGACTTAGTGACATTCCATTACATTCTTGTATCACAATTTGCTTAGCTGTGGATCATCTGCTGATGGGCATTTGCTTTGTCCTGAGCTCTCTGCTACTACATAAAATATTTCTATACATATTTGGGTATTTATAGGGCTTTTCTTTGTCTTTGACCAATTTAGGGATATGTGCCTTCTTTGTGATGAAATCTCAAGGCTAGCTGATTGTTAAATATTCAATATAAATATTTACACTTCAGAAATTGCAAACACTAAAAATTAGGGCTTAATTGATTGCTTTGTTGATTTATTAGGCTCAAGGAAGCAAAAGGAAAAAATATTAATAATGCAGATTAAACTTTAAAATAGGTCATATAAACTTTTTTTCTGGACATTTCTTCAACATTTGCCAGTATGTCTCTGCTATACTGTTCCTTCCTCTCTGGACCTCAGTTTCTTCATTTGCCAAAAGACAACATGGTATTTGACATCCTCTGAGGTATTCCTATTTCTAAATCCAGGATGTTTCAACTTTTGCAAAGTGAAGATTGTCTTTTATTTTCTTCATCTCTTTCTGGTGTATCATAATTGAGAGCTCCTGGGTGGCGGGGCCTGGGATTTCTTTCTTCTTTGTGTGTCCTAGGTCTCTGGAAATGGGTGGCACTAAGACATTATTCACTGAAGGGATAAAACCTGGCAATAAAAACTTGTTTGAATGAATGAATGAGCCAAGTTGTACTTTGGTGACCACAGACAGTGATTATTTAGGAAGGAAAGCCAAATGACAACTGTGTGTCACTTGCCCTAGTTCAAGGCCAGAAACACCCTTGACTTGGCTAGATTGAACATGCCAGACTTTCCTCTTCTGTCCATTCTGATGTCTTTCTGGGAGGGGCTCTGCATTCATTCAAATGAGTATAAAGGACACTCTCTGAGATGATGTAAATTGGAAGCAAACCTTCCTATCATTATCATTAATAATAGTAATCCAAATGCATTTTTTTAAAAGTCATATGCTGGACCAAGGGGGAATTCATAGTTTGCTGAGCACAGGGGATGAAAGATCTGCTGACATGAGAGACAGAGAACTAATCCTTTTTTCTGTAGAAGCCTGTGTTCTTTCAGGGATGCTGAAGAATGTCTGTCTTTTAGTAGGAAGCAGAGTTCTGCCCAGCAGTCAGGAGATAGATTTGTTTGATTTGTTCATTCCATTCATGAGAATAGGAGCCTAAGCCTTTGAAAGATCAGAGCAGTTAACAAGAATTTATCAAGGAGTCTTGCTGTGTGTTGAGCTTGTCATAATGGAAAGAAGAGGAAGGATATAAAAGAAATGGCGACAATAACAACAACAATTAAAAAGAAAAAGAAAAAAAACAAAAACAAAAAAACAACCAGACCTTAAGGATTCAAGAATCTTGTGAGATAAGTATGATTATCTCAGTTTTAGTGAGGAGGAAATTGAGACTAAGGGACTTCCACAGAATCACTCAGCATAGGAAGTCAGTCTCCTAAAGTTAGGACTTTACAACAGTTATAAAACAGCAAGTCAGCGAGAGAACAATGATATGATTCAAATTCAATTGAGAAATGGGATGGATCAAGTCAAGGCTACAAGGCTTCCGGGAGGAGGTGAGAAGACTGGGAGGAGGTGAAGGAAGAGATTTTAATTTATATGATGGCAGTTGGGGAAGACAAATTTTGTTTATTCTTTCTGGAAGAAAAGTGTTTCTCCAAAATAGGTCCTCTCTTTCCATCTGAAATGGAGAATGTGGAAAGAAAAATTATATCTCTGAGCAAAGCTCCTCCAACTCATGGTTGGATCCCTTCGAGATGCAACTACCTCAGGTTTAAGCTTCTCTGTAGTTCCTTTCACATCTTAAAACTATAGATCACAGTTCCCCACATGTATATTATCCATTAATAGTCAGCCAGATTTGCTTAAATCAAACAAAGCATTTACTTTGATTATATTTTTAAAATAGTAGCTACAAAATATCTGCTCCATAAATCGGGAGTCCAATCTCTCACAAATAGGCACTTCATGGGTGGAAAGAATAGACACATATATAAAATTTATTAATAGTAAAACATATACATAGGGAAAGCATATGGACAGCTAGGCTGGTATGAATGATGGAGTGTTATGCCTGAAGTCAGGAAGACTAAATTCTAATCTGGCCTCAGACACTTGCTATGTGACCCTGGACTAGTCAGTTAACTCTGTTTGCCTCAGTTTCCTCACCTGTAAAATGAGCTGGAGAAAGAAATGAAAAATTACTTCAATATCTTTGCTAAGGAAACTCCAAATGAAGTCACAAAGAACTGGACACAACTGAAAAACAACTGAACAACAGCAGCAATGGTCTAGATAACTCACACCTCTATCACCTGAGTGCCCATGTCCTTTGTCTGTTGTAGATGCTTAGAGCACTTCCCTACTTCTTATGTCTGTAAATGTTCACATTGCTGCCTTTTGATGTAGTTTAATTGTGGAACAGGTTGTTCAGCTGAGATCCTTAACCTAGTAACTCTATGACTCTACTCCTAATAGACATAAATAATTCCCTTTCAATTCACAAATTTTCTGATGTTTTATGCCTTAGTCGACTCTGCTGAAGTTTTTAGCACTGCTCTCAGCAGTATCTCTTATTACCAGATGTCATGTTGGAGATAAGAGAGAAATCTCTTTCCTCTCAAGGTGAGGAAGGATTCCTTCTCATGGGGACAGGCTCTTCTTCCACAGCTAACTCTTCTCTTGATTCACACCCTAGAATCTTCTCTTTCCTTGTCTGCTTCCCTAGAGTGTTTTTTACTTTTTAAAATCATTGGGGCTGTGGCTGATTCTTCAAAAAGTCAGGCATCTTGTAATTCCACTAAGATTGACTGAAAAACTTGAATATATTTTGTTAAGGTGTAACAAAGTATGAATATTTCTTTGCATTTCCTTTGAGATTATAACACTATTTTTCCATTACCTGATCTTTCTACAATTTCATTTAGAGGGCTAAAGGGAAAAAATCAACTGACCAGAATTATTTGATGACTTTTTTCTCAAAGGCAGCTGGTAGTATGATAAATGAGCACTGGACCTGGAGTCAGGATGATCTGAATTCAAATCTAACCTTAGACATCTACTAGTGTGTATCATTCTGGACAAGAGACAAAAGAATCTCCATGGCTCTTTTTTGAGCCTCTGAATGGGTAGCTAAAATGAAATTCTGTGAGCCTCAGTTTCCTTCTTTGTAAAATGGGGACAAAAAGGCTAGTTCTGGCTTTTCATGGGCCTGTTGTGAAGGTCACAGGAGACCAACTGATGTAAAAGGGCTTATTGAACTTTCAAATGCCTTACATAAGGGAGAGATTATCATTATTCCTCTGTCTATTCAATTCCCTGTGACTGGATAGTGGGAGATTTATAGTTCTAGAACTGGATGGTGCCTCAGAGGTCATTTGATCCAATCACCTCACATTACAAATGATTAAAGTATTTGCTCTGATTTTTCTCTCCCAACATGATTTGTAAAGCAATGTGTATTAAAAATAAATTTACTAGAAAGTTAAAAAAAAAAAACCCACAAAAAAACAAACAAGTAAGAAGAATAAAGTAACCTGGAGTCACATAGGTAGGGAGTATGTGAAGTGGAACAAGGGGATCTAATTCAACTACTGTATTTTCATTCTTTTTTTTTTTTTTTTTTTTTTCTTTTTGGAGAAAAACAAGTAAAAACAAACATAGTTTTCCTTTGCTGTGGGGCTTACTGATAACCTTCAAAAAACATCTTTGGGAGAGATACAGAAGATGGAAAGCAACTTAGATCCTGCTCTAATTGAGCTAACAATCTAAAGTGTTGGGGTGGGGATAAGTAAGATATGGCATGAATGTAAATAAAGTTAATTCTGGCTAGAATACAATAGATCAAAAGAGAAAGTCAGATAGAGATTTCCATCTCTTGAAAAATTAGATTAAGAGATCCCTTACAGCTAAGGGTGGTATACAGGGGAAAATGTGTGTGTGTGTGTGTGTGTGTGTGTGTGTGTGTGTGTGTGTATGTGTGTGTGTGTGTGTGCTCGCGGTGTAGCGATGATTCAGGGAAGATTTCATGGAAGAAGAAGCATTTCCTCCTGATACACATGGGCATTACAGGAATAAAAGGAATCCAGTGGGCCAGAATGGAAAACAAGTACATTTCAGGCATGGTAGACCTGGAAAGAGGACTTTACTACTAAAGATCTATCAGTCTTATTCACCTGGAATATAGAATACAGGAAAACGAGGTAAGAGAAGATAAGTTAGGAAAAATGGGTTGTAGCCAGACTTAAGGAAGGCCTGAAATGTTGCATCATAAAGTTTTCATTTTATCCTGTGAAGAGTAGGGAGAGATTAAGCAGGGGAATCATGTAGTAAGTTGTATGGCACTTTACTTTTTTGATAAAGATAATATTTGTAAAGTGCTTAGCATAATAGCTGATATAATAGATGTTTTGTTTCCTTCCCCTTCCCTTTCTTTCAAAGCTCAGCTCAAGCCTCCCTTTACCTGTGTATCTTTCCTGAACTCCCTAGGTGTTAGCAACCCTCCAGTAAATTATCCGTATTAGCTAGCATTTACATAATAATTTAAGGTTGCAAAGTACATTACAATAGTACCTAGTGGTCCTTGCTCTAATTCCAAGAGGTAGGTATTGCTACTGTCTCCATTGTACAGATGAGAAAACTAAGGCAAGCAGTTGAGGGCTTTGTCTAGAGTTACACAGCTATTAAGTATCTGAGTGCATTTGACCTCAGTTCTTCCTAACTCAGTGTATGGTGCTCTATCCATCACTACTTATTTGGTTGTTATTATTGACTACCTTGAATCTATTACTTGGCTTATGGATTAGAGATCTGAATTGGAGTCAGGAAGGTTTGGATTAGAATCTTGCCTCAGACTATAGCTATGTGACTCTGGGCAAGTAAAGTTTTCTCACCTATAAAATAGGATAAT
This sequence comes from Sminthopsis crassicaudata, assembly GCF_048593235.1. NCBI lineage: Eukaryota > Metazoa > Chordata > Mammalia > Dasyuromorphia > Dasyuridae > Sminthopsis > Sminthopsis crassicaudata. The sequence continues at coordinate 220,647,665 of NC_133618.1, forward strand.
AGACATCTCAAGGGTTATAAGGATCAAATGAGATAGTCTATCTAAAGCACTTTGCAAAGGTTATAACTTTTACAAAGCTTATGTAAGTGTAAATTATTACTATTCAGATTATTCCTCCTTACCTGTCCCCTTGTGAACACAATCTTTAAATGGGCATCAACAGTTTCCCTGGCCTGATCTCTCCAAATGTTGAACTGAAGCTCTGGCTTGAGCTCCTCTGTCTCATTGGGGTCATTGGAAGAGACTTTAGAAACTATTTCATTCAACTTTCTCCTTTTAGAGAGGAGAAAAGTCAGACCCAGAAAAAAAAGCCATCATGGCTTCATCCAGATAGATCAGCAGGTCATAGACCTCAAGGTACTCCTCCCTGTCACTATGAAACATTTAGTTTAATGTCCTCCTTTTTTCAGAAGAAGAATTTAGAATGCAGGGACAGTAAGTGATCAGCCCATAGACAGGTGGGGGTTGCCATAGTGCACCAAGTAGTGAGCTGGAGTAAGATTCATCTTCCTGAGTTCAAATATGATCTCAGATTGTTGTTATTTGTCCTTTGTTCTCAAAGGGGGCCATGACATTGAGGAGGTAATCCATGACATGCAAGTGAATTGGACTTAAGTGAGGGAGGCTGGGCAAGGTCACCTGCCTTACTTTCCCCTCCAGAGCCACCTGGGTCCAGTGGCCAGATATAGATCAGAATGACTAAAAATGGGCCTGGATGCTAGGGGAAACCTTGGCCCTTTTAAGCTAAGGTCTTCACTAGGTCTCAGTTTGACCCATTCAGTAATTAAACTAGATAGTAATTGAGGCAAAGGATCTCTTCTTTCACTTAGTTCAAAAAAAAAAAAAAATCTACTTTCTACTGAATGATCCTGGGCAAATGACTTAACTCTGTTTGCTTCAGTGTCCATCTGTGAAATGAGCTAGAGAAGGAAATGCTCAATCACTCCAATATCTTTGCCAAGAAAATCCCAAATGGGGCATACAGAGAGTCAGACATGACTGAAAATGATAACAAAATATAAGTGCTAAGTCTCGGGGGTAAGATTTGAACTCAGGTGTTCTGGCTCCAGAGCCAGGTGCTTTTTCATACTGTACCATGCTGCCTCGAAAAGAGACTTGCTAAGTGTTAAAAAAAAAAAGTTGATGACAGGACCTAGACCAGAACCCAGGTTACCCAATTCCAAATTCAGTCTTCTTTGTACTACACGTAGAATTCAGGGAAACTGAGGTACAAAGAAATGAAGCCATTTACCCAGAAGCACATAGTTAGGAGTAGATGGGGCTAAAACTTGAACCCAGAACTTTTCAGTTTCTTATAACAAATACCTTTTTACTCTAGTTCTCATCCCTTGTTGTTTTGTTTTTCCCCTACCTAGTTTCCCTTAACCCCACTAAATGGGAAGAAAAGTCTAGTTTGGGCATCTAAACCATCTGCCAATTGTCTGTGTGTGGGGACAGCCCCAGGATGAGAATTTGGTAAAGGGCACTGCAGAGGCAGAAGGGGGGTGGGGAGAGAATTTAATAAAATGCCAGCATCTGTTCAGCTTTTTGCAAATCCTGAAATATCACCTTTTAATTGCTTAATTTTCTCCATTCGTACACTTTATTTAAACTAGCCCTGGGCTATCTAGGCTGGTTTACTTAGAGAACTTTTTACTTTTTAATAATAATACTTAGCATTTATATAGTGCTTTTCATGTTCAAAGTACTGTACAGACATTCACTAATTAATCTGAAAGCAAGCTGGCTCTCTGGGCAGGTTTTACCAAGTTCTCAGACTCCTAATTGTAAGTGGTATTTCTTCTTTGCCTTCCTCACCCCCCTCCCCTAATCCTGCATATCTCCCCTCTAGTCTCCAACCTTCTTCTCTTCTGCACTCAGAAGCTTTCTTAAGCATTTGCTATGTACGAGGCAGTGTGCTTATTTTACAAATATTGTAAACATTATCTAATTTGATCTTCTCAACAACTTGTAGGAGGTAGGTGTTATTATCCTTTTTTTATAGTTGAGGAAACTGAGGCAGACAGGTTTAATGACTTGTCCAGGATCAAACAGCTAGTGTCTGAAGTCAGATTTGAAATGATCCTCTCTTACTCTGGAGGACTAAGTGCTAAAACTAAGGCACTAATTCAGGCACTGGGACAAATAATTATATGTTACCTTTATAGTGTCCACTAGAACTCAAACCCTGAGGGTCTGCTGAGTTTCTGATCGTAGATGAGGCTTTTGGACTAGAGGATTCCCAGGAAAATAATCATGGGGCATACAATAATAGAACTAACTGGACACTAAGTGTTTTCAAATGGGGCAGTGCCCTCCAATGCCTCCATTGTGATTGTGATCTTATTTTCTTTCTTTAAAAAGAAGGCAACATGATATGATGGAAAGAGACTCAGGGGGTTCTGGTGGAACACAGCTAGGGAGAGAGAGAGCTGGACTGGAACCCAGATCTTTTTTAGCCTCTGAAGTTTCTCTGAGCTTTATCATTGCTCCTTTTTCCTCATGTAGCTTTCAAAGGTAGGACTTAGAAAGAGAAGGCTTAGTCTCAAGTCTCCATTCTACAACTATAGGGATTTGGAAAAATCCAGGGATTTGAAGACAAAAGATCTGGGGCTGATTCCCAGTTTTGTCACTTAGTAGCTATGACTTTGAGACAATCCTTTTCCTTCTCTGAGTCTCAATTTCTTCAGTTGTTAAAAAAAAAAAAAAAAAAAAAATGAGAGGATTTTACTTCAAGTATAAAATTAGATTATTTCTAAGATCCTTCCCTACTGTAAAATTCTGTAAGAGAAGGTAAATAATGAACAATAACAGTAATAATAACCAATAACAACAGCAGCTCACATTTATTTTTAGTAGTTTAACTTGATCCTTCGAGTTTCTGTCTGTGTCAGTGCACCTTCGGAAAGATTCAAGGCAGTATGGGGCAGTTTAAAGACAGCTGGATTTAAATTCAGAGAACCTGCATTCAAATACTGATTCTGACATTACTTGTGAGATCTTAAGCAAGTCATTTGCTGAGCCTCTGTTTCCTTATCTGTAAAATGAGGTAATTGAATTAGATAAATTCCATGATCCCTTTCATCTCTCTATATATCTATGATTCTGTGATCTAAGACATCTTCAGATTTGATTCCAAAGTATTTTCCCTCTCTGGATTTCAGTTTCTTCACTGGATTTACAGGCAGATATCCTGGGTTCAAGTTCTGACTCTTGTCACTTAGTCCCAAAGTGATCTTAAGCAAATAACTTTGCTTCTCTGGTTTTAATTTATCCCTCAATAGAAAGAAGGGGTTAAATTACATACTGAAACATCTCTGATGTCTCTTCCACCTTTAAATCTATGAAATGTATAATTTACCATGCTAGGATATTGGTAGAAAATTGCTTCATCCACTGGAATAGAAATAAATTCTGCTATTTTTTCTTAATCTTTACTGGAGAAGGCATGCTTTTTGTTTTTTAATAAACAAAATGCAGGTTCTTATTTTATGAAATATTCTTCCAATGTAACTGTGGAGTATTCTTCCAATGTAATTGTGAAGTGTTCTTCCAATGTAACTCCAAGCCTGTGGGTCATGGAATACTACAGTTTACAAAGTTGAAGATATCCCAAAAGAAAATGGAATAGGGCAGAGGGAGGTAAACAAGCTACACATTACAAATGAGGAATTACACAGAAATGGTTTCAAGTTGTATCATCGGAGAAAGATCAAGAAGGAAATAAAAGGATGGATGGGTCATGTACCAAGAGGGCCTTCCCTCTAAGGATGATTGGGAACAGTTTACATGCATTGGTGGTAGCTGTACAATATCAAGGAAAAGTCATTATATCCCACTAAGTGACAAAACTGGGAATCAACCCCAGATCTTTTGTCTTCAATGTCTGGACCCATTGAGGGCATAGACAAGAGTGAATGGAAGAAGCAGGTATGGATGGGTTAAGAGTTATAGTACCAATATCTACATGAACAGACTCCTACATCTGTTGATTTGCTGGAGCAAATGCTTATAAGTTTTCAAACTCTTCCTAGGTGAGAAAAAAGTTTTGGTTTTCCTTTCATCTTTAATTTATATCTCTTTCTAGGGCAAGATGTAATAGTCATTACCTACTAAAGTGGCCAGGGAGCTTCCCAAACAATTGATAGCAAAAAGAGAATGAAATCAACCTTGTAGCAACGTGATATGGAAAGAAGTCTTAGTAGAAGCACTTGGATTTGAAATCTGGCTCCCTCAATTACTATTCAGTTTCTTCATCCATAAAATAAAATGATAAGACTACATAGCTTCTAAGATCTAAAAATTCTTGATCTTGTGATATGATGGTCATAGCTCAAGTTCCCTAGGAGTTCAGATAAAACAACCTGGGCGGGGGAATCTCCTTTATGTTATTATCACAGAGGCTACAGTGAGTACCCTAGAAGACCAATTTACAAGAGCTCAGAGGGATCATAGTTTTATGCATGTAATTACTTCCTATGTCCTTACAGATGTTAAATTTATATTTCCCTGAGCATTTTACAGTCTACAAAACAGGTTCACTTATATGATCTCAGAACTTTGGAACAATAGTGCTAGGAGATGGGTATGGTAGACAATCAATAAATAGACATTTATTAAGAACTTACTATGTGACAAATGTGATGCTAGATGCTGGGGATACAAAGGAAGGAAACATATAGTCCCTATCCTCAAGGAACTCAAGCCCTAATGGGGAGAGATGACACACAAACAATAGATAAAGATATATAGTATAAATGGAATGTAATCTTCTAGTATCTAAGAATCTAATCATCTAAGGGGAAGGCACAGGCAGTGGGGAAAGACTAGGAAAGATAGAAAACAGAATTTGAGCTGAAGTAAGCCATAAGGCAGAAGTGAGAAGGGAGAACATTTCAGATACGGGGAAAAAGGAGATAAGCTTAGGGTAGAGAGATAGAGTATTGTATAGCAGTAACAATAAAAGACCAATGTTATTGAATCAATGAATCACAGAATAGAAGATTGGAAAGGACAAGGGAATGTTTTATTTTACTTTTGATTTTCATGTTTATATTTTGAGTTCAAATTCTCTCCCTTTCTCCAGCTCCTTCCTAATCCATTGAGAAGCCAAACAATGTCCAGTATATATGTAAAGTCATATATTTCCATGTTAGCCATATTGCTCCCTCAAAAAAAAAAAAAAGTGAAAATAGTATGCTTCAACCATGTACTCAGAATTCAACAGTTCTCTCTATGGAAGATAGATAGTATTTTTCTTTATGAGTTCTTTGGGACTGTTGTGGATCATTGTATTGATTAGAGTAGCTTTTTCATAGTTGATAATTGCTAAAATATCACTGCTACTGTGTTCATCCAGGACAATCTCTAGTTGTCTTGATCATTATCTTGCCATTGGACCCAGATGTCTCTGGAGGGAAAAGTGACACAGATGACCTTGCACAGCTCTCCCTCACTTGTTATGGCATTACTTCTCCGATGTTATGGTCCTCTTAGAGAATGAAAGATAAACAACAGATACTGTTTACGATGTTCTCCTGGTTCTACTTACTTCCCTTTGCATCAGTTCATCTAAGTCTTCTGAGATTTTTTTCTGAGACAATTCGATTTTTCATATACCATAATCGTATTTCATCATAGTGATGTACCACAGCTTGCTCTGCCAGTGCCCAACTGATGGACATCTCCTCAGTCTCCAATTATTTACCTCCACCAAAAAGAGTTGCTACACAAATTTTTGTCTTAAGGAAACACTTTAAAAAACAAACAGATTTCATATTAGATCCTGAAGGTGATTGGAAATCACTGGACCTTGTGATTCAGGAGGTGATAAGTGTCATATCTATACTTTCAGAAAGATTATTTGGGTGGAAGATGGCCTGGAATGAGGAGGTATTTGAAACAGGGAGGAGATTTAGGCAAGTAATTTAACATCTCTGGACCCCACAGAAACCCAGTAGTTTGTATGGGATGAAAGATGTCTAGATTAGGAAAGATGTCTGGATTGTGAATGGAGAAAAAGGGTACCCATGTATCCAATTCTTCATGACCATATTTGTTTTGATTTGTTTTATTTCTTGAAATATACTGGAGTGTCTTGTCATTTCCTCCTCCAGCTCATTTCACAGATGAGGAAACTGAAGCAAACAGGATTAAGTGACTTGTCCAGGATCACACAGCTAGTATGTATCAGTATATTTGAACTCAAAAAGATGAATCTTGGGGGGCAGCTAGGTGGCGCAGTGGATAGAGCACCAGCCCTGAATTCAGGAGGACCTGAGTTCAAATGTGATCTCAGATACTTAACACTTCCTAGCTGTGTGACCCTGGGCAAGTCACTTTAACCCCAGCCTCAAAAAAAGAAAAAAAAAAAAAAAAAAAAAGATGAATCTTCCTGACTCCAAATCTGTCATTCTATGCACTGCACCACCTGCCTGCTCACCCTTTATTAGCTATACAATTTCTGTAAAATAGATATAATATCTACAGATGCAAACTTGAGACTTGGATGGTCAGTGACTTGTCCAAGCTCACATAATAACTAGTAATACTTCATGAGGGTATGGGGATTGGGCCTGGAAATTCCTAGTGCAAGGAGAGCCAGTGAGGAACATCCTCTATCAATTTGAATCAATACTTTTTTCTATAATTTATAGTCTTAGAGAGATTAAGTGGCCTGCCCAGAGTCATTTAGCAGGAATATGACAAAGGCAGAACTCTTTATCTACCACACCATGCTGCCCTATTACAAAAATAATAAGGAAAACAATTGTAATATAACACTTTATGGATTACAGGACATTGAGATGGAGCATAAAAAGGTTATCATTCACATTTTACAGAGTAAGAAACTAAAGATTGGAAAGCAAAGAGATCTGTCCTTACAGAAGTAGGAAGAAAAACCAGGTAGAGTTTGAAGCCAGATCTCCTGGGTCCAAAGTCCACTATAGAATGGTCCACAATACTTTCTGCCCACTGGAGAATTTCTGGGCTTCACTGTTGGCCCGGTTATAGGATATTAGTAGAGCCCATTCTTCCCACAATATTCCATAGGTCACAGATCCCTGAACAGACAAATTCCATCAATCATTTAAGAAAGAGAGAGAGCTCTTAGATCTCATAAACTTGATGTCTCAGTTATTGGATCCCCCCAGGTTCCCATCCTTACTTGTCTGAAATCCTGTTCTCAGATCTTGTTTTCCCTCTAAATAATTTGGCTAAGCCAAGTGAGAGCACCACTGAGACCTTGCCTTGGTGTAAATTGCTGTTGGTCCTGCCATGCTCCATGCCTTTGGGGATGTGACATTTTGTATGTACTTTCTGATAACAGTATCCAGAATCCCCTTCAGTGGATAGCCCAAGAATATAAAAGACTTCCTTAGTCTCCACCCCACCAAGATACTGTCATAACAAATTACAGAACTCCCAACCTAGCTGAATTACATCCTAAATGACACACCCAGAATCCAGGTTCAGCTGATCACTGGTCAAGGAGAAAAATAATGGCTTCCCTTTGGATAATGCATTAACAGTCTTTCAATCAGTTGTTGGCCCTGACCTCCAGAAGAATTTTTTTTTCTGTAGATAATCTCAAGGCTTGTCTGAGTTCTTGGCCCAGATCTCAATGTACCTTAAACTATAATCTCTATAAATTACCTAACAGTTTTAGCCTAGTGATTTCTCATTAATCACTACCTACTCCTATAATGTGTAAGTCCAAGAGCAAGGAAAATTACTCCCATGGCAGGGAACTCAGAATTCTGGTTCTGATATCCAGCAAATCTGTAAAGACCTCTTTAAAGTCATAACAAACAACACAGTCTTGGTTATCAAATAAGGCCAGGGCTTGATCATCCACAATTCCTATTCTTTCCAGAGAGGCTTAAATTTGTTTGGGGGTCCCATGAACTTAATAAAGGATGAATTCACAAGCTGAAAACCACTCATACCTCTGACAACTCTGATTGTATGGAGCCTCTATATTAAGGGAATACTTCAAATCTGTCTTTTCAGAATCCAATCTGGTAGCTATGTACTTCCAGTGGCTAATCTAAAGGAACTCAGGCAATGAGGCAGCATCTGGTCCCACTTGATTTTTTTTAGAATATTGACTAAAAGAAGGACTCTTGTGGGCAAATATGCCATTGTTAAGCTTGTTTTCCCAACTGGACTGCACAATGGGAGAGTGGGGGAAAAGGCTATATAGAAAGGGCCCAGAGTGAGAGAGTCATCCCTTTCCATTTCTTGCCTCTAAAGTTTGGGTTGCAAAGAGATTTTAAAGAAGGGGAAGGGACCTGTATGTGCAAGAATGTTTGTCGCAGCCCTCTTGTAGAGGCCAGAAACTGGAAACTGAGTGGATGCCCATCAATTGGAGAATGGCTGAATAAATTGTGGTATATGAATATTATGGAATATTATTGTTCTGTAAGAAATGACCAGCAGGATGATTACAGAAAGGCCTGGAGAGACTTACCTGAACTGATACTGAGTGAAATGAGCAGGATCAGGAGATCATTATATACTTCAACAACAATACTGTATGAGGATCAATTCTGATGGACGTGGCTCTCTTCAACAATGAGATGAACCAAATCAGTTTCAATAAGGCAGTAATGAACTGAATCAGCTACACCCAGGGAAAGAGCTCTGGGAGATGACTATGAACCACTACATAGAATTCCCAATACCTCTATTTTTGTCTGCCTACATTTTGGATTTCCTTCACAGATTAATTGTATACTGTTTCAAAGTCTGATTCTTTTTGTACAGCAAATTAACTGTTTGGACATGTATACATATATTGCATTTAACTTATACTTTAACATACTTAACATGTATTGGTCAACCTGCCATCTGGGGGAAGGGGTGGGGGAAAAGAGGGGAAAAGTTGAAACAAAAGGTTTTGCAATTGGCAATGCTGGAAAATTACCCATGCATAAAATTTTTGTAAAAATTAATTAAATTAATTAATTTTAAAAATAAATAAAGTTTGAGTTGACTAAGTATTATTTCTTCACCAATAGATATTGAGTGTCTTAATTATTGATCTATCAGATCTATCTTAGTTCTATATTTGAAAAACATTTGTTTATTCCACAAAAAAACATAAAACATCCGGTTAGTAGGAGCCATGTTAGTTTGGGTACCATTTACACAAGAAGTTGGAAAAATACCAATTTAAGCAAAAAGAGACAAAATTCTTGGGAGTACCTTGTATGCTATAATGAGTTGAGAATGGAACCTTATTATGGAATATTATTGCTCTGTAAGAAATGACCAGCAGGATGAATTCAGAAAGGTTTGGAGAGACTTACATGAACTGATGCTGAGTAAAATGAGCAGAACCAGAAGATCACTATAGACTTCAACAACAATACTGTATGAGGATGTATTCTGATGGAAGTGGAAATCTTCAACATAAAGAAGATCCAACTCACTTCCAGCTGATCATTGATGGATAGTAACAACTACACCCAGAGAAGGAACACTGGGAAGTGAATGTAAATTGTTAGCACTACTGTCTGTCTACCCAGGTTACTTATACCTTCGGAATCTAATACATAACATGCAACAAGAAAATTAGATTTACACACATATATGGTATCTAGGTTATATTGTAACACATGTAAAATGTATAGGATTGCCTGTCATCTAGGGGAGGGAGTAAAGGGAGGGAAGGGATAATTTGGAAAAATGAATACAAGGGATAATGTTATATAAAAAAAAAATTACTCATGCATATGCACTGTCAAAAAATAAATTTATAATTATAAAATTTAAAAAAATAAATAAATAGATTTTAAAGAAAGAGAGAATGGAACCTTAGAAAATGGAGACCATCCTAATATAAATAGGCCTTATGATCACGATGGGTCTATGGTGGATTATTTTTAGAGGTGGTTCACTGGACATGATCATCACTCTATTGTGGATTGATAATTGCTCCTTCCACAAATGCCCTTTTCCTGTTTTTCCAGTCTTTTTACACCTTACCTTTTTTAAGTACTCTGCACTTGGGCAGTACAGGCTTTCCTACTATTCTCAGAGGACACTATATTTCCCAAATCAATTATTTTCACTATATATTCTTCATGGTTGGAAAGTTCTCTCTCTTTTCATCTCTACCTCCTAACTTCTTTCAAGTCTCAGCTAAAGTTACACCTTCTATAAAGAAGGTTTTTCTGATTTCCCTAAATGTTAACACCTCTCTGAGATTATCCTCAACATTTCCTGTATATATCTTGTTTGCATATGGCTGTTTATAGGTTGTTCCCACCTTGAAACCTTAGCATAATACCTGGCACATAGTAGGAACTTAATAAATGTTTGAATGTTCAATAAATGAATGAATGAATGATTCTGGCTTGGAATCATGAGCCTGTGTTCCTCCAATGGGGATAAACTCTTTTGAATTAATTTAAAATCAACCTACTTCTTCCCTACACTTTTTTCACCAGTGCAGAATGATAGTCTTCAAAAAGGAATAAAGCACAATTAAGGCAGCTTTTGAAGCATGATTTTATAATCCCCAAGAAGTCCAGGATTCATTGGTGACCCAGACAAATCACTACAATCTTAAGCACTTTCATCTAGTTCCAAGACATGGGAAGATTTGTAAACATATTGCCTGGTAACAGAACTCTTAGCTGCAGTCTTATGTGCGACCTGAATTTGTGAGCTTTGATATGGAGCAGCAATCCCTCAGCCCAAGAGGAGCTGAATTTAGAGGAGAGAGAGGAGAATTTAGTAATCACTATGGCAGGATGACTCTTTGACATCTTAGTCCACCCTGTATGAAGCCTAACTTTCTCTTTCTCATGGACTCTTGAATATGTGTTTCCACTCTTGGGCACAGACAGATGGAAGGGGTTTAATTCTTTCAGAATTAGTCCATAGTTTATCATGTAAAGATATGGAAGAAACTATGTTTGGTGGCCGGGATTATAGGAAGTACACTATTAACTTCTGGTTACATGTGGTCAGCACCTGGGTCAAGGACCTGATAGAAAAGTTTAAAGTGCTACTATTACACTGGTCTTTGGTAGCTCTGGGCTTTACTACCAACCTGTACAGTTCCAATACCAGGATACCATAGGGGTGGTGAATATTTTGATGAAAATAATTTATTTCCTTCCTTTTGTGCATTTCTATGCACAAAGTTACCATGGAAGAAGAGTAACTAACTGCTCCTCCTGGAAATGTTCCAGCTTTATGATCTACTTGATCACTTTACCTCCCTTTGTGGATTACTGCCCCTTATTTCTAGTCCATGTTTTCCTACTCTCTGCATTCTAAGATCCTTCTTGCCAGTGTGTGACATGTGTCCAATAATGGCCAAGTGAGAAGAAGGAAAGAAGAAAGGAAACAAATATTTATTAAGTACTTAGTATGTACCAAGTACTGTGTTAAGTATTGAGAAGAGAAATCCAAGTAAAGAAAATTATAGTTCCTGCCTCTAAGGAGATTGCATTTAATAAGAGCAAGGTTTTGAAGTCCAGAATTAGGAACAGGGTTGGAGTTGAAGGTAAACTGGAACTCTAAGGAGGTTTGAGGAAGAACTCACCAATGGGAAAAGGAGATGAGAAGGATATTTCATGTTGAGTAGTCATAGGGATGATTAGAAGTTCCATCCAAGAGGCCTTGGCCACTGAAGGAAAATCCAGAATGAGACAGCCAGGTTTTGAAGTCCCAAAGCCAGGAATAGGATTGGGAGGAGAATCATTTTTGTGCTGGGATACAAAATGCTATCAGGTAAATTGTCCTTCATTAAAAGACACTACAGGATTCTACTTCCTCAAAGCTTTTCCCACTTCTACCCAAAATATATCATTTTTGTCAACTATTGATTCTATGAATTTATTTTCATCCTTCATACTTCGGAAAACCATATCAATAGGCTACTACTGCCTAGAAGGGTTGGAAGCTGTCCTGGAAGACTTGGACATGAAAGTTAACTTAAAGCCTCTTAAGACCACAAATAAATGTGTGGTCAATGGCCACAAAACCCTGATGAATCCTTGAAGTTCAGTATCTAGATTTGTCTATGAAACTGGAAACTCCAGACTAGATGACTTTTTTAGAAATGGGCTAATGAGAATGCTGTGCTTTCCCCAAAAATACTGATGGTGAAATGTGGTAGCCTTTTGGCTAAAGCCCACTAAGACTGTGAAGAGCTAGTATTATACTCATCACTGTTCTAGAAAACCCATAAATTCCTAGGTTTCCACCTCTGATTCTTCAACTTCTTCTATCAGTAATGATAAGTAAGAAGAATTCATAGAATGTCAAAGTTGAAAGGGACCCCAAAGTCCATCTAATAAAGCCATACTTGAACAAGAATCCTTTCTACAACATCCAAGAAATGGTTATTCAGTTTTTGCTCTAAAAACTCTAATGAAGAAAGAATATTTTGCAAGGTTGCCTATTCCATCTTCAGATAGGTCTAATGTTAGTAAGATTTTCCTTGTACCAAAGCAAAATATTCTTCTTTGTAACTTCTACTCATGGTTTCTAGTTCTGTCCCTGGAATCAAGAAGAATAAGAATAATATCTATTCTTCACTTGAAGTTAACTATCCTATCACCTTGAGTCACTTTTAGGCTAAACACTCCAGGTCTTTCATCCAATTCTTCACTTCATGGTCAAGGAAGTATTATTCTTGGAGGCTTTGGGGCTATTTCCTATTTTGAGAGTTATGAGCTACATTATGGGGTATGAAAGTCAGCCAAGAACTCTATGCTCTTTATCTGTTGTGTGATCTTTCACTTGTAGGTATTTACACAAAGCAAACCCAAAAGTTGGGGGCACTTTCTGGAGGGGGGATGTCCTAGCCTTATCAAACAATAGGTTATAGATGGGAGAAGAAGGGAGATGTCCATCAACAGAACCTGGACTATGCAAATTCATCAGACAAATCATTAAAGTTTCAGATCTAGTTCCTATGGCTGATCTTGTCTGGTGTCTGATCTTCTTCCTAGTTTCCTATTAATATTTGTTAGATCTTCCTTGTTTGAAATTTTGTGCTCAGCTTTCCCAATTTCCCCCATGATAGATCTGAGACCTAACATCTAAACAAATTGTTTGTGCTCTTTTGGCTCTACCTCCTCAAGCACAGTCCTCCCTCCTCAAAACAGGGAGCTATGAGTATCAGAACTCCAGAAAGATCCTTGGTGTTGTTTTAAGGAGGAAAGGTTAATGTTTGACATTAATAGGTGGCAGTGGTAAATAAGTATATTTGTAAGCCATGTTAAGACACAATTTTTTGGTATTCAAATCCGGCCTTAAGATACTTACAAGTGTTTGACCTTTGAGCAAATCACTTAACCCTGTTTGTCTCAGTCCCTCATCTTTAAAATGGTCTAGAGGAGAAAATGGCAAACCATTCCAGTACCCTTGCCAAGAAACCCCCAAAAGGGTGATGAAGAGTCAGTCTCAACTAAAACAATTTAACAACGATGATATTTTTGCATTTTTTGAAAGGCTTTTTTCTAATCAGATGGCTCATTCCCTAAGAAGTATCAACTATCATTCAGGGAAGGTCAGTTAAACCATCCTGAGTCATATTGTTAAGTCTTTTTTTCCCTTAAGGTCCAAACCTTCAACAAGTTTTCAGGGAGGTGAGCCTATTTGCTTCTGACTCATTTCCACTCCTTAATCTTAGTTTTATAAATGAAAGGTCAGTAAACCTACTACATTTCTCAGTCTTTCTTGTTGGTATTAAAAATCCAATAGAAAATCCCACACCATCCTTCTCTTCCTTTAACTAAAAAACACCAGAAACAAATTTGATTTAAAACTCAGAGCTTATGCTGTATAAAGAGAGGAATACTGGTGGAACTTTTAAAATAATCAACTAGCTTTCCTCATTCCTACCCAAGACCTAACCTGATGGGGTAGAGTTAACTTGGTAGGTTATAGGTGACATATTGCAGAAGGACATATATTTAAAAAGATAATTTGGAAGAAGTCAAAAGAATGAAATTATCCATTCAGAGAGGAGGACAAAGACATATATTATATAGAAACAGGAAATGAAAAAGATGATGGGATAAAAATGGAGAGGAAAACAAAAGGGATGGGATCATAAATTCAAAATTGGAGAAGAACTTCCAAAAAGAGTTCACCTCCCTCATTTAAAGATGAAGAAATCAAGGAACTGAGGGATCTAATACCTTACCTAGGGTCACACAACTGTTGAGAACCTGAAACAGGACTTAAACCTAGGTCTTCTGGAAGCAATTAGACTGCATAGTGGATAGTATGCTAGACTGAAGCAGGGAGACAAATTCAAATCCTGCCTCAGACCTTTTATAGCTTGATTTCCTTATTTATAAGATGGGGCTAATTATGGCACTACTTAAATCTATCATTACAGAACTATGAGGACTAAATGAGCTAACACATGTAGAGCATTTTGCAAACCTTAAAACATCTTATAAATGGCAGTTATTCTTCTTCTTGACTCTCAATCTCCTGGAGCTCCATCTAGTATACCACCCTACCTCTCAGTGGAAAGAAGAGGGCAGTTCTAAAATAAGAATAGCTCCTATTTTTATAACCCTCCAAGTTTTACAAAGTACTTCCCTCAAAAAAAAAACAAACTCAGGGAGGTGGGCAAGGGCAAGAACTGCAATCCTTCAGGGTAAAGAGACAGGCTCTGGACTGGGGGACAGGAAACACAAGTTAGAGCCTCAGCTCTGCTGAGTGACCTTGGGCAAACCAGTTGTCCTGTCTTAGTTCTGGTCTTCTATAAAATGAGGGGGTAAAACGAAGTGACCCGTAAGGTGCTTCCTTACTCTGATGTTCTATGACGTTGGAAGCGGAAAGTTAGAGGATATTCCCTAACCCTCTCCCCTTTCCTTCTTTCTCCTGTTTTTATGTGTTATTGTCTTCCCCTGACAACAACAACAATAAAGATATGAGGAGGAAGGAAAGAGGCTGACTGACTCCCACTGGGGCTGGGCTGCTGGGCCTGCAGACGGTTGAAGCCCTGAAGGGAAGGGAGGAGATTTTTAGTTTTCCAGTCTAAGCACTGACTAATGGGACTTTCATGTGGAGGGCCATGGCAGACACCATGCCTCGTGTGCCATGGGAAACTGGAATCCGGCTTTTCCATTCAGTTTATAGACCTAGCCTTAAGAGTCAACAATCATATCTACTAGCCAATTAACTTAGTTTTAATAGTATGTTACAATTGCATAGGGCATTAGGCTTCTCAGAACACTTTCACACGGAAAGATGGTCTAGTAGAAAGAGCACTGGCCTGGGGGTCAGAAGGCTTGGTCCTGAGTTTTGCCCCTGTCACTAACATGATTTTGAGCAAATGATCGATCCTTTATTGATTGGCAATTCATTCAGCAAACTTTAATTACGCATCTACTATGTTTGAAAAATTATGTTAGATGCCTTGGGTACAAAAATAATAAACTCTGAGATTTCCTTGATTGAAAATTGTGTAGGATGGAGTAAATGGCCTCTAATATTCCATCTATGTTTAATGTTATAAGTCTCCTTCCTACATTTTTCTCCCACATTTTGTGTTCTAAGGTTCTTTCCAGCTCAGACAATCTTCTGACTGATTGGCTCATAAGAGTTTCCTGGGTGTCCAACCACAATTTGGCTCCCTTCAAACCAAAATTTCTATTCTTCTCAAAAACCCAAGTGAGTAATATAGAAAAAAAAAGTATAGGAGGAAATGAGAAAAGTTATTAACTTATAAAGGGTCATCATTTGTTAGTTAAGCAAGATCTTATTCCTTCTCTACATCTCTTGAGATATGACAATGTTGACTTATCTGCAATAAAGATATAAAGGATGAAAATACTCGTGTGAAATTCATATACAGTCTTATTTATTCTAAGTCATTACTGACATTAGCAAAGACAGGATAACTTATTCAAAACATATATAGCATGGATAATAGAAGCAAAAATACAATTTTATTAATGCAACCTTACCAAAGTTTGTTTCCTTCCCTGGCATGCAATGATCATTACTTTAGCTCCAAGGTGGCCACAAAGTGACTTTGACAAGTACCTTTTTATCTCTCTCACCTTTTCTCCTTTTCTGTAAAATGAAAAGGTTGGACCAGTCTACTTGAGATGTTATCTCTAGTGTCCCTTCTATACTTGAAACTATATCATATCTTCTAAGTCCCTTTATAGCTCTGATAGTCTATTGCCTATTTCCTCCAACTCTGTCCCAAGATCTCTTTCAGTTCTGATATTCTGTGCTCTATGTTCTAAGGTCACTTCTGGTTCTAAAGTGTTATGAATCTGTATGTAAAGCCTTCCTATACATATACAAATTTTCCCTTCTAGATGAGTAAACATCCTTCAATGTTTCC
Organism: Sminthopsis crassicaudata; assembly: GCF_048593235.1. Classification (NCBI taxonomy): domain Eukaryota; kingdom Metazoa; phylum Chordata; class Mammalia; order Dasyuromorphia; family Dasyuridae; genus Sminthopsis; species Sminthopsis crassicaudata. Next base: position 220,664,010 of record NC_133618.1, read on the forward strand.
TTTTTCCAGACCTGTTTTCTGCTTGCTTTGCTGCTTACATTAACTTAAATAATTTGACAGATTTGAATTTATTCCTGATGTCATTCAAAGAGAATCCACTTCTTTCAAAATGATCTGTAGCACTCTAGAAACATGAGAACTTCAGAACAGTTAGATCAGTGGTGGGCCCCAGCATCTGCACTTCTTCACAGTTTGTCAGAAGGGGCAGTTTTCAGTAAGATCTATTGTCAAGAAGGTCCTCACCTCCGCATCTTGGCTTGCTTGGCTTCCATCAAAAGTCATTTTAAATCTATTCTATAGGAGGTCTTCTATCTCTCCCATCCCCCAGTGCCTTCCCTCTGAAACTTGTTTCAGTCTACTCTGTGCATATCTTGTATGTATTTATTCATTTACATACATGGTATATGCACCATTCATTTACAGTATGTAATCAGAATATGAACTATCATCCAGGCAAGCCTGAAACATAAAATAAATACTTAATAAATTCTTATTGATTACCTGATCCTAAAGAACTCTCTTACTGTTCTACCTCTGTGCCTGAAATTTCCACTGAAAAAAAATTCATAGATTTAGAGCAATAAGGAACCTGGGAGGCAATTGAGTCTAGCCCCTTCATTTTACAGATAAGGTAACTGAGACACAAATTAAATGATTAGCTTTGGGTCACACAGTAAGTATCTAAGGCAGGATTTAAACTTTCTTTCTGCTTCCAAATCCTGTATCGTATTCATTAGACTTTGTTGGTCTTTTCAAAGTCTAGGATCTAATTACAGAGAAGGGGCAATTAATTAGTAAGTGTTTAACTAACTATAAAAATACAGCCACTCTAGAAAGTTGAGGAACAAACAAGTCCCTAAAGTAAATGAGAAAGGGAGTAGGATTATAAAAAGAACAATGACTGATCACATCCTTGTATAATCTTTCTGAGTCTATTCACACATAACTAGAACCCAAGGAGATATTTATCAACTAGGCAATGGCTGAACCAAAAATGCTATATAAATATGATAGATTAGTATTATACAATATGAAGTAAGGAAAGAGACAGTTGGAGAAAAGTAGGAAGACTTGTATGAACTGAATCAGTGGAAAGTATTCAGAACCAGAATAATTTTTAAAATAACAACGTTGCAAAACTGAACAATTTCAAAAGATTTAAGAAATCTTGTCAATGCGGTGATCAACTATGATTCCAGAGAATGAATGATGAAGCATGTTACTCATCTTCTGACAAAGAGATGATGGATTCACTAGGCAGTATGAGACAATCATGTTGAATACAGCCAATATAGGAATTTATTTTGTTGACTATGCATATTTGCTGTAAGGGTATTGTTTTTCTTTTTCTTATTTTGGGGGAGAGATTTAAGGAGAAGAAACAAATGCTTGATAATAGAAACATGATATCAATAAAAATCTTTTTTTTTAAGTCATTTCAGTCAGTTTAGACAAAAAAAGCAGATTTGAAAAGAAATCCAGATCCACTAAGTTGGAGAAGAGAATCTGAGGGAAACCATATGGAGGTGGGAATGCAGAAGGTGAGGCAGAGACAGTCATAGCAAGGAGTAAGGCCATGGTCAGGACTATGGCAAGAGAGGAAAAGAGATACAAAATCACTGCCTTGAAGTTGGTGGCCTAAATGTACTCATCGAGTTCCTGCCTTAATGCAAGCTAAGATAGTTTTTTTTCATGAAAAGGTATTGCAATTCCCCTCAACACTTTATTGGCTCAAGAGACTAAGGGTTCTGGCTCATGTTCCAGTTGGCTGAGTACAAAACAGTCACAAATAATTCAAGGCATGATCTGATTCTGGGGGGATCAAGATGGCAAGGAAACTTTGCTCCCTTGAATCAGCTTGGAGTATCTTCAGTGTATGTCCTTGTTGAATATCCTTCTCCTGATATAGCTAAATAAATTTCCTTTTGTTAACTGTTGAACGACATCTTTGTGGATATATCTTTGTGTTTTAATATCTGCTCTAAACTATCAACACATTGGCCTGAGTCAGACTCAGTCTAAAATAGAGGGTTTCAGCAACATAGCATCTGTCCTAATATTTCTGGTGTTCAACTGGGCCACACAACTTTTATTCCAGCACCTAATCATTCACACATTGGAGGATCAACCACACCCTTGGTGGCCTTTAAGTAGAAAGCTAAAAGCTAACAAGCATCTGGGAGAGAAATCTCTGCCAGCTGAGAGTCCTGATTCTGGGTCCTCAGTTACTTCCATTATAAAGTAAGAATGATACTTGAACTACCACTTTCCTGCAGTGAGGAAAAAGCTTTTATATGATAAAATGACTATCAAAATATGATGATCCTAATAGAGATATCTAGGAAGAATTCACTAACACAGAAGTCTCTAAAACATTCATTTTCCACCCTTAAAACAAAACAAAATCTCACTAGATCCTAATATCCCCCCAAAGCACCTATCCTATAGTTTTCCTCCTTTTTTTTCAGTTAAAAACATTGAAAAAAATTGCCAATATTAGTTGTCTTCTTTTCCCTTCCCATTCTTTTCTAAATCTTCTACAGTCTCATTTACAACCACATCACTCAACTGAAACTATAATTTCCAAAGCCATAAATGATCTTTTAACTGCCATCTGATGCCCTTTTCTCAATTCTCATCTTTCTTGACTTCTTAGCAGTCTTTGGCTTAGTTAATCACCATTTCTTTCTAGCTACTCTCTTTTCTTTGGGTTTTAATGATAACTGTTTTACTCGTACCTCATTCACTATTTCTCAGTCTCCTTTGCTCAGTTTTAATCAAGTACACATCCCTTAACTGGTGGTGTACTCTTTAAGCTTTGTCTTTTCTCTCTTTCTCCTTTCCTCTTTCTCTCTTCCTTCTCAATCCCCTCTCCAACACAGGTAGAATTATCATCTCTATGATAATGAATCCCAGCCTTGGTCTTCTAAATTCTAGTCTTGTATCACAAACTGTGTAAAAGACATTTCAATTTGAATCTGCTGTAGATATCTCAAACTGAATATGTCCAAAACAGAATATATTATCTCTTTCCTCCCCTATTCCATAAACACTTCCATCTTCTGAAGTTATCTTTTTTTTTTCAAGACACCACCATTCTTCTAGTCACCCACATTTCAAGTCTCAATGTCATCTTTGACTATTCATTCTCATTATCTACAAATATTCAGTCAGGTTTCAAAACTTGTTCTAATTTGTACATCTCTTGCATCAGTCTTCTTCTTTCCATTCAGCTAGCCAACATCCTAGTTTATGCCCTCATCACCTCTCTCCTGAAATTATTGCAAAAATCTCCTAATTGAGCACTCTGTCTCAAAATTCTCCTTTCTCCAATCCATCCTTTATATAGCTGTCAAATTAATATTTATTTAAAAAAACAAACAAAATAAAAACAAAAAATAACAACTAACAACAAACAATATAAGTTCATCATTCACAATCCTACTCAATAATGTGCAGTGTTTTCCTATTCACACATTTGGCCCCAACCTATTTTTGCTGTCTTGTTGTACACCATTCACATTCATACATTGTGGTCCAGCAAAACTTTTCTACTTGTTGCTCCTCACACCTAGTACTCTGTCTTCCATTTTATGGATATCTCTCCCTCACAACTGAAATGTATTCTCTTTCATTACCTTTATTTCTCAGATATGCTAGTTTCTGTCAAGGTTAAACTCAGCTGCTATCTTTCACATGAGGCTTCCTAATCCCCTGTGCTGCTAATGCCTCCTATATTTTGTATATATCTATTTCTTGTCAAGATCTAAGTCCTTCCAATTTGGAACTATACCCAAAGGGCTATAAAATTATGCATACCCTTTAACCCAGCAATATCATTATTAGGTCTGTTTCCCAAAGAGATTAGAGACAAGGGAAAAGGACCTATAAGTTTAAAAAATATTTATAGCAGCCCTTTTGTTGTGGCAAAGAATTTGAAACTGAAGGAATGCCCAACAATCGGAGACTGGCTAAATAAATTGTTTATGACTGTGATGGAATACTATTGTGCTGTAAGAAATGATGAGAAGGATGGCTTTAGAAAAAAACCTGGGAAGTCTTTTATGAAGTAATGCAAAGTGAAGTGAGTAGCATCAGGAGAATGTTGTTCACAGTAACAGTGATATTGTAAAAAGGATCAACTACAAAAATCTTAGCTACTCTGATTAAGACAATGATCCAAGATGATTCCAAAGGACTGAAAAATGCTGTCTACCTCAAGAGGGAGAAGTGATGAACTCCAAATGCAGATTGAAGCAACTCTTTTTTTTTTTAAACTTTGTTTTTCTTCTTTTTTGTTTGCTTTCTTTTGTAACTTGGCTAAAATGGAAATGTTTGGCATGACTTCTTATGTAAAATCAATATCAAATTGCTTTGAATTCAACTCTGTTTTTTCCCCTACTATAGTATACTGCCAGCATATAAATTAGAAGAACATCTCCATCAGCCTGTTGGTATTCTTTAACAAGGGTGTTCAATCTCCCTGGCAAAGATGAGCAGTCCTCATCCTTTTAGCAGCTTATATTCCTAGAAAAGTTACTTTAAGTAAAAATGGTGTAAGCTGACTCTGCTTTGCTCAAGGTGACACAATCCAGAAAGCATTAAGGGATCATTTTACAAGCCATCTAGGGAGAGTAAAATACCAAAAGAAAGAGGTAAAAAACCACAAATACAATTAATACTCCCCAAAGGCAATCCACAGGACATCAGCAATTACTGAACCATGTGCATAGTTTCTAATCTTTATAAGACTAATCAACACATGTATAGAAAGTATCATTCATAAAAATCTAAGAAGAAAGTTGAAAAGTTTTCATAGATGACTTTCTATCACAGAACACATTATAACTGTCACACAAATGACTTCTTAAAAAAAACAAAAACAAAAACAAAAAACAAGATTCCATTGTTCATTTGAATATATTTGAATGTGATTTCACTGCCATAGAGAACTCCCAGTAAGGAATATCCTTCTATCAAAGCCAACCAGCACCTTCTCTGTAATTTATAGCTTTGGAGGGTTGCTTTTGACACTGAGAGTTTAATTGATTCATTCAAGATCATACAGTCAGCATGTATGAGACTTAACAGCTGGGTCATCTTGACTTCGATGTCTGTTCACCATTCATTATACTTTCAGTTACAGAACTAACCTCGAGTCAACAGTCACATTTGCTAGCCAGGTAATCCAGTTTTAATAGTGTGTTACAATTATTGTTTACAAAAAAATTATTGTATTAGTTAAAATAAAAATTATTTGGTGAAGCAAAACATAGCTTATATGCTCTGCTCCAAAAAGGAGTCTCTCATGACTATGTTAAGATCATAGATGATGCCTTGATAGACAGATACAAACATGGAGATAACTCTGGCAAATAACCCTCTAATTATTAACATCATGAGGCACTAAATAAGGAGACATATTCTCATCAAAAATGTTTACAAGTATCATGGAGAATATCATCTGGAGAGTCCAAAAGAAGGATTTTCCTATAGAGGCTTTTGGTTATGGAAGATTTGTGTTAATTGCATGAAATCTAAGGACTCTCCAGCATCTCCCCAAAAGGGATTTTCATCCCAGTCATTCACAGAAGAAAGATTAAATGGAGGAAAACTGCATTCTGTTCAGATAATGATGTACAGATGAAATATTAAGTCCATTGAGTTAGTAGAAGAGGACATATATGTGGGATGGAAAATTAAAAATAGCAAATTCAATCCAGAATTGGGCAGGAGGAAAAAAGTGGTCAAAAATGTGTTTTGGTAATTTTGCAGCATTTTTGATGATCTCAAAAATCTTCTCCAGCACAAAAGCCCAGATTTTCTCAAGTAGGGAGGAGGAAATAAAGGAGAAAAGGCCCCTAGATTGCCCCATATCTTCTATTGGTTGTTGGTAATAATCATAATAAATTTGTATAGTCAAAATTTAGCTGGACTCAATGGAGATAAATGAAGTGATTTCTGTCTTTTTTTATTCTTAGGGAATGTGAATAATATGGTATTCAAAGTTTTTCATAATCTAGCCAAAACCTACCTTTTTAGTCTTCTAATACATTACATAGCCTCATGTACTCTTTTAGCCTCCTGATTGTTCCTCAAACAAGACACTCCATCTCTTGACTCCATGCATTTTCACTGGCTATTCCCCATGCATGAAATGTTCTCTTTGCTCTTCTGCATCTCTCTGGCTTCCCTGGCTTTTTTCCAAGTCCCAGAAAAGTTCTTTCCTATTCTCTCTTAATTCTAGTACCTTCTCTCTTTTTATTATTCGTGTTTATCCTGTCTATAACTAGTTTGTATATAATTGTATTTATGTTCTCTCTCCCATTAGACTGTGAGCTCCTTGAGAGCAGGCACCATCTTTTGCTTTTCTTTGTATCCCCAGCATTGAGTACAGTAGTTGGCTAGCTCCTTACTAAATACTCATTAATTCACTTTGATGGATAGTTTATCATTTGATAGTATTTCTTCTTTGTTTATATTCTTTTAAATGGAAGCTAAAACATCAATATATAGAAAAACTAAAAGGAATGTGAAGAAAATGGGAAAGGAAAATATTCAAAAATATATCAAAGGGGAGAAAAGGAAATATAGAGATCGCCATGTTTTAGTTTAAACAGAATACTACCTTAAGGCAAATGCAATATCTGAAAATATTGAGTTCTCACTTTATGGTTCCTTAAGAGTTTGTTGAATTTAATTATTGCAATACCTTTTAAAAAGTTATTCCTACCTTCTCTTTCATGCTGTCAACCCAAGTGAGGTGACATAACAAATAGAAGAGTGAGGAGCATTTCATTTGAAAACTTCAATTCACAGCCTACCTCAAATATGTAGTGGCAATATGACCCTAGACAGGTCGCTTAACTTGTCTAAAGCTTGAATGTTCCCATGTATAAAACTGGGATGATTACAGTACATACTTCCCAGGGTTGTTGTGAGGATCTAATGAGATAATCATTGTAAAGCCACTTAGCAGGGAGAGCGATACACAGTAAATGCTGTATTAATAATATTATTATTATATAACATATGTAGAACACTTTACAAACCAAATCATGTTATATAATTACTGTTATCCAATTTATACAACTGCTTAACTAATATTCTCCTTTGCCCAATTCCCAATTTTATATCCAGCATCATTAGACTTAGCTCTGTTTTCTTGACCTCATTACCAATGGCTCCCAGCTTCACATGTAATAATAGCTAGTATTTATATAAAGCTTTCAGGTTTGCAAAGCATTTTGCATCAATTATCTTTTTTGATCCTTACAACAACCCTGTTAGGTGCTATAATTATGCCTTTCTTATGCATGAGGCTTTGAGTTGGAAAGGCTTAGGGATTTATTTGGGTGATGATCTGAGGTAGGATTCAAACTCAAGTCTTCCATACGTCATGTTCAGCACTGTAATCATTGACTGTGACCACTGGTAAAGAATGCACTGTTGAAAGAGGTTATAGATTTTCTTGCCTACATTATGTTGGCGGCCTCTAGATCAGGAAATGGGCTGGAGGAGTTTTTCCTGTCCCAACATTTTATGATACCCCTATGCTTGCTGGCTCCTCAGTCATTTTGATTGGGATGAATGAGATATAGAAGAATTGTAAGAACAAATCTTATAGTGAGAAAGTGATGACTGAGGATTTGTGATAGCAGAACCGACATTCAGACTTGGCCATCTCTGGCTTTTCCGAGATTAGGACTGGGTCATAAGAATAGAGACAGAATGAACCTTAAAGATCATCTAGTCAACCCAGAAGAGGAAATGGGCAAGAAAGATTTAAATGACTTGTTCAAAGTCACATAGCAGGGCCAAGACTCATCCAACTTGAGTTTTCTTTCCAACATACTATGCTATCTCTCAGAATTTCTACAACATCACTCTTAGATGTTGTTTGGTTGTCTTAGAAGTGATTTGGGGCTCTAAAACCAACCTATCTTTTGCCAAAACCTACTTCCTACTGAATAGCAACAATTAATAGCAGCACAATGGAAAAAATATAGAATCTGTACTTCAAAGACCTACATGTGAAACCATGTGAGTTCTTGTCCCTTATTGGGCAAATTATTCCTCTTTGGTCTTCAATTTTTTCACCTGTAAAATGAGGGATCTCAAAGTTACAAAAATAACTCAATCTGGACCTTAAAGTTTGTCAAATTAGAAGTATAAGTTTTATTATTTCCATTTAACAGATAAAGAAGAAACATAAATAATGGATAAAAAGCTAATTTGAATCAAGAAAACTTAGGCTGAAGTCCTTCCTTTAACATCTACGGTCTCTGTAACTCTATAGACTAGTCACTTAACCCAGACAACACTCTTAGAACAGTTCCTGACCTGTACTGATAAAGGAAGTTTCCTCACTGTGAGCTCCTTCTACTGATTAAATCATAGCTCTGGAACAAAAAAAAAAAAAAATTACAAATAAAAATTTAAAAATAATAATAAAAAAAAAAAAGTGGCCACTGGACATCGAAGAGAAGTTAAGTGACTAGTCCAAGGTCATAAAGCCCAGTCAGTATTGGAAAAAAGATCCAACCCAGGTCTTCTCACCCTCGATCCCAGGCTCCCAGAGTTTCCAAAGTACTTTAGTGAATTCCAAGTTTCTAGAGTATTAAGAAAACCCACAAAACCTCAAACATAACAAAAGTACTAACACTGTATGTGTCATCCAGTGTTAAGAGTATCAATGAAAGGAAAAAACAGATGAGGTCATTTTCCTTCTAGGCCACAAGACCCATAACAGAGTCTGGTCCCAGAGATCCTATAGGTATCCTTATATTTGTTGCCTCCCAGAAATGCTTGTCAGACAGCAGCCTTGAAGATCCCTGATCTGTATAGATCTGTTATGACAGACTGAAAGCAAGTCTCAACTTATACAAGCTGCTATTTTCTCAGGGAGCTTATCCTTTAAGCCTTAGATTGGTCTATAATTTTTAGTCTTCCCTTTCTACCTTTGGCAGGATGGTGCAGTGGAAAGAATGCTGGACTTGGAGTCAAAGGCCCCAAGGTTCCAACCCTACCTTTGGTGTTTGATGCCCATATGACTTTAGGCAAACTACTTAAGTGCTATGGGCCTCTCAGCTTCTTAGACATATATCTAGTGATAGGGTTGGACTAGAGTGGTTCTTCTAACTCCAAGCCTAGAAACTTGTCTCCAAGTGGCATATTTGTGGATTAGTCCCTGAATGTTTACATTTGAAGTCCATTTAAATCCTAGCTCTGACTGACTCTTATACTTTACTTTCTATCACTTAACTTCACATTGCTCAAATGGATATAATTATACTTGAAATACCTATCTCCTTGATGGATGGAGGGAAAACACTTAACTTTTTTGGAATTATTTTATTTTTAATTTACAGACTAAAACAAGCATTTCTCTAACATAGTATAATTTTAAAAAGATTGTATATGAAACTGCAAATCTATAATATATAACTTGCTATTCTTTTAAATATATATAATAAAGTTATTATATAAATTTCCTTTCCCCCATTTTTTTCTTCCCCTCACTCTAGAGATGGCTACTATTAGCCATAAATACATATATGTGGGTATACATACATATGTAAAATCATTCTGGATAAACTTCTATTTATCTGTTCTTTTTCTGGAGATAGCATCTTCCTCCATATATCTTTTGTAGGTTATTTCAGTAATTTTTTTAAAAGTATTTTAAAAATGTTTGTGGAATCAAAGATTTTAAAGTTGGAAGGGAACTCAGTAGTCATCTAATCCATTCAGTATACAAAAGGAATTCCATGCCCAGCCTTTGCTTAAAGCCCTTCAATGAGGACTTAACCTTCCAAGGCAGCCCATTCCATATTGAGATAGCTCTGATTGTTAGGGAGATTTCTGTTATGTCACAAGTAAACTTGCCTCTCTCCAATTTTAACCATTCCTCCAAGGCCAAACAGATTGAATGTAATCCCTCTTGCACATAACTATTTTTCAAACATGTGGAAATAGTTATTGTGTCCCCCTGAGTTCTCACTTCTCTAGGCTAAATATTTCCAATTCTTTTCACTGCCATCACAGAATGGTTCATTGGCAGCTAGGTGGCAAAATGGATTAAGTACTGGGCCTGGAGTCAGGAAGACCTGAATTCAAATACAGTCTCAGATAATACTAGCTCTGTAAGTCTGGGAAAGTTACTTAATCTCTGGTTACCTCCATTTCCTCATCTGTAAAATGGGGATAATAATAGCACTTACCTCCCTGGGCGTTGTGAGAATAAAATGAGATATTTATAAAACTCTTAGCACTGTGCCTGGCACATGCTAGGCTCTCTATAAATGTAAGCTATTATTATATGGAATGGATTCAAGGCTTTTCATCAACCTGGTTATGCTTCTTTGCATGCTCTCCAATTTATCGCTGGATTTCTCAACCATGGTATACCCAGAGCTAGACATAAAGCTCCAGATGTAGTCAGACAAACAATGAGAAGTATGAATTCTATCCTTCTTATTCTTGAGATCTACCCCCTTCAGAATTACATTAACTTTTTTGGCTTCCATAGCACTTCGCTCTCTCATTGATCTTAGCATCTATAAAACCCCAGCAGATCAAGTCTCACACATCTTCACCTTATTGATTTTTTGAACCCAAGTAGATTTTGTTTTTGCCCTTATTCATTATCATCCCAGTGATTTGGCTTGTCAAGATCTTTTTAGATCTGGAATCTGTTGTTTGATTTAATTATTCCTCCCAGTTTTGTGAAATTTGCAGATTTAACATGCATGCCATCTATGCCTTTGCAATAATGAAAATGCTAAAACAGCACAGAGCCAAGTACATGAGTCTGGATTTTAACTTAGAAAGATGAGTCATGGGCTAGCTAGGTGGTATAGTGGATAGAGTGATAGGCTTGAAGTTAGGAAGACTTCAGAGTCACACTAGTTGTGTAAGCCTAAACAGACCACTTAACCCTATTTGCCTCCATTTCCTCATCTGAAAAATGAACTGAAAGGAAATGGAAAATCACTTCAGTATCTTTGCCAAGAAAATGGAGTTATGAAGAGTCAGACATAACTGAAATAACTGAACAACAGCAATATACAATGCTAATTTCCCCCCTTTTATCCCTTCCCTTTCCTCTGTAATCTCTCCTCATTATCTTCATTATCTATTCTGTTTCTCTTGAATAAAATTCTATCAATCCAAATGCATGATTTAGTCCTGGATTTCATCTCACCAAGTCTTGCTAATGCCTTTGAAAAAAATATAACTCCTTACATTAGGACTTCTTATCTATATTATATGTTATCCTAAACTTTGGGCATTTGTGTATAAACACAGAATATAGGTTTTATCAGTTGCCATATTGGGGGATATTTAGGAGATATTGGGGGTGAATTTCTGGGTATTTCAAATATTCTTCTTTGTCTTTCATTATAGTCATTCTATTATGTCTAGTCTAAATAATAAACATTGTTAGTTTTCTTCTTTCACTATCATTTTCCCCAATTTTAAAGCCTTTTAAAAAAGATTTCTAAAACACTCAGCAAATTTTAGTAACCATCTCTATTAAGTCCTCTCAGTCTCTGATGAACTTGTTATTCCTATTACTTGAAATTAATCCAGAACACCAGATCATATTCTCAGTTTTCCTAACTTGATCACTTCCCAAGTTCACTTTTTATAACAATACAGAAATGTTAGACATAATGCATTCCATTCCTCCTAAGAGGAATAAAAACTACGTATTTGATGTATTTTTCTAGGGTCCCACAGCAAGGTTACAGAAGATCAGAGTGTACAGACTCCTTTAGTGTTGGGCAGAGGAGCCCTGTTTTTGGAGGCAGCAGACCTAAGTTTCAGTCTCAGTTCTGAAACTTCCTGGCTATGTGATCCTCACTTGTGTCATTGACCTCACTTTCTTTATCTGTAAAATGGAGATAATGATGCTTATATTACCTGTTTTTATAGGCTGTTCAAAAGAAAAGTACTTTAAGAATTTCCAATAGTATTTTTATTTTTACATACAAAAAGTTTTCAATATTCATTTTTATAAGATTTTGAGATCCAATTTTTATCTTCTTCCTTTCTTTGCCTCCCCCCAAACACACCACTCAAGACAGCAAGTAATCTAATATACATTATACAGGTATAAGTTGGATACATAGGAGAGACATATAGGAACAAATGAAGGGGATGGTTTGAACTTAGGAAGTATAGAGAAACTAGAAGTCAAGAGACCAAGGAGTGAAGAAGACAGCCATAAGTCAGAGAGTATATAGATATTGGAGGTTAGTATAAAACAAGGAGCCAAAGCCAGACAAGAAGACAGGATGAATTAGAATTTTTTTTCCCCCCTGAGGCTGGGGGTAAGTGACTTACCCAGGGTCACACAGCTAGGAAGTGTTAAGTGTCTGAAACCAGATTTGAACTTGGCTCCTCCTGAATTCAGGGCTGGTGCTCTATGCACTGCGCCACCTAGCTGCCCCAACAGGATGAAATAAAATATCGACTATAAGAGATAAGATGATTTAGGAATGGACACAGCTGCTTCAAAGAGGAAGTTTCTCATAACAACACCTTATTTCCCCTGGGACTTTGAAACCCAAGGCCTGAAGGTTATTTTTGCAGCTTTCTCTCACCCCTTGTAGGGTAGATTAGGCAATTTTCCCATTTCCTCATGCCCATTGAAATGTACTATTCTGTGTCTGCTTTTTGCCAAATACTCAATAGATAATCCAAACATTTAATTGATATTTGCATATTAATTGGTTATAATTCATTCACAATCCTTTACTGAGTTCATACTTGCCTGGACAAAGTGTTGAGGGGGATACAAAGATGAATAGTACCCAGTTGCTATCCTCAAGGAGCTTCAGTGAAAGTAAGAAAGGTATCTAACCTAATATTTACAACATTTTAATGTTTTTTGTAAATTATTTAAGAAGTGCTATCCATGTAATATAATCATAGAATGGAAATTAACTATAAGATCATTTCATCTAACCCTCTCATTTTATATATGAGATAAAGATACTGAGAGACTAGTTGTATCTCTGATGAGACTAGGACTTAAGAGTTCTGTTATCTCTCCAAATAATGCTTTTTCATTGATTGTAAGTCTTCTGTGTTTATTCAAGGAAGTAAATCTAATGATGGATATAGCAGATGACTAGTCAGACAAGTGTTGCTCTTATTTAAGAGAAGGAATGTCTTTCAGTGACATTCAAATCCTATCAAGAGGACTATTAGCTTCCCAATCTATGCCTAAGGCTAAGTCTGGATCTAGACTGTTGTTTCAAGTTTCATTATTGTGTTCAGTGAAATGTGGAGGCATTCAAAGCTAATTCCAGTGTGGTTCCTAATAGGAGGATACCTGCTTAACCACCACCTCAGCAAACCACTTCCTTTTGTTATAGCTCATCAGGGTTAAGCTAGATTTGTAGGAGTACGGGAAACGGAAAAGGTGACTGAATGACATTGCATCTATTGGATTCATTCCACAAATATTTCCTGACTCCCTACTATGTACTTAAGGTTATTCCAGGACTATGTAAATGCAATGATTTACTCCATAGATTCACTCTTTCAGAGAAAACCCTGCTACTTGTTCCCTTCAGGGTTCTAGGAATATCACTGATCAGGAAAAATTTTAATGCTATCAGCTGATTCCCCATTCTGGTGAGTTTGTTCCATTGTTAGATGCCAAAAATCACCACTCCCAATTCTATCTAACCACTTACCCTTCATTAGCTTTTTCAAAAGATTTAGCAAGAACGCAACTGCTCATATTCATAGGCCCACTTTTCCCAATACTCTCTAGTGTGCCAAATATACAAAAGTGAACCAGTCTCTACTTTGCTCCTTCTTTCATGGAGTTTCCAATCCAGTAAAGAAAATAGATTGGGGGAGGTTGTGTTTAATGGTACATAGACCAGACTCAGAATTAGGACAATGCATTCAGATCCTAACCCTGACACATGGTGGCTATGTGAGCATGAGTGAGCCAGTTAAACATGCCAGTGCCAAAGGCAATTTTCTAAAAATGCAAATTGCTAATTTGCATATGTAAAGATATCATTTTCCCATAAACTTCCTGAAATCTCAAATTAGTACTGCCTGGTGAGATTTAGAATTAGGATAACTAAATGAAATTAGGTCTAGTGGCAGGTTCGGGGTACAGGGAGTCAAACAGAGCTTTCCTGCAACCCCTTTGGATTCTGTGCAAGGATACAGAGTTAAATGAGGTCTAGTAGCAGCACAGAGTCCCCTGTAAAACAATTTACAGACCCGAAAACCTAGATTGATAAAGGTTTATTATGGGGTTGGAAGTAAAGTTAAAGTCTAGTTAGTAAAAGGTGAAGGTGGCAATAAAAGGGCACAGGAAACAGGAGTCCAGTGGACAGAGATCCTTGGCAGGCAGGCATAAGGCTGCCATGTTAGGAACCTCTGCAAAGAGAGAGCTCCAGTTTGGCTCTCTTTATAATGAGAGATTTTAGCTAAAGGGGCCTGTGGATAGTGTCCCAAGTTGGCTCAGATGTCGGTGGGGGTTGTAAGAGCCCAGATCTCCTATTGGAATTCAAAAGGGCCCTTTTCACAGGATTTGTGAATTAAAGGTCCCATCTTCTTGAATTGATAATGCATCAGCTAGGAGAGGCTGTGAACCAGAAAGGATTAATTTCTTAAAGGGAACACAACCCACATCATACCTACTTCACAGAATTGTGGTGAGGAAAGGCCCACTGCAATCCTTAAGAATGCTACAGAATGAATGGATGTATATAAATATAAATTTGAGTTATTATGTATTTATAAAGTGAAACTAAAAGGGCAATCAAAATCCACTTTTTCAAAATTTGTAATCTCCCTTGAAACCTGCCATAATGCCCCTTCTACCATCCTCTTAGTTGAAAGCTTTGCCTCATACATACTTCACTAAAAAAAATGAGATTATTTGCAGAAACTTTCTCCCTCCTTCTTCATCTCATACTATTGAAATATCTTCTGCTTGGGAGCAGCTAGGTGGCGCAGTGGATAGAGCACCAGCCTTGAATTCAGGAGGACCTGAGTTCAAATTTGATCTCAGACACTTAACACTTCCTAGCTGTGTGACCCTGGGCAAGTCACTTAACTCCAGCCTCAAGGAGAAAAAAATCTTCTGTCCTATTTCATGTGAAGAGGTGGCCTTTCTTGCCAAAGCAAGAATTGCACAAATGACCCCATTCTGTCTCCTCTTTCCAGGAAATCTAACTATAAAACTATTATCTATTGCCTCCTCTTATCATCTCCACTCCCATTTATCTTTAATCTCTTCCTGTCTACAGACTGTTTCCCTACTACTTTCTTTTTTTTTTTTTTTTCTGAGGCTGGGGTTAAGTGACTGCCCCCTTCCCTACTACTTTCAAACATGACCATGTCTTTCCCATTCTCCAAAAAAAAAAAATTCTGACTGATCCATTTATTTCCCTCCATACCATTTTACTTAGTGATCTCATCCATTCAATTTCCTCTCTAGGCAGATGATTTTCAGGTCTAATTGTTCAAGCCTTATCTTTTTTTCCTGACTTACAGTCTTGTGTATTAGGTATCTTGAATTGAATGTTCCATAGATTTGTTAAACTTTTCATGTTCAAAACTGAACTTAACCATTTTTCTCCCCAAATCCCCACTCACTTTTCTCCCCAAAGTCACCCAGGTTTGTCCTCACTTCATTACAATATCCCCCAGTTTTGGCCAAGTCCTGTAGTTTTTCCTTTGTAACATTTCTTGTATAGTCTCCCCTCTCTTTTTTGACACTGCCACCACCCTGATGCAGGCTGGGCAGTAATGTTGACATAAGATTAGTGAAAACTACATCCTTTTTTAGTATCTTTTGTGTCCTTCCTGATTCCCTTAGCCTTGCCTGTGAGAGGGTGTGGTATTGTGGCTGGCTGCTTCCTGGAATGGGTGTTCATCTTTCTTATCTTTCATGTTTCTTAGTCCAGTCTGGCCAACAAATACTTATTGCATGAATGAGTTCAGGGAAATGTTCAGGTACAGGGTTTCTATCCTATTGGTATGCAAATAATTTGATAGTAAGAAAAGCAGGCTTCCAGAAAGAAAAAAAATTTTTCCTTTGCCAACTTTGATTTTCATTTTGATTACCTGCTAGCTTTCACACTGCTATATAAGTAAATTTTTTGCTACTGCTCTGCTTTTCTTAGCCAACATCTAGGAAATATGTAGCTAATCTCACTGGGTGCAGTGGAAATGACAAGAAGAAGCATTCTAAGTATCTATTATATATACAGAGCACTCCATGGCACTAAGGAAGAAGACCACATCCAAAGCCAGTAAAACCTGGTTTCAAAACCTAGTTCTGATACTAGCTAGGGACCCTGAGTTAATCTCACTGAGCTCTAGTTTTTCATTTATAAATTGTAAGTGATGATATTAGACCTATTTATTAATACTATAACTCTTGTGTCAGAGTCCCCCAAAACTTCCTGACTTGCAGAGATTTGTAGGGGCTAAACCAATAGGACCTTTTTAGCTCTTTGGTTCATTCAACCCCTACTTGGAATTAGGAAATCTCCAAATCAAGTTTAGCTAAAACTCATGCCAAAAGAATGTTGAGATTCTCTGTATGTAGAAGTCCACTATTTAAATGCAATCTTCTCTTGGTGTGGTTCTCTTTTGCATATTGAAATGTTCATATTTATTAATAATTAGGATAATTAAAAAATGTAAAGCATTTTGAAGAAAAAATTTGGTCAAAACAATAATTGAGGCATCCTTGTGTTTTATTTGTCCCTAAATGTTAAGTAAACCCATACTTATTTGGTTTGCATACCCAACCACCTCCTTATTTCTGCATCTATTATAATATTCTCATTATAAATCTACTACAAATAATAACTGACATTTATGTAACCAATTCATCTAAAATATTCTCATCCCTTAGACTGTTATTAATTATTGTGATTGTGCTAATGAGCACAACAATTTCCTTGTCTATACCCCTTCAGAGGAACTTGAACAAATGTTATTATATTAATCAACATCCTTATTAAAACAGATTATCGGGACTGAAGTCAAGAAAGACTCATTTTCCTGAGTTCAAATCTACCCTTAGATGCTTTTTAGCTATGTGACTCTGAACAAGTCACTGTGTCCTGTTTGCTTCAATTTTCTCATCTATTAAATGAGCTAATTTAATTTAAATGGGCCTTGGTTTTCTCATCTGTACAAAGAAAGAATTGGACTAGATGACCACCAAGGACCATTCTAACCCTAAATGAGTCAACCCAAGTCAACAAGTATTTATTAAAGACTTAATATGTACCAGGTATGGGTGCTATTATCTTTTCCACTGGAAATTTTTCATCTCAATTACCCTACCTGATTCCTAGATAATGTCTAAGGTATCAGACCTTTAATTCTTCATTTTTAGAGAGAAATAAACTGAATTTTAGAGAAGTCATATGCCCAAGGAAAAAGGCTAACAAATGATAGGATATAAACCCAGCTCTTATTTTAAAAAAATTTTTGTGAATGTTTTTGTTTTCTATATCCTCGTAGTATCCACCAGTATCTCTTCCTTACACCTTCCCAGACATGCATTTCACATACCAAACAGTACTTTTAAAGATAAAAAAACGGAGAAGGGGGTGGGGGGAAGAATAACCAATCATTACTCTGTAATAGTCTGAAAACATGCATAAAATGTAACAGCTTCAGACCTACCTGTAAAAAGGAATGGGTTTTGTATTGGGTGGGAGGGGGAGGTTAAGCTTGATTTGTGTAACTCTGCCTCTGTGTGTGTGTGTGTATAGGAACATGTGTCTTTCCTTTTAAATTGTAGATATTGTATACATTATTTTCTTGGCTCTACTTTATCAGTTTCTGTAAATCTTTCCATGCATCTCTATATTCATCACATTCATCATTTGTTACATTATAGTAATATTCTAGTGCATTCATGTGCCCCGATTTGTTTAGCCATTCCTCCACTGAAGGGCAAAACTACTTTATTTCCAATTCATTGCTATCATAAAACAGGATGTAGAAAACCTAGCTTCTAATTCTAAGTGCTCCTTCTTCTGTACCACATTGATTCCCATCTAGTCTTCACTAAATATATATTTTTTAATTATAATTTTTGACAGTATATATGCATGAGTAATTTTTATTTTTTATAACATTATCCCTTGTATTCATTTTTCCAAATTATCCCCTCCCTCCCTTTATTCCCCTAGATGACAGGCAATCCTATACATTTTACATGTGTTACAATATAACCTAGATACCATATATGTGTGTAAATCCCACTTTCTTGTTGCACATTAAGTATTAGATTCCGAAGGTACATGTAACCTGGGTAGATAGACAGTAGTGCTAACAATTTACATTCACTTCCCAGCTTTCCTTCTCTGGGTGTAGTTGTTTCTGTCCATCATTGATCAACTGGAAGTGAGTTGGATCTTCTTTATGTTGAAGATATCCACTTCCATCAGAATACATCCTCATACAGTATCATTGTTGAAGTGTCTAATGATCTCCTGGTTCTATTCATTTCACTCAGCATCAGTTGATGTAAATCTCTCCAGGCCTCTCTATATTCCTCCTGCTGGTCATTTCTAACAGAGCAATAATATTCCATAACCTTCATATACCATAATTTACCCAACCATTCTCCAATTGATGGACATCCATTTGTCTTCCAGTTTCTAGCCACTACAAAAAGGGCTGCCACAAACATTTTGGCACATACTGGTCCCTTTCCCCTCCTCAGTATTTCTTTGGGATATAAGCCCAATAGCAGCAATGCTGGGTCAAAGGGTATGCACAGCCCGATAACTTTTTGGGCATAGCTCCAAATTGCTCTCCAGAATGGCTGGATTCTTTCACAACTCTACCAACAATGTATTAGTGTCCCAGTTTTCCCACATCCCCTCCAACATTCATCATTATTTGTTCCTGTCATTTTAGGCAATCTGACAGGTGTGTAGTGGTATCTCAGAGTTGTCTTAATTTGCATTTTCTCTGATCAGTAGTGATTTGGAACACTCTTTCATATGAGTGGAAATAGTTTCAATTTCATCATCTGAGAATTGTCTGTTCATATCCTTTGACCATTTATCAATTGGAGAATGGTTTGATTTCTTATAAATTAGGGTCAGTTCTCTATATATTTTGGAAATGAGGCCTTTATCAGAACCTTTAACTGTAAAAATATTTTCCCAATTTGTTACTTCCCTTCTAATTTTGTTTGCATTAGTATTGTTTGTACAGAAACTTTTTAGTTTGATGTAATCAAAATCTTCTATTTTGTGATCAATAATGATCTCTAGTTCTCCTCTGGTCATAAATTCCTTCCTCCTCCACAGGTCTGAGAGGTAGACTATTCTATGTTCCTCTAATCTATGATCTCATTCTTTATGCCTAAATCATGGACCCATTTTGATCTTATCTTGGTATATGGTGTTAAGTGTGGATCCATATCTAATTTCTGCCATACTAATTTCCAGTTTTCCCAACAGTTTTTTTCAAATAATGAATTTTTATCCCTAATGTTGGTATCTTTGGGTTTGTCAAAGACTAGATTGCTATAGATGTACCCTTTTTTGTCCTTTGTACCTAATCTGTTCCACTGATTGACTGGTCTATTTCTTAGCCAATACCAAATGGTTTTGGTGACTGCTGCTATATAATATAGCTTTAGATCAGGTATACCTAGACCACCTTCATCTGACTTTTTTTTTCATTAGTTCCCTTGAAATTCTCGACCTTTTATTCTTCCATATGAATTTTGTTATTTTTTCTAGGTCATTAAAATAGTTTCTTGGGAGTCTGATTGATATAGCACTAAATAAATAGATTAGTTTGAGGAGTATTGTCATCTTTATTATATTCGCTCGGCCTATCCAAAAGCATCGAATGTCTTTCCAATTATTTAAATCTGATTTAATTTTTGTGGTATATGGATTCCCAACTATTTTATACTCTCAACATTTGTTTGGAATGGAATTTCTCTTTATATCTCTTGCTGTTGCATTTTGTTGGTGATATTTAAAAATGCTGAGGATTTATGTGGATTTATTTTGTATCCTGCAACTTTGCTAAAATTCTGAATTATTTCTAATAGCTTTTTAGCAGAGTCTTTGGGGTTCTCTAAGTATACCATGATGTCATCTGCAAAGAGTGATAATTTGATTTCCTCATTTCCTACTCTAATTCCTTGAATCTCTTTCTTGGTTCTTATTGCTGAGGCTAGCGTTTCTAGTACTATATTGAATAGTAATGGTGATAGTGGGCAACCTTGTTTCACTCCTGATCTTACTAGGAAAGGTTGCAGTTTATCTCTATTGCATGTTATGCTTACTGACGGTCGTAAATATATGGTCCTGATTATTCTAAGGAATAGTCTATTTATTCCTATACTCTCAAGCATTTTTAGTAGGAATGGATGTTGGATTTTATCAAATGCTTTTTCTGCATCTATTGAGATGATCATATGGTTTTTATTAATTGATTATTAATATGGTCAATTATACTATTAGTTTTCCTAATATTAAACCAGCCCTGCATTCCTGGTATAAATCCTACTTGATCATAGTGTATTATCCTGGGGATGATTTTCTGAATTCTTTTTGCTAATATCTGCTAATATTCATTAAGGAAATTGGTCTATAGTTTTCTTTCTCAATTTTCAATCTACCTGGTTTAGGTATTAGTACCATGGGTCTGTGTCATAAAGGAGTTTGGTAGGACTCCTTCATCCCCTATTTTTTCAAATAGTTTATATAACATTGGGGCTAATTGTACTTTAAATGTTTGGTAGAATTCACATGTAAATCCATCTGGTCCTGGGGATTTTTTCCTGGGGAGTTGATTAATAGCTTGTTCTATTTCTTTTTTCTGAAATGGGACTATTTAAGCAATTTATCTCCTCCTCTGTTAATCTAGGAAGCCTATATTTTTGGAGGAAGTCATCCATTTCACTTATCAAATTTATTGGCATAAAGTTGGGCAAAGTAACTCATTATTTCTCTAATTTCCTCTTCATTGGTGGAAAGATCCCCCTTTTCATTTGTAAGACTAACAATTTGATTTTCCTCTTTCCTTTTTCTGATCAGATTTACCAAACGTTTATCTAATTTATTGGCTTTTTCATAAAACCAACTCTTGGTTTTATTTATTAATTCAATAGTTTTTTTGATTTCTCCTTTTAATTTTTGTATTTCAAGTTTGATTTTTGGTTGGGGGTTTTTAATTTGGTCTTTTTCTAGCTTTTTAAGTTGCAGGCCCAATTCATTAATCTTCTCTTTCTCTATTTTGTTCAAGTAAGCCTCTAAAGATATAAAATTTCCCCTTATTACTGCTTTAGCTGCATCCCACAGATTTTGGTATGATGTCTCATCATTGTCATTATCTTGGGTGAAATTGTTTCTATAATTTGCTGTTTCACCCAGTCATTCTTTAAGATGAGATTATTCAGTTTCCAATTACTTTTTGGTCTATTTACCCCTAACTTCTTACTGAATGTAGCTTTTATTGCATTGTGGTCTGAGAAGAAGGCATTTATTATTTCTGCCTTCCTGCATTTAATTTTGAGATCTTTATGTCCTAATATATGGTCAATTTTTGTATAGGTTCCATGAATTGCTGAGAAGAAAGTATATTCCTTTCTATTGCCATTCAGTTTTCTCCAAAGGTCTATCATACCTAGTTTTTCTAATGTTTTATTTACTTTTTTAATTTCTTTCTTATTTGTTTTGTGGTTTGATTTGTTTAAATCTGAGAGTGCAAGGTTGAGATCTCCCACTATTATATTTTTACTGTCTATTTCTTCTTGCAACTCTCTTAACTTCTCCTTTAGAAAGTTATGTACTATACCACTTGGTGCATATATGTTTTGTATTGATATGGCTTCATTGTTTATGCTACCTTTTAGCAAGATATAGTTTCCTTCCTTATCTCTTTTAATTAGATCAGCTTCTGCTTTTGCTTGATCTGAGATAAGGATGGCTACCCCTGCTTTTTTGGCTTTACCTGAAGCATAATAAATAGATTCTGCTCCAACCTTTTACCTTTACTCTATATGTATCTCCCTGCTTTAAGTGTGTTTCCTGTAAACAACATATTGTAGGGTTCTGACTTTTGGTCCAGTTTGCTATAGGATAGGAGAGTTCATCTCATTCACATTTACAGTTAAGATTACTAATTCTGTATTTCCTGCCATCATATTATCCCCAGATTATGCTTTTTCCCTTGACCCCCCTGAACCCCTTCCCCAATAATTTATAGGCCCCACTTGTGACGCACAGCCCTCCCTTTTTAGTATCCCTCCCCCCTCCTTCCAAGTTCCTTCCTTTATTCTCCTTTTCCTTTTCCCTTTTCCTCTCCCCCCTTTTAATGAGGTAAGAGAGAATTCTCTGAAAAACAAATATGTCCATTATTTACTCTTTGAGCCTATTCTGATGAGAACAAGATTCACACAATGTTTCTCCCCTTCTCTAAATTCCCTCAGATATGGTATATTTTCTATGCCTCTTCCTGGGATGTAGTTTCCCTCTTTTTATCACTCCTTCCCCTTTTTCTGATATTACCCCCTTCCCTTTACTACTCCCCCCCCCTTTTTTTTATATCAGTAAAATCAAATTATCCATGCATACTTTCTATATACCCACAACAGAGATACAGTTCTCAAGGGTTCTGTGTACCGTTTTCTGTTTCTCTTCAGTCTTGTGGATGTAGATCAAATGTTTTGTTTGTCTGGTTTTTTTCTTAGAAACATATGGAATTCCTTTGTTTCATTAAATGACCATCTTCTTCCATGGAAGAAAATGCTAAACTTAGCTGGGTAGTTTATTCTTGGTTGCAATCCTTGATCTGTTGCCTTTCGGAATATCAGGTTCCAGACCCTTTGTTCTTTTAATGTGGAGGCAGCCAGATCTTGAGTGACCCTTATTGTGGCCCCTTGATATTTGAATTGCTTTTTTCTAGCTGCTTGCAATATTTTTTCCTTTGTGTGGTAATTCTGCAGCTTAGCCACAATATTCCATGGAGTTCTTTTTTTAGGGTCTTTTTCAGAAGGTGTTCAATGAATTCTTTCAATGCCTATTTTCCCTTCTGTTTCTATTATCTCTAGACAGTTCTCTTTGATGATTTCCTATAAAATAGAATCTAGGCTCTTTTTTTGGTCATAGTTTTCAGGAAGTCCAATGATCCTCAGATTATCTCTCCAAGATCTATTTTCCAGGTCTATAGATTTCCCCAGTAAGTATTTGATGTTATTCTCCAGCTTTTCATTTTTTTTTTTTTGTTTTGTTTGACTGATTCTTGGGTTCTCAATGAATCATTCATTTCTATTTGTTCCGTCCTGATTTTTAATGAGTTATTTTCTTCATTCACATTTTTTAGTTCTTTTTGTATATGCCCAATTGAGTTTTTAAATGAATTATTTTGCTCTATTGAATTTTTTTCCATTTCCCTAATTTTTTTTAGAGAATTATTTTCTTTTTCCAATTCAGAAATCCTACTTTCTTGAGAATTTTTTCTTTTCCAATTCAGAAATCCTACTTTCCTGTGATTTTTTTTAACCTTTTCTAATTCACAAATTTTGTTTCCCTGCATCTCCTGTGAATTCTTTATTTTTTCCAACTCAAATTTCAGAACTTTGTTATTCTCTATCATAGCTTCTTTTTCCTTTCCCCATTTTTCTTCAAACTCTCTTAACTTTTTAATAGTCTCTTCTAAGAGAGAGTTATGTGATGGGGGCAGGTATCGTTCCCCTTTAGGCTGTTATCTGCTGACTCTCTGCTATTAACTTCCTCTGGGTTGGATACCCGCTCTTTCTTTGTGTAGAAGGAATCAATGGTTCTCTTTAGCTTTTTACTCATGGTTAAAAAATCTTTTGGGGTCTGCCCTTGGGGTAAGAAGTTTATTTATTTCTTTACCAGCTTCCTCCCAGACTGGATGGATGCAGTGGCCCCTGTGCCTGATCTAAGAGATAGCTCTGGGAGAGAGTTCCCCTCCCCCTCCCTGGAAGTGCCTCAGAGGTGATTAGTACAGCTGTGCTGTGAGGATCGCCCAGTGAAGGATCCCACTGTGTGTCCTAGAGACTTCCCTGAGGTTTAAGACTGAACAGTAAAGGCGACACAAAGCCCAGCCAATGTGTCCTGTGGGGCATGGATATTAGCAGCTGACATGAAAAGTCCCTGCGCTCAAACTGGAAGTATCTGCCCAGAAACCATGGTCCCTATTTCTGGGGGAAGTCCGCTTCTCTGGGACTTTGGTGGCTGAGTTTCACAGCCTCCAGCCAAGCCTGGCACTATGTGGATTAGATGTTGCTGTGTCCCCGCTGTTCAAGCTCTTAACTACCCCAAGGTGAAGCCCTGGACAGCAGAAAGCGGCTGCACAGCCTTGCCGAGATCTGTTAGGTCACTTCCAGATTGGGGTGGTTCTAGTATCTGGCTTTATATTTTAAAGTGGCTTGATTTCTCTTCTGAACTGCTGTTTTATAAATGAATTGAACCGACCTTTTCTGTTGAAACTCCAGATTCTCTTCAGCTGGTAAGTCGTGCTTCCAGTCCTTGTGGTTTCTATCAGTCCAGAGTTATTTTTGAGGCTGATTTAGCTAATTGGTAATGAGGGAAGAAAGGAGCTTACAAAATCGCATGTATCTTCTTGCAATCTTGCAGTCTTCACTAAATATAATTTGACCTTCATTTACCTTAAACAGAACACTTATGTATACTGAATTCATATGCTTTTTGACTCAGAAATCCCATTACCTAGACATAGCCTTCAAGAAAGTTAAATATAGATTGCATATATATTGGACTACTGTTAAAAATTCTATTTGTTTGTTTAATATATTTAGTTATTTCCGAATAAGACACTAATTTTCAGCTACTATGAAAGAAGTTATTACAAATACAGTACTCCTAAAGCCTTTTGTAACACTGTTTTTGTAGATTTCCTCTTTCTTTGATCTCTTTTGGGATTTAGGCACAGTGGCCATATAACTGGATCAAACAATATGACTAGTTTAATCATTTTTGGTGGTGGCAGAGAGGTAGGGTGGAGTAGAGAAACAACAGTTCTGATTTGCTTTCCAAGATGGCTAGACCAATTAATAGCTTCATCAATAGAGCAATAACAAACCCCTCCAACATTTGCCATTTTTCTTTCCCCAACACTTTTAATCTGATGTGGTGATTTGTATTTTTCTAATTACTACTAATTTAGAGAATTTTATATGGTTGTTGATAGGTTGCATTACTTCCTTTAAAAATTTATTCTACTTTAATCTTAAAGAAGGGAAAGGGACCTGTATGTGCAAGAATGTTTGTGGCAGCCCTCTTTGTAGTGGCTAGAAACTGGAAACTGAGAGGATGCCCATCAATTAGAGAATGGCTGAATAAATTGTGGTATATGAATATTATGGAATATTATTGTTCTGTAAAAAATGACCAACAGGATGATTTCAGAAAGGCCTGGAGAGACTTACATGAACTGATACTGAGTGAAATGAGCAGGACCAAGAAATCATTATATACTTCAACAACAATACTGTATGATGATCAATTCTGATGGACGTGGCCATCTCCAACAATGAGATGAACCAAATCAGTTCCAATAGAGCAGTAATGAATTGAACCAGCTACATCCAGCGAAAGAACTCTGGGAGATGACTATGAACCACTACGTAGAATTTCCAATTCCTCTAATTTTGTCCACATACATTTTGGATTTCCTTCACAGGCTAAATGTACACTATTTCAAAGTCCGATTCTTTTTATTCAGCAAAACAACTGTTTGGTCATGTATATATATATATATATATATATATATATATATATATATATATATTGTATTTAATTTATACTCTAACATATTTAACTTGTATTGGTCAACCTGCCATCTGGCGGGGGGGAAGGAGGGGAAAAATTGGAACAAAAGGTTTGGCAATTGTCAGCGTTGTAAAATTACCCATGTAAATATCTGGTAAATAAAAACTATTAAAAAAAATTATTCTACTTTATAGAACCTGATAAAATCATAATTTTTTTTAGACATAAACTAGATAGTATTTACATACATATGCATATAGGTACACACAATATATATTTGTTTCATTAAATGTTTCCTATTTACATTTTTTTAAAAAAAAATTATTTAAATGTTTGGGTTCCAGATTCTATCCCTCCCTTCCCTCTTCCCCTTCCCCTTCCCTAAAATGGTAAGTAATCAGATCTTTTATACATTTGTGATTATGTGTAACATTTCCAAATTAATCATTTTGTATAAGACTTGAATAAAAGAAAAAAAAAAAAACGAAAGAAGTAAAAAATAGCATTTATCATTCTGTATTTAAACAATATCAATTCTTTCTCAGAAAATATGCTTCTTCATTAGTCCTTTGGAATTGTCTTGGATAACTGTATTGCCTTGAATAGTTATCATTCACAGTTTTTCATGGAACAAGATAGCTGTGCTTTGTACAGTTTTGTAGAATTATTTTCCTCTAAATTTTTGTATATCTTTTCCCATGCTATTGACTCTTTTTTTCCCCACGATTTTCTTGCATTACTTTCATTTGTTTTCCCAATTTTTCTTTTACTTCTCTAATTTGCCTTTTAAAATCTTTTAAAGTTTTTTTGGGGGAATTCTTTTTTGGTCCTGAAACCAAATTACATTGTTCTATGAGGTTTTACATGTAGTCATTTTGACACTTGTTATCTTCTAAGTTTATGCTTTGATCCTTCCTGTCATCATAGTAACTTTTTATAGTCAAATTTTTTGTGGTTGTATGCTGGTTTTTTCTTGTCTTTTTTTGTGATTTAGTGTTTTTAATGTAAGAGTTGGACTTTGATCCTGCGCTGTCCCAAGATTTTTGTGTTGGAGCCCGGAATCTTACTGCTAGCTTTTACTGGGCTTTAGGGCTTAGCTGTTAGTTTTCACTGGAAAGTAGGCTATCCTTCTGGCTTCTGTTGGGTGGGTGGGGGTGTTGCTTTCTTCCTGTTGGCCTCCCCTGGATATGGGATTTAGCTGTAGGACAGCCCTACGTCTGGGGTCTTTCTGCTGGGTTGCTATGGAAACAGTGCCTCTTTTCTGGAAGGCCCCAGTGATGGGGATCTTGCTGTAGGCCAGCCTTACAGAGGGATTTCATTACTGGTCTGCAATGGAATTAAGGCATCCCTGTCTGGTGCTTTGTGCTGGAGAATGGATCTTGTGAGGCACAGACTGTTCTCTTACTTATCTAGCGGCTGATTTGCAGGAGGGCAGGGTTTTGCTGATTGATTGCCTTAGGCGTGGAACTTTGTTGTGAAGCTACCTGCTACACTCCCCTCTCATTCCTGTGAGACAGACCTTTCCTGTCAGGATGGTAAGCTGATTCCCTGCTCCTAAATCAATTCTCAGTAGGTTTTCTGATTAATTTAGTAGGGCTTCAGAGGGTTCTTTCCTCACTCTGCCATCTTGGCACTGGAAATAAATAATTCATTAGATAAAAGATCTAGAACATTAAGGGAAGTTGTGAAAAGAGGGAAGATCAAAAGAATAGTACTTTAAGGTCTCAAATTATATTCTAAAGTAGCAGTCCTCAGAGAGGCAGATCAAACAGACTAGGGGGAAAAAGTATTAGAATCAGACAATTCAATTCAATAGTCCACTGTACAATTATCTTATTTAAGAAAGAACTATTGCCTTTTAGTTTAAAACTGGTGGGAAAACAGGCAGAAATTTGGCTTAGACCAATGCCAGATTTTACTCAAAAATACATTCTAAATGGATAGTATTAATATTAAAGATCATATTTGAAAGATCAATGTAAAAATTAGAAGGGGAAAAGATCATATACCTTTCACAGTTAATGAAGCTATTTTTAAACAAACAAGGAATAGAGGTCATTACCAAAGATAAAACTGATAATTTTGATTATATAAAACTGAAAACATTCTGCACAAACAAAATTTCATTGAGAGAAGGGAAATCTTTGTATCAAATTTCTCTGATAAGTGTTTATTATCAAAAGTATTTAGACAATTCTCATTTCCCAATAAATAAATGATCAAAAGATTTAAACTAAGAGTTCTCAAAAGAAATTTAAGGTATTAACAGCCATGTAAAAGAATACTTAAAATCATTAACAAAAAGAAAAATGCAAATAACTGAAGCTTTACCTCATACCTTGAAGTTGCCAAAAATGAAAAAGATGTCAATATTCAATTTAGGAGAGACTGTGAAAATATAGGCATTGGTGGTAAAGCTGCAAATCATTATAATCATTTTGGAAAATAATGTATAATTATGTAAATTAAATAATTAAAATACTAGTACTCCTTGAACCAGAGATTTAAGTAATAGACTTAAACCCCAAGGAAACCATTGATAGAAGAAAATTCCACATATCACAAAATATGTGTAGCACACTTTTTGTGGGGAATGGCAAAAATTGGGAGCAAAATAAATGTCCATCATTTGGAGAAAGCCTAAACAAACTGAATCTGATGGAATATTACTGTTTTATAAGAAATGATGAATGTAAAGAAGAATGGAAAAATCTACATGACCTGATGCAGACACACACACGTTAATCTTACTAAGTTTTTAAGAAAAAAACTGGTTCAAAAGAAAAAATACTAAAAATCATCACCCCACACTTACAGAAATGGAAGTTCCACAAGTGTTTTACATTGTATATATTTCTATATCTTTTGAATATATTAGTTTTGCAGGCATGACTTTATTGTAGGCTTTCTCTTTTTTTTTTTTTTTTTTCTTTTTCTGAGGCTGGGGTTAAGTGACTTGCCCAGGGTCACCCAGCTAGGAAGTATTAAGTGTCTGAGACCAGATTTGAACTAGGGTCCTCCTGAATTCAAGGCTGGTGCTCTATCCATTGCGCCACCTAGCTGCCCCTTGTTGCTGTTCATCCTTCATTTTTTTTTTTTTTTTGTTTCCCCCCCCCCCCAGGCTGGGGTTAAGTGACTTGCCCAGGGTCACACAGCTAAGTGTCTGAGACCAGATTTGAACTCGGGTCCTCCTGAATTCAGGGCTGGTGCTCTATTCACTGTGCCACCTAGCTGCCCCCCGTAGGCTTTCTCTTAATTCAAAATCAAGATTGGGATACATTGAAACACTCATAAGTCATTGAACAAATAATTTACAAAAGGAGGTTTGTATTTGCCTACCATAGCAAGTACTTGCAAGAAGTATCCAAGATAATTACTTCACAATGTGTTTCAAAACTACTTTCTCAGGATTATCAACCCTAACCCTATTCTATTTCCTATTCTGTCTTATCCTCCCTTCTCTCATCAACCATTTTATTCCTTCATATCTTAATCAATCTTCAAGGCCCAACTCAAATTCCTTTTTTACTATAGTCAGAAAATAGAAGAGTTTCCAAAGCTTGCATCTTTTTTTCAGGGCCCATGCTCTATTTCAATCATAAGAAGGGGTTCTTGATCCTGTAAGGTATCTTTGGGGTCTTTGAATCTGCCAAGTGCAGATTTTCAAGGTGATGTAAATGGAAATGTTATCTATTTAGCAAAACAAAGATGCCAAGAGCCAATCTCCCATGTTGACCACCATATTTTGGGGGAATATAAAGGGTGAGAATTAAGAGGCACAATGGATGGAGTCCTGGTCCTGGAATCAAAACAACCTGACTGATTTCAGATACAGCCATAAGAACTTACTAGCTATGTAACTGTGGGCATATTATTTAATCTTTGCCTGACTCAGTTTCCTCACTTGTAAAATGGGAATAATAAAGAGTACCTACCTCCCAGATAAGGATCAAATGAGATATTCTTTGTAAAGTGCTTTTTTAAATTTCAAATTTGCTTATATAAATGCTGTTAATAAGAGGCCATGTAGACAGCACAGTTTTTGAAGATGTCATTCAGGGTATTGCTCTGTGAGAGAAGCAGTGAACAAGCTTCTCCCAAAGTGCTTCATAGAGAAATGAGCAAAAGATGCAGGCAAGATGAACCATACTGTGCCAGCTAGATCTAAAGTTATGCTTGTAAACATAGTTGAAAGGAACTGAGGAGTGGAACAGCAGATAAGTGAGGTGAGAATCAACATATTCTGACCAGAACACTGATGCCAGATGATCTGGGCTCCCATGTCTCTAAAATAAGGGTGATTCTTGTCTGGTCTCTGCAGAATATCTTCATGCTTCTTCGGAAAGTCCTCATCCTTCAAGGACTTTCCCTTGGGATCCAGCTGAAATGGCAACCTATCAACAAAGATAGGATTTTTGTGAAGAGTTTAATGTTCCCTGAAATGGTGGCACTGGATTTCACCCTATCCAGGAAACAAAGCTTCCTCTGTGTTTTGGCATCCAAGATCTCTGCCTTCATGGCTCTTTGTCACCCATGGGCTGCTCTCCACTTTCTGTGGTGTCTTAGCTCATGACCTCAAATGTCTTTCTCAATGAAGCCTTCTCTTATTCCCCTCTGTCCTTACTGCCAGGTCTTGGATCTTTCACTGAGCTTTTTTTGTACCTCTCCTATGCACTTGTTTGAATATGCATTAAATTTATTTGGGTACATTCCTGTCATCTAAGGATCAAACTAACTAATCCTAGAAAGGCTCATCCTGTGTAGATTGGCCCTTAGGGGATGAATTTTTGGCCACAAAAATTTATGAAAACCATGTAGTAAGGTGTGGAGAGGTTGCCATATCCATTAGTAGAGGGAAAATGGACAGATAAAAATCAGAGATCCCTGAAC
This sequence comes from Sminthopsis crassicaudata, assembly GCF_048593235.1. Lineage (NCBI taxonomy): Eukaryota > Metazoa > Chordata > Mammalia > Dasyuromorphia > Dasyuridae > Sminthopsis > Sminthopsis crassicaudata. Next base: position 220,694,708 of record NC_133618.1, read on the forward strand.
TATCAACAAGGACAAATCCCTAGGGAATAATTTTTAAAGTTGGAATAGTATTGTGGCTAATTTCCATTCCCCTGGAGCCAGGGACGATTGAATAAAAGATCAGCTTGGTGGTATTTCAGAATGCCTGGCTAGGATTTCTTGAAAAAGTCAGAAAAGAGATAGAGGTCTTGTTCCTGCTGTGGGCACAGTGAGATGGTGTGCCAAGGACAAAGAGTCCTCCAACTCTAAGAGGCCTCCTCAGCAGAAAAGCCCCATCCTTTGAACATGTCAAGGCTAGAGGCTGGAAATGAACCAATCTATGGGATGTTTTTAAAAGGAAATAACTCTTCATGTAACCTTTTTACTCTTCAGTCTTAAATCTTGGGATCTACTCAACAGAAACACCATCTGCAGAACACAATGCATCCAAAGCATGGATTGATGAATACCCTGAAGAAAGGCAAGACACAATGTGCCCAAAAGTGGCTGAAGTAGACTAACTGAATGCTCTGCAGATGGGTTGGTTATTTATGGGAAAAGATCCATGTTCCCCAAATAGCTGCCAGCCCAAAGAAGCATTTAAAGTCTAAAACTCAGCCATATTTCAGGGATTTTTTCTGAATATTAATAATGCTGGGAAGAATGTGGAGGAGATTTTCATTTTTTCAGGTACAGATATGATTGCTTAAAATGTTGATGGGGCTGATAGTGGTAAAATAGCAATAATACTTCACTATATTTTGTCCAAACACTGCAAATATTCTTAGAAAGCTAAAAAGAGAATATCATCTCATAAGGTATAAATGATGCTAAATTTTTAAAAAGCACTCAGTTTCAAACTTTTTTCCCTGCACCACTAACCAGTGATGTGACATCAGATCATTTTTTCTCTGTCTTTGGCTTTCATTACCCCACAACAAAACAAATTTTTCTTGAGATTTCAAAGTCACTACTGTTATTATATTCTTTAATAAAATAATTTCTATCTCTAACATCACCCTATATTTCTAGGGTTACAGATCCTTTCTCTTGGTTTTAGTTTCTTCATCTGTCAAAGGAGGGAATTGTAAAAGAGAACATAAAAGCATCAAGATCCCTGCGATCTCTAACATTCGTTATCTTTTATGATGGGAAACTAATAATGGTTGCCATTCAAGTGAATAGATGTGGCTGAATAGATGCTGTATGAAGGTTTCTGTCTGGTGTATCCACAAGACTGCTCTGTTATTTGACTATGTTCCCTTTTTATAGACTTGATACTCTCTATGACTAGGTTTTACCACTTTAATGACTGCCTAGGATTGTGAGCTGGTAACTCAACAAGGATTAGTGATTAGCCAGAGAGAAAAAAGGGAAATACTAAAAAGTCCGGACAGCCCAGTGACCTTTCATGTTCTCTTTGGTTCTGCTCTTTTCTTGTTTTTTCCTCATATTTGCCCACTATCCCATCACCACCTCAAGCTCTCTCTGCAACAAAATGACATGTGACCAAGGTGAATTCAAACTCAGGTTCTGTGATTACACATTCAGTACTCTGGACTATTTGTATCATGCATTATTTTATTTGATCTTCATAATATCTTAAAAAATAGGTAGGGTATGTATTACCTCCATTTTATAGAAGAGGAGAATGAAACTCAGAGTTTTAGTCACTTGCCTAAGGCCACACAGCTAGTAAGGGAAAGAGCCAGAATTGGAACCCAAGTCTTCTGATTCTTAATGCAGGGTTATTTCACTCCTACTTTATCATTCATGATGTGTGTGGGCCAATTGAAGCAATCACCCAAGTACATAGTTTCTCATCTCCTGTATTGCTTGAATAAACATTTATCTGCTTTGATTGTTTCTAGGATTCTTTCTGAATGAATAAATGCTACAGTTAATAAATCTTATTAAATAAGTATTCTCTTTAGGGAGTAGCCCTCTTTTCATAGTGTAACTTTTCCAAACACTTGATTCCTGGACATGTGTCTTACCCGAGTTTCATTGTCTAACTGCTCCAATAAACAATAGGCTATAACAGCAAGCAAATGAAAGTTTTGGAAAGGATGGAACTTTTGAATTGGAACTTGTGCAATGAAAAGACATTGAAGTGGATCCAGATTTCTTAAAATGGTGGCTCACTCTACGCAAATATTAAATCACAAAATAGGACCCTGGGTCTACTCAAGTGACTATTGGCTTCATGTTTCCATTTTACACTTCCTTCTGGTTTGAAAATGTAATGCATTATTCCCTCAGACCTCACAGACAGAAACCCAGGAGGTCTTGTTACAATCTCAAAGCCAGAGGTGCTTTTGTGTGCTCTTTTACAACTCCCTCCTTTGACAGATGAAGAAACTAAAACCAAGAGAAAGGATCTATAACTCTACAAATGAAGGGTGATGTTAGAGATAGAAATGATTTTATCAATCAAAGAAAAACCTTCCCTAGATGGCAGATAGTCCCACACATGTTAAATATATTAAAGTATATGTTAAATACAATATATGTGAGTATAATCTATTTCTAAAGTACTCTTCAGCTCTAGAATCTTATAATCCCTTCAATGAGCAAATATTAAGTCAAATCCTCTCATCTACACAAGACTAGTAGTTGGAGCTAAGATGAAAAATGATATTATGGAAGAAAAACATTAATTTGGCATGTAAATGGCATTTTAAAATTTATGAAGCATTTTATTTACAGTGACCCAATAAGCTTATAAGATTAGTAATGCAGACATTATTATGATTGCTTTTCTGTTGTTGGTACCTGTGATTTCATTTTTGTTGTTGTTCAATCATGTCCAACTTTTAACAACCCCATTTGGGGTTTTCTTGGCAGAGATATGGCAATGATTTGCCATTTCCTTCTCCAGCTCATGCTACAGATGAGAACTCTGAGACAAACAGGGTAGGTGACTTTTTCAGGGCCATACCTAGACAATATCTGAGGTTGAATTTGAACTTAGGTCTTCCTGACTCCAGGCCCAGCATTCTATCCACTGTACCACCTAGCTGTCTCCATGATTCCAGAGCTAAAGGGAAGTTTTCTATACATTTGCAGAGCTACAATTATTCCATGAATTCTTATCTTAGAATAAAATAATAATAACAATTAGAATTTATACTATAATTTATACTACCATGTCAATACTAGAATTAAATGATCACCTGATCATGCTATGCAGATTAACTCAGCTTTTGCTACTTCTCCATTGACTCTCTTCTCTGGAGGGCTAGAGAACAAAGCATTAAACTCCTACCAAAGCCTTCCTTTTATAGAAGACTCAGAACTTTCTAATAACTCTCCATTTTCCATCAGCCACTCTGCTCAGTTTTGATTTTGTAGGAATATCATGTTTTCATATTGGTGGATGTCCTGATGCCTCCCAATTCCTTTCAATTCTCTTTTATGTATTGCCTTCCCCATTAAATTGAAAGCTCCTTGGAACCTGGGACTGTCTTTCTTTTTCTTAATTGCATACTCGGCATATAGTATGCACTTCAATGTTTATTAAATAGAATTGAACACTCACTATAACTTGTTTGTCCAATTGTTTACAACCACTATATTTGATACTTTCCAGAGCAAAACAACTTTTAGGGCCACCACTCTCTTACATATGTTGTTTCTTACCTGTAAGAATGCAGGCTCCTTAAAGAAAAGTATTGTCTTATTTTTTCAATAACTTCTTTGTTTTGGTTTAGGTTTACTTGTAAGCAAGGGGAGAAGAGAGACCTTGTGCTGGTACGTCTTTCCAGAAGAATTTTGCTGAGATGAAGGGGGGAAACAACATGGGTCGGTGTCTGTCCCCAATAGTGGTAACTGCCAGCCATCTTAGGTAGGTTCTGGTTGGAAAGAAAGAGATGGACCAAAACCTCCATTCAGGTGTACAAGATGTGACAGATAGGTAATAGCTTAAGGAGATGGAAAGACCATGTTTGTTTATTTTGTAGAGTGAGAGAAAACTCTTTATGCTTCTAGACAATAGGAAGAAGCAAGAGGATAAAGACTAGGAGGAGAGATAATTATCAAAGGGATCACCTCTTAAAGAAATTCATTTAAAGGAAATAAGATCCAGTACACAAGAAGAGAGATTAGCCTAGAGAGGAGGAGTCTTTTTCTGAAACTAAAACAAAAGGAGAAAGAATAAGAGGTGACACTGAAGTGATCTGAAGTATGACACTGAGGAGCCAAGGGAGTTCTTCAATGTATAAACTCTATTTTTTCAGTAAAGTGGGATGTGAAATCCTATGTTGAGGGGGTTGATAAGTGGCTATTTCAAGGTGACTTGAGGAGAGAAGAGGAAGTTTACAATAAGTGCTATGAGAAGTAAAATAAGGAAACCAACTAGGAAAAAATAAAAAGATTGCCCTGCAAAAGTTGGGGAGGGAAGTTAAGATTAGATAATATAACTTTAAAAATATTTTTTGATGCTTTTGTTTATATATCAACTACTTTTGGTCTCTACTCAAAGAGCCGTCTCTTAAAGAATAAACAGAAAGAAAAAATCAATGCAGCAAAACTAACTAGAACATCAACCATGTCTTAATATTTATGCCCACCATCCCCCATCTCTGCATAGAAGGGAAGAAGCTTCATTTTTCCATTTTGTTCCTCAGGAACAAGTTTGATCATTCTAATTACATAATAAATAATAAATTTATCTCTAACTCAGTCAGCATATTGTGTTACTCCATCTAACTATAGTCAGCCACATGCAAGTAAGAGCAGGAGATAATCCAGAGTTGGTATTTGGAAAGGGATGAAGGGTGATGATATAAACCATCAAGGGATTAGAAGGCATAAGTCAACTTTATCATCAAGATTTCAAAGAAGGGAAAGTGAGGTCAAAGTAGAGGTAATGGAAAACAAAGAGGAGGGAATGACTAAAAGGTAAAAGAATTGATTTAGAAAGGAGGAAACCTAAGAGATAGAGAGATAGGGAGTTAAGATCAAAGCGAAGAATTTCGAAGTTCTTGATCGTGAAGTTGGACTGACTGTTGGTGATAATGGATCAATTTCACTCCTTTTCACTCCCATGTGTATGAAATAGGGTGAAGGTATAGATCATAGCGGTCGAAGTGGTTAATAAATTGGAAAACCAAGGTGTTTGAAGGGACAATAACCCATACTATATACTGAAATCCCTGAATATAAAGGCAGGAATGGGGGCAGAGAAGAGGACTGTGAACTAGGTAGTGAACTTGAGAAAGAAATGAGATGCCCCAGGTGCTGGAAGATAACTTGCACTGGAATCTGAATAGGATATCTGAATGGAAAAGAGGTTATTCTAGTGACCAAAGAGAAGACTATGGAAATAGTGGTGAGTAGCTAGGGGTATTATGCATGGCTAGCTTTACAGAAGGTACTCAGTACTGGAGAGAATAAGGGAGGTGAGGTGAGAGGGAATGAGACCGGGAAGAGAATGTTTGTTTGTTTGGTTTTTTTATATATAGTGCCTACTATGTGCCAGGTAATGTGTTGGACACTTTTTGTAAAAATTCATTTGGCCCTCAAGAGTTTACAAGGTAAGTGTTCTTATTATCCTCATTTTGCAGTTGAAGAAACTAGGAAAAATAGAGTTTAGGTGACTTCCCCAGGTTATATAGCTAAATCTGAAGTTGGGCTTTACTGATTCCAGGTACAGAACTCTATCCACTATACCACCAGATGCCCAGAGGGGACTGTGACTTTTAGAAGAAGTCAAGCTTTCATGATTGTAAGAATGTAAAAGGCAGGTGAGAGGAAAAGGTTTAATGTAAATGACATTTTGTTAATAATAGAACGGGTGTTTAAAGGAAACAGTGGAAGGGCAGGTCACAGAAAGAATAGAGACATTAAAAGGGAAGAGCTAAAACAGATTGGGATGGAAACTTGGATAATGGTATCAGAACACAAAATTCCCAATTATGCAGTCTTCAATTTCAAATCATAGGGATTTGGAAAGAAGAAAAAGAGAGTTTGCTAGCCATAGAACAGTGGACTGTCATATTTTCCTAATAGGAAGAGACACCATGTTATAGGTCAAAACTTGGATATTGATTTGATTTTCTAGAAAGATGAGTTAAGGCTGGGGACTAGCAATGTGGCAAGGGGCTAGTTCAGGTGACTAAAACTGTGAGAGGCCTGGTGTGTGGACCCTTGCTGACTATGGGGCCTCTAATTATTCATGCCCCCTCATCAGCAAGGAGAGTCCTAGATATTTGTCTGATGCTCATTTCCTAGGCAGAAGGGGGAAAGATGCTTGATCCTGGGCTAGTCTAAGAGACTGTGGTGAAAAGCCTGGCATTAAGGCTGGGAAGAGGGCAGAGAATTTTCTCACATGATTACATCTTCTCAAATGCACCACATACATATAATATAAAGTGTGTGTACCTGGCATATATCAAACATACACATTCATATGTTATATGTATACACACTTTGTATACATTACATATATATATATATATATACATATATATATATATACACATATGTGTATACTTTGTATGTTTGTGTCTATATCATATTCATTTCCTACACTCCTCCTGTGGTTGCCATACTTTGTGTACAAGAACTCTTTATCGAAAAAATGAATTGGAAGAACACCTTTGGAATACATCCTCTGGAGGCTGAGTCATCTAAATTAGTTATAGATAGATCTCTGGATAGACTCTAGACCTGATAATGCCTTTACTCCAGACATTGTATGTACCAGACTATGTTCAGCAGCATTTTGAGAATAGTCAGCTCCATTTCCCTATTTAGACCTGTATATGGTTATGAACACAAAGCACACACATGTCACTCCTAGGATACACTGAGCCTGGGTTTAGCCTTCCTCTTTTGTATTTGTTCTTTCCATATTAGGTTAATGAATAACTTGAAGTGAACATGTCTACAAACTACTTTATATTTAAATGAGATTTTTTAAAAAAACAGCAGATTGTAACAATTTTAAGTCCCAATTTTAAGTCTTGTTAATGCATACTGTCTTTTATATTTAGCCTTTCTTTTGTGTATAAGAAAGTTATTTGTTTCATATTGATTTGTGCTATGTCAAGTATCTTTTTATTCTTGCCTTTTGGGGGAAACCCTAGTTGTGAACCATAAGAAAAATTTTGGAAAACAGGGGTTTTCTTTCACATTGGGGATGGGGGAAGATTAATCTTTGTAATCCTAGGGTTTTTGTATTTATTTGCTGAGGCTGCTGATCCTATGTATTTTAACAGGCATTTAACAAAAAAAAAAAACATTATTCTCAGAAGAGGTCCATGAACTTCTGATTAAAAAAAAAAAAAAAAAAAAAAAAAAAGGCTAAAAATCCCTAATATAGAAAGAGGGCAAAAGACAGATCTTTTAGAGAATACTGAACTTAAGAAATCAAGAAAGATAATGTAGCCTTCTACTTCTTTAAAAAGACTGAGACCTGGGGCAGTAGATAGAGCAACAGTCCTGAATTCAGGAGTTAAAATTTGACCTCAGATACTTAACACTTCCTGGCTGTGTGACCCTGGACAAGTCACTTAACTCCAATTACCTCAGCAAAAAGAGAGAGAGAGAGAGAGAGAGAGAGAGAGAGAGAGAGAGAGAGAGAGAGAGAGAGAGAGAGAGAGAGAGAGAAAGAGAGACAGACAGACAGACAGACACAGGCCATTTGAAAGAAGTTTATATGCCATCCTTTATTACTTAAAACTCCTCTCCATCATCTCCTATTCAAACCTTCTTCCTTCCTGTTCTACTTCTTGTTTCTCTACCTCTGCCTTTGACCTACATTCCACTGTTACTGGCTTTATCAGTTAGCCCCTAATCTCTCTTTCTCTGGAACCACTGATTTCTTACTTTCATTGATTTCTTCCCATGAACCTATAAATATACGTAAATTTCTTTAATACTTTCTTTCTAGTCCCACCAGCCACTGTCTTATGTCTCTCATTCTCTTCACTTTCAAACTTCATGAAAGAACAGTGTTATGTATAGGTGACTGATAGCCTTTCTTCATTGAATTAAAGGATCTGTGATCTCAGTGGTGTCTATACTCTCTTCATTGACACCATTTTTAACCCCGTTCAACCTTCTTTTTCTATGTGATTCTTGTACATTTTTCCCCATCAGTCTTCCTAACATGCCCCCAAAAGCTTTTCTCTGTTTTTTTTTTTTTTTTTTATTTCCTTCTGGATATCTAGAGCCATAAGTAAAAGAGTCAAGAGCCTTTGATCCAAGAAAAATAGGGAAATTAAAAAAACAACAACAAAAAAACTGAGCTTAATGTCTACTTGGAAAGAATCAATTAAAATAGAAGCCACCAGTTGGCTAGCCTTGTTAATATTGTTCATCTGTGAATTGCCACTCACTATACTAATTAATTCCTCTTGCATTCAAATGATTACTTTTAATTACTTGTATTTTTTGGGGGGAGCTATATGGCATGGTAAATAGTACATTATTACAGTCAAGAAGGTATGGGTTTAAATCCTTCATTAGATGTTTACTATTTCACCCTGAATGAATCATTTAACCCTTCTTAATGTCATTGTCCTCATCATTATAATGGGCACAACGATGGAATATAATAGATTTATTGTGTGGATTAAATGAGAAAATAGATATAGGGTACTTTTCAATCTTTAAAGCAAATCATGACTTATAAAGTTAATTTAAGGGTATATTTTGGGCTGCTCAGATTGCCAGACATAGCTTTGGGAGCAAGAATTAACCATCAGATTTTACTCTACATATATTATATCTCATTCTTTTTTATATGACTGGTTCAACTCTTTTTCTGGTCTCATTACTTCAAAACCTAACTACTTCAAAAGGTTCATAATTTTTTCCATCGAGGAAAGAAACTCTCTCCATTGATTCAGCCTGCAATCCTTTCACATCTTATAACAGTTACAAGACTTCTTGTGGCTAAATATTTCATCATTAGCCAGCCAGTACTAATCATAATTCCAGAGGACTAATAATGAAAACTATCTGTCTCTTGATAGAGAAGTCATGGATTTAAGGCATTCAAGGATTCCACCTCAGTGGAAAATAAAGACCTGGGATCCTTCTTAAATAGGAGTTTGGGGAGGAGCTCTCTGCTCTTCAAAAGGGTAGAGGATACTGAAGAGATGCTTTGCTAAGGAATGTATCTCCTACCTATAAGCTATGAATGGCATATGATTTGTTTCTTTTATAATTTAAAATAATATTATCTATTATAATTTATTATTTATTATAATAATATTATATAATATATTTATATAATGAAATTATAAATGATATTTTAGTATTATGAATTATAAAACAAATAATATAATAACTTTATTATAATATGATCAGATCATATATCCTTTTTGAATTTATTATGGAATATGATAGAATATGTCAACCTAAGCCTAATTTTTGCCAGACTGCTCTTTTGGTTTTCCTAGACATTCTAATCAAATAAAAAGTTCTTGTCTAGGTAACTTAGGGCACTGAGTTATTGAGTTACACTATTTCTGATGTTTATTCTGTTCCATATTTCTCTATTTGGTTTTGATGACTAGTGCTTTATAATGTAAAGTCTAGAAACATAATATAATACAAAGTCTTAAATACTATTCCCTTTTAATTCTTACCTTCTTCATTAAATTCCCTTGATATTATAGATCTTTTGTTCTTCCAAATGGATGTTTTTGGTTTGTTGTCTAATGCTGTGAAGTATTTCTTTAATAATAAATTAATTTTGGTAATATTATCATTTTTATTATACTGGTCCAGCCCAGCAACAAATACTAATAATATTCCTCCAGTTGTTTAAAATATTCTTTATTGGGGCAGCTAGGTGGCGCAGTGGATAGAGTACCAACCGTGAATTCAGGAGGCCCTGAGTTCAACTCTGATCTCAGACATTTAACACTTCCTAGCTGTGTGACCCTGGGCAAGTCACTTAACCCCAGCCTCAGGGAAAAAAAAAAAGGAAAAAAAGAAAAAAAAAACACAAATAAAATATTCTTTATTAAGTAGCAATGTACAACTGAATCCAGACAAATGTTTCACCTAAAACTTCCCTTTCTATTGTCTCATTTTTTTTAATATTATTCAGAAATATTGATTTTTATGAGTTTGTTTTGTAAATTGCTTATGATAAACCCATGATGATCAGGAGTATTTTTTTCTTTTCCTTTGCTAGCTTCTTCACAACTAGTTAATGCAGATACTTTACATTTTTGAATGTAATCCTTTATTTTGTGTGCTCAGTAATATTACCATATAACAACATATCATAGGTTCTGAAAATTCTTTTAATTCCTTCTGGTTTTGGTGGAATTTCAAATTGTTCATTTGCTATTTTGCTTATTTGATTTTATTCCTCTTCTTTTTAATCAGATCGGCTAAAGGTTTATCAATTTTAGTCTTTTCAAATAGCATGCTTTTGTTTTTATCATTGCTATAATCTTTTGGTTTTCTAATTTGTCCATCTCTCCTTTACTTTCCATATCTTTTCATTTATACTCCTTTTAGATTTATGAATTTGTTGGGATTCTAAGTTTTTGAAATGTACATTCAGTTAATTAATTCCCTCCTTTTGTATTTTACCAATGTATGTATTTAGGGATATGATTTAGAAGGACTACTTTATTTGCATCCCAGAAACTCTGGAATGTTACTTAGTCATTACCATTGTCTTTCACATAATTGCTTCTATGACTTGTGCTTTGATTCATTCATTACCTAGCATATCATTATTAACTCTACATTTAGGACTTTGTTTTTAAATGCTCATGCTACCTTAACTAAGTATTGTTTTTATAATGTTCAGATCTATAAAGAATATGTTCATTATTTCTGCCTTTTCACATTTCTCTGTATTTCTGTACTCTAATATATGGTCAGTTTTTTGTTTTGTTTTGTTTTTTAGTTCCATTTAGTGCAGAGACATACATATGTGCTTTAATGGTTCCATTTAAAAGAGGTCATATACTTTTAAATCTCATTTCTCCAGCAATTTATTCAATTTTATATTTCCCCTTTTGTTTCTCTTTCTGTTAAATTTTCCAAAACTGAGAGTGACATCAAAATATTCTACTATTACAGTATCATTCTCTATGTTTGCTTGTAAGTCAGCTAATTTTTCCTTTATGACTTTAAAAGCTAAGGTATTTTGAAACACTTAAGTGTTTATGGTTTCTTTCAGAATAACTTAATTTCTTGATGTACATATGATTTTGTTTTGTTTAATAGGATAACTGTAACTCTTGCTTTTTTGGATTCAATGTATATGTAGTAAATTTTATTTTAGCTCAGTATTTTTGTTCCATATATGATTTTGCTTTTTCAAGGGTTTTTTTTTTTCTTTTAAAAGATTGTGACCTAGGCATAAAGAATGAGATTATAAATAAATAGAATAGTTTACTTACTCGGACCTATGGAAAAGGATGGAATTCATGACCAAAGAAGAACTAGAGGTCATTATTGATCACAAAATAGAAAAAGTTGATTATATCAAATTAAAAAGGTTTTGTACAAACAAAACTAATGCAGAGAAGATTAGAAGGGAAGTAATAAACTGGGAAAATATTTTTACAGTCAAAGGTTCTGATAAAGGCCTCATTTCCAAAATATATAGAGAATTGATTATAATTTATAAAGAAATCAAGCCATTCTCCAATTGATAAATGGTCAAAGGATATGAACAGACAGTTCTCAGAGGAAGAAATTGAAACTATTTCTAGCCATATGAAAAGATGCTCCAAGTCATTATTAATCAGAGAAATGCAAATTAAAGAACTCTGAGATACCACTACGCACCTGTCAGATTGGCTAGAATAACAGGGAAAGATAACGTAGAATGTTGGAGGGAATGTGGGAAAATTGGGACACTGATACATTGTTGGTGGAATTGTGAATACATTCAGCCATTCTGAAGAGCAATTTGGAACTATGCTCAAAGAGTTATCAAACTGTGCATACCCTTTGATCCAGCAGTGTTACTACTGGGCTTATATCCCGAAGAGATCTTAAAGAAGGGAAAGTGTCCTATATGTGCAAGAATGTTTGTGGCAGCCCTATTTGTAGTGACCAGAAACTGGAAATTAAGTGGATGCCCATCAATTGGAGAATGTCTGAATAAATTGTGGTATATGAATATTATGGAATATTATTGTTCTGTAAGAAATAACCAACAGGATGATTTCAGAAAGGCCTGGAGAGACTTACATGAACTGATGCTGAGTGAAATGAGGAGGACCAGGAGATCATTATATACTTTAACAACAATACTATATGATGATCAATTCTGATGGATGAGGCCCTCTCCAACAATGAGATGAGTCAAATTGGTTCCAATAGAGCAGTAATGAACTGAACCAGCTACACCCAGTGAAAGAACTTGGGGAGTTGACTATGAACCACTACATAGAATTCCCAAACCCTATATTTTTGTCTGCCTACATTTTTTACTTCCTTCACAGGCTAATTTTACACTGTTTCAAAGTTCAATTCTTTTTGTACAGCAAAATAACTGTTTGGACATATATACATATATTGTATATATTGTATTTAACTTATACTTTCATATATTTAACATGTATTGGTTAACCTGCCATCTGGGAGAAAGGGTGGGGGGAAGGAGGGGAAAAGTTGAAACAAAAGGATTTGCAATTGTCAATGCTGGAAAATTACCTATGCATAATTTTTTTGTAAAAATAAAAATAAAAAAATAAATAAATAAATAAAATCAATTTAAAGGGGAAAAAAAAAGATTGTGCAGTTTTGTTTTCTTAGACTATCATTCTTTTGTTTTGTTGGATTGTTTAATTCATTCACTTTTAAAGTCATGACAGTAAAGGTAATCCCTTTGTGTCATTAATATGCCTTTTTTTTTTTTCCCAATTAGGATTTTTTATTTCTCTTCCTCTTTTGAGATAATGCTTTGTCCCTACAATTATTTAAAATCCTAATTGGAAAAAAAAACTTATTTCCATAGGTTTTTTCCTTTCAACTCCAATTCCTCTTGTCCATTTGTCACAATATTTTCTAATTTGAGAATTTTACATAATTTATGAATGTCTTTTTCCCCCTCCTTTTATTGTTATGTAATCATTCTCCACTTCCTCCCTTTCCTCCTCAATTAAGTAATTCATTAAAATCTCCTCTTCTGTCTTTCCCTTCTTTTGTTCGTTAGGTTTTTGGGTTTTTTTTTAATTTCTGTATCTTTTTCTAAAAAAAAAAAAAATTCTTTACCATGTTCTATTTATTAATTTGCTTTTTTTTTTATGTCCTAAACTTTTATTCCTTGATTCTTGATCTTTATACTTATGCATTCCTTTTTTGTTTCTTTGTGTTCCTTATGGAATTAAAGCCTTTAAAGTGGCAATTATGAGTTTCTTCTTCTAAACACTTCCTGTTATTGCTTTCTAGATCTTGCCTCCTTCTACTCCCTTTTTTCCTCTTGAGCTTCACTCTTAGAATTATCAATACATGTAAAAGGTAAGGAGGATATAAACATTGCCCCATTTTAGATATTTCTCTGGGGAGTCCAGTTCTAACCCCATCCCCCATTTGCTGTGAAATTTCTAATTTTGGTCAATGTCCTTCTGCACTCTTAAATGTCACTCCCAATAGTTCTGAATTCCATTCTTCTGAAGATATTGTTCATAGAATTACAACACTCTTTCAAAGAAAGTGGTCTCTCTAAGTACCAGATTTCTGCAGATTATATTCATTGTATTGCCCCTTTCTCTCATTACAAAAATCTTTCTCCATGAAAGTGTTCTACATTGGAACCTTCTCCCACCACTGAATTGAGATCTCTTCTTTCTTCTATTTAAATCTCTCCTTAGAAAACCACTGTATACATTCTCCAGTTTCTGCTTGCTAAGGGGATAGAAATTATTTTACTTTCATTTTTTAACACTGATGTGTACCACTGGTACATCACATCTTTCCTTCTACCTTCTATCTTCCTTGTCTTTTTATATGCTTCTTCCTATTCTGTAATTTAGTCTCTCATAATTGGTTGATTCACTTCTAAGAGAGTGAGATATGATGTTTAGTGTGTGGTATTTAAAGCCTGTCCTCCACTGTCTTTTTTGTTTGTTTTAATTCTACTTTCCTCTTTCTACTATTATGTACAAAGAAATTTCAAAATAGTCCTTTTATTGTTTTTTCTCTTTTTCATAGATTTCCCTTTCTAACTTTTTTCCTTTTAAAAGAATCTATAGAGATGGGGCAACTTGTTTTGTTATTTGTACCATGTTTGGTAGTTATATTTATTAACTTTTCTTTTGTTTCTGTATTGCATGATAAATAATATATTTTAATTTTGCATGTAGAAATTTTTCAAACTCTTCTCTTATTGAACAGCCATATTTTAAAATTGATAATTAGTATTAGTAATTAGTAGTATTAATAGGGCATGTTATTTTCGGTCACAGCTTTACTTTTTTAAAGAGTATATTATTCCAAATTGTGGTATATGAATGAACAATATTATTGTTCCATAAGAAATGACCAGCATATATACCCAGATAAGATCAAAATGGGTCCATGATTTAGGTATAAAGAGTGAGATAATAAATAGATTAGAGAAACAGAAAATAGTCTACCTCTCAGACCTGTGGAGTAGGAGGAATTTATGACCAGAGGAGAACTAGAGATCATTATTGATCACAAAATAGAAGATTTTGATTACATCAAACTAAAAAGTTTCTGTACAAACAATACTAATGCAAACAAGATTAGAAGGGAAGTAACAAATTGGGAAAATATTTTTTTTTTATTTTTTTTATTTTTTTTTATTTTTTATTATATATATATATATATATATATATATATATTTTATAATATTATCCCTTGTATTCATTTTTCCAATTTACCCCCCCTCCCTCTATTCCCTCCCCCCGACGACAGGCAATACCATACATTTTACATGTGTTACAATATAGTCTAGGTACAATACATGTGTGCGAATATCACTTTCTTGTTGCACAATAAACATTAGATTCCGAAGGTACATGCAACCTGGGCAGACAGATATTAGTGCTAACAATTTTCATTCCCCTCCCAGTGTTTCTTCTCTGGGTGCAGCTACCTCTGTCCATCATTGATCAACTGGAAGTGAGTTGGATCTTCTTTATGTTGAAGATTTCCACTTCCATCAGAATACATCCTCATACAGTATTGTTGTTGAAGTATACAGTGATCTTCTGGTTCTGCTCATTTCACTCAGCATCAGTTGATTTAAGTCTCTCCAGGCCTCTCTATATTCCTCCTGCTGGTCATTTCTTACCGAGCAATAATATTCCATAACCTTCATATACCACAATTTACCCAACCATTCTCCAACTGATGGACATCCATTCATCCTCCAGTTTCTAGCTACAACAAAAAGAGCTGCCACAAACATTTTGGCACATATATGTCTCTTTCCGCTCTTTAGTATTTCTTTGGGATATAATCCCAGTAGTAGCGCTGCTGGGTCAAAGGGTATGCACAGTTTGATAACTTTTTGGGCATAATTCCAGATTGCTCTCCAGAATGGCTGGATTCTTTCACAACTCCACCAGCAATGTATTAGTGTCCCAGTTTCCCCACATCCCCTCCAACATTTGTCATTATTTGTTCCTGTCATCTTAGCCAATCTGACAGGTGTGTAGTGGTATCTCAGAGTGGTCTTAATTTGCATTTCTCTGATCAGTAGTGATTTGGGGAAAATATTTTTAAAAGTAAAGGTTCTGACAAAAGTCTCATTTCCAAAATATATAGAGAACTGACCCTAATTTATAAGAAATCAAACCATTCTCCAATTGATAAATGGTCAAAGGATATGAACAGACAATTCTCAGATGATGAAATTGAAACTATTTCCACTCACATGAAAGAGTGTTCCAAATCACTACTGATCAGAGAAATGTAAATTAAGACAACTTTGAGATACCACTACACACCTGTCAGATTGGCTAAGATGACAGGAACAAATAATGATGAATGTTGGAGGGGATGTGGGAAAACTGGGACACTGATACATTGTTGGTGGAGTTGTGAAAGAATCCAGCCATTCTGGAGAGCAATTTGGAGCTATGCCCAAAAAGTTATCGGGCTGTGCATACCCTTTGACCCAGCATTGCTGCTATTGGGATTATATCCCAAAGAAATACTGAGGAGGGGAAAGGGACCTGTATGTGCCAGAATGTTTGTGGCAGCCCTTTTTGTTGTAGCTAGAAACTGGAAGATGAATGGATGTCCACCAATTGGAGAATGGTTGGGTAAATTATGGTATATGAAGGTTATGGAATATTATTGCTCTGTAAGAAATGACCAGCAGGAGGAATATAGAGAGGTTTGGAGAGACTTACATCAACTGATGCTGAGTGAAATGAGCAGAACCAGAAGATCGCTGTACACTTCAATGCTGTATGAAGAGGTATTCTGATGGAAGTGAAAATCTTCAACATAAAGAAGATCCAACTCCCAGTTGATCAATGATGGACAGAAACAACTACACCCAGAGAAGGAACACTGGGAAGTGAATGTAAATTGTTAGCACTACTGTTTATCTACCCAGGTTACTTATACCTTCGGAATCTAATACTTAATGTGCAACAAGAAAATGGTATTTACACACATATATTGTATCTAGGTTATATTGTAACACATGTAAAATGTATGGGATTGCCTGTCATCAGGGGGAGGGAATGGAGGGAGGGGGGGGATAATTTGGAAAAATGAATACAAGGGATAATATTATAAATAAATAAATAAACAAACAAACAAATAAATAAATAAATGAAAAGAAAATACTAAATAAATATGAGCAATTGTTATAAAAAAAAAAAAAGAAAAAAAAAAAAAAAAGAAATGACCAACACAATGATTTCAGAAGTCCTGGAGAGACTTACATGAACTGATGCTGAGTGAAATGAGCAGGACCAGGAGATCATTATATACTTCAACAACAATACTATATGATGATCAATTCTGATGGATGTGGCCATTTTCAACTATGAGATGAACCAAATCGGTTCCAATACAGCAGTAATGAACTGAACCATCTACACCCAGGGAAAGAACTCTGGGAGATGACTATGAACCACTACATAGAATTCCCAATCCCTCTATTTTTGTCCACCTGCATTTTGGATTTCCTTCATAGGCTAATTATACACTATTTCAAAGTCCGATTCTTTTTGTACAGCAAAATAACTGTTTGGACATGTATAGATATATTATATTTAACTTATACTTTAACATATTTAACATGTATTGGTCAACCTGCCATCTGGTAGGGAGGGGGGGAAGGAGGGAAAAAGATGGAACAAAAGGTTTTGCAATTGTCAATGCTGAAAAATCACCCATGCATATATCTTGTAAATAAAAAGCTTATAATAATAAAAAAAAAGAGTATGTTATTCCATTCCCTCCTGTGATTTCTGATGTATACAGAATAGCCTTGTGCTATTTGATTTTCCTTCCCTTGATATTTTAAGTTTTTTTCCTGATCACTTGCATAATTTGTTGTTTTATCATGGGAATTATTGTAATGAGCCCCTATGTGTCTTGGAGTTTGTGCCTTAATGTTTGTTTTTGTTTTTAGAGATTATCTGTGATGTTCAGAATTTTTTGATCTGCTAAGCTATTCTGAGAGGCCTATGATACTTAAATTGTTTGTATTTATCCAGTCTTCTACAGTAAAATTAAATGAACCTGTAAAAATCTTAGTAATCTACTTATTTAATTTGTATACATTCATTGTAGCCTCCAATTTGGGCTCCACGCCTACAGTTATTCCATTCTCCAATCTGTCTACCATGCAACTGTCAAAAAAACAACAACAAAAAACTTCCAAAATCATAAGTCTGACCATGTAATCCCTCTGTTTAAAAGCCTTCCATGGCTCTCTTTTGGCTTAGGATAAAATAAAATTAATCAGTCTGATTTCCATTAGACAGAAAGCATTTTAGATCATGCATACTATAACCTATCTCTAATAATGCTGAGAAGTTGCTGGCTTCTTTGCTGGTGCTGGCATTGGCTTAGCTAGTGGCCCCCATTTCTATTGTCCCAGTGACTTGTGCAATTCTGTGCAATTTGCTATAATTTCTCGTTCATTTTCTTAATTATCATTCACTCATATTATTCTTTGAGTTTTTTAATTGATTGGAGTTTTCTTTGAATATTGAGATTTATTCAATTTTTATGTGGGAGCTATACTATGATCTGTCTATGTTCACATAGCTATCATAGTTGGAGTCTTCACAATGAACCAATATGAATATTTAAAATATATGCTTCAAATAGTATAGCATTTATACTGATAAAGGAAAAATTCACTAAATTACAATAAACTTAGGTAATAATATTATAGTAGTGATTTTGAAATACCTGTTTCAGAGTTTGACAAATATAATAAATATAACCAAAAGGGAAAATATAGACCAGAATAAACTTTTGGAAAAATTTAGAGTGAAATGATTATAGCACATTCTGAATAGGACTATAAAAGAGCATATATATTTCTTAGTATTATGCTTATGAAAATAGACCAAATATTAAGGCACAGAGAACTCAAATAATTACAATAACAATTAATACTATAAAATAATATTTTGATTAAGTTTAAAATGAAAAAAAAAGTCAAAATCCTTTATAGCAATAAAACAGCAAAAATACTCATCAATTTATGGAACACAAACAAAAGGTTAAAGTAAGTAGAGGTCATAATGACATTGAAAATAATATGAAAGCCAAAAATAAATCATACGAACAATTCATAATTATGTGAAAGATAATGATGAGACAAATATGAAGAATTCTGAAATTCAGTTAAAGTTTTCCTTAGAGAAAAATTGTATTCATGAAACAATCATTAACAAAATAGGAATGAGAATTAATGAACAAATATGCATTGTGAAAACATTAGAAAAAAATTAATAAGTACTAAAGAAGAATTGTTTAAGATTAAAAAAGAAATAGATAAATGGGAAATCAAACTTGAATAACAAAAATCATACTGATAAATAGAACTGAAAATATTTTTTTGAAAAAAACTAAAAAAAAATTGATAAACCTTTAGCTAGTCTGATTAAAAAGAATAAAGTAAAAAAAAATCAAATTAGCAAAATAAAAAATTAATAAGATGGAAGATTACAAAACTAGAAGAAATAAAAAGAATTATCAATATCTGAACAATGGTTACAGTCCAATATACACTCCAATGCATTCTTGAAGATGCCAATTGGTAGCACCAATCCAGAAAGCAATTTTGAATTAAGCAAATAAAGTGACTAAAAATTAATACATTTTGAACAAGGATTCCACTGCTAGTCATATTAACCAAGTATGTCAATGACAAAAAAAGAAAATTTCCATATATACCAATATATTTATAGTTGTACTTTTGTGTATGTGTCTGTGTATTAGTGAAGAAATAGAAACAAAGGTGCTAGTGAATTTGAGAATGACTAAACAAATTTTGATCCACTAATGTAATGACATTATTAAGGTATAAGAAACTATTAAATTGATTAATTCAGCTTAGTAGTATAAGATACTGTATTAGCAGTTTACTACTAATTTAAATCTGTATTCATAAGTCACTTGTTTCAAGGATAGGCAGAGTTTTAAGAAAAATAATTATTCCAGCACTCATTTCTCTGACCACTGTTTTTTTGTTTTCATTTTTTTTCATTATGATAAGGTATAGAATACTGAAAGATATAGACAATACAACTATGTCTTGTGAGACAAATATGATTTATCTGATTATAAAAAGAAGATGAGAATTTAGTTATACACCATAGTTAAAGTGAAGTCTTTCACAGAGAGGGCCAAAGTCTGAACTTAGAAAGATAAGAGGAAAGAAGGGGGAAAGGACAGATTTCAGCTATCCATCGGCTAAGCTTCAAGCTGGAACTGACGTGTACTATTTTTGCTATTGAGGACTAAGTCTAGTTGGGCAGGAATGAATCAGTGAAATCACCCAGTAAATTGACTAGTTTAGTTGAGACATAATGCCTTGTGAGATGTAGCTCAAACAGTACCGATCATCCCAGCTTAGCTTCGTGAAAGCATCTGCTTGACAAAGAAACTGTATTTATCTAAGAATTTTTACGAATAGTTTTTGTGTCAGAAAGAAGACTTAGAAAATTATAGTCCCTTGACTCTTTTCAACAATGAAGTAATTCAAGGCAATTCTGATAGACTTATGGATGGAAAGAGCCATTTGCATGCAGAGAGAGAACTTTGTAGACTGAATGTCCATCAAAGCTTATTATTTTCACTTTTGGGGGTAGTGGTGTTATTTTTGTTTGCTTTTTTCCTGTTTCTTTTGTTTATTTTTCCCCTTTTGATCTGATTTTCCTTGTACAACATGACGAATATGGAAATATGTTTAGAAGAACTGCATACATTTAACCTAAAAAAATTAATAAAATCAATTTATGGAAACAACAACAACAAAAAAAGAAAATTTTTGTCCCAGAGCAGAGTTAGCTTGAGCACATGGATTTTCCTCACTTGTGTGCCTTACTTTGTCTTAGACATACTGGAAAATGAATAAATTTCTGTGTATTTTGTGAGGTATTTATTACTCATGCATTTGTTTTAATGATATAAGTACCTCTGAAATTATTCCTTATTTATTTACTTTGTCCTATTTTAAGTAAATGATTATGTTTAAGATCTGAAAATGTCATTATTGTAAAGAACTTGTTTCTGTAAATAGAAATGCATATCTGGGAGATCATGAGCTAAAATGTTAAATACAGGGATTACACTACTCTTCCTCAGGGCTATTCCTAGCATCCTAAGAAAAGTTAAGAACAACTGTGTGGTGGTCCTTCTCTAAGAACCTAGATCTGTAAAACAGTTTTACACATAACTGGGGAAAATAAAATATTAAATATTAAAAACATATGAAGGGAAGGGAAAAAGTGGAAGGAAGCAAGCATTTATTAAGTACTATGTACCAGACTCTTTACAAATATTATCTCATTTGAGTGAATGGAGCCATCATCATGTCACTTACATGTAAGAAAGGGATGTTAAATACCTGGAACTGGAGAGTTAGTATTAGTAGTTGGCAAATGGTTGTGACATGCTCATTTGGTAAGCAGAATTTTCTTGATAGAGGAAGACTTTAGAATTTGCCTGTTTTAGAGAGCTTTCTTCTATGATTGTCTCTTTTAGGTCTGTTGGGCTTCTGAATAGAGAAGAGAGGGCCTCAGGTCTAGCTACTTTAGAATTATGGACTCTAGGGAGAGTAGAATATTGGGGGGAGGCAAAGTGATGCACCTCCTCAGGCAGTTAAGTCAGCTCAGCCATTGGACAAAGATTACACAATGAGAATACCAATTAATTTTAACCATTAACCATTAATTGACTATATAAAAATCTGTGAGATTCTCACCATACCCTAGCCTGTCTTCTGCTACTCCACCACCATCACCTGGAAGCAGAAGAAGCGATGGAAGGCTGACAGTCACTCTGGATTTTTATCTGTTTCATGAATTGCTGTATCCCCTGTCCTCTAACCAAAAAATTAATTACCTAATTTCTAGCCCTTTGTGGATGAACCACATTGCACCTTAGCTGGGCTTACCAAACTAGGCCAACAGACAGGTTGTCACTAGGCCTGTGGCTGAAGCTCTTTCAGCTTGGTATGTACAGCTAAAGCTTTTGCTTTATAGACCCTGAGAAGCCTGGATCACCTTTAAACCATGGTGAGGCATCTGAGGAAGACATCAGGGAAGGATTTTATGGTAGATCTGAGTAGAGCGAGCTGTTTTCCGTCTTTCGTTTCAGTTGTTTCAGTCATTTACAATTCTCTTTGGGGTTTTCTTGGCAGAGATACTGGAATGGTTTCCCGTTTCCCTCTCCAGCTCATTTTGCAGATGAGGAAACTGTGGCAAACTGGGTTAAATAATTTACCCAAAGTCTCACAGCAAGGAAGTATCTGAGACAAGATTTGAATTCAGGAAGAAGTCTTTCTAGCTCTGGGCTTGGTGTTCTCTCCACTGTACCACCTAGCTACTTCTGCAAAAGGGGCTGAATAATGTGATGGACAGAGCTCTGGATTTAGTATCCTCAGACATATAGTCTAGTCCCAGCTCTGCCACTTAGATCCTTTGTAAACTTAGGTAAGTCACTACCCATTCCCAGGTCTCAGTTTCTTCTGTAAAATGAAGGATATAGAGTACACAGGATTCCTTCCAGTTTATCTTATGATGGTGGTCCAGAGCTTAGTGTAATTTCAAATTAGTCTAAAGCAAGAAGAGGCAATCTCAGGGCTTAATCCCCAAAGTAGCTTTGAAATTGACTGACTTGGTCACCACAATAATGTCTATGGTATGCAATTTTAATGTGCTCCTTTATCTTTACTTTGGGGAAGGGTTTCAACAAAGCAAAGCCATAATATTAACCTGAGGTTCTTTGTTTTTGTGTGGTATTGTTATTATTATTGTTTTTTTTCCCATGGGAGAAGGAAGTGATTGCTTTTCTCCTGGCTTTGGATTGATCCCAGAGGTTTCTGAGTCATAAAGTCGTCTAACAAGGGGAGGTATTTAATTTGGGGCACCAGAGAAAGCCAGATTATGTAATGGAAGCTGTACAAATCTGTCTTTGGCATCATTACTCTTACTATTGTGTGGCCAACTCAGTTGAATTCCAATCACTGCATAAAGATTATGTGGCGTAGGCCTCCCCTGATGTGGCACCCCCTTAGCCCCCCCAGTGATAATAGCAATGTTTGGATCACTGTCTTTTCAAATCCGCAGCCCTGAACCCCCATCCAGTGACTACGGGCCAGACCACACCAGATGACTCACGAAATCAGAGCAATAGATATTTAATAAAATCATGTACCAAAGTAAATAACAAAGACTTGTATCAGTTATTAAATGTTCTTGGCACTTTTTCCCAGATGGCTGCCACCCCCAGATGTCTTCTAGGCATTCTAGTTGACTCCTCAATTAATCCCTCTGTCTCCCCAACACAACAGGAAAGAGACTTGTGCAATGGAACAGGTTTGGGTCTGGCGCTGAGGGCTCTATCTGTATTAGGCTTGTTTGGGTATACTTTCTCCCGAGGCAAGGGTTGAGGCGCAAGGCCTGGGCACAGCTTCCTGAATTGGATCATCACTTTGAGCTGTACATACCAGCCTATAATTGTCACACAGATGATGGAATGATGAATCATTACATTCACTGACCCATATAGCTAAAGACATCGATTGTATCATACAATGTCAAGAATTGGAAGGGACCTTAGAGATAATTGAACAGGAACCTTCATTTTGTATGCCTGGGACTGACTAACCCAGGGGGACTGACTTACCTAAGGTCACAGAGCTGATGACTCCAGAAGAATCGATTTGAAGACTTGTTGGTGTTTTGAGTTACAGTTCAGGTTCGTCACTGCTGAGACTCAATTTCTCCATGTGGGAAGGGAAGATAATGAAAGAATCACTATGTCATAGTCTAAAGAATTGAAAGGGACCTTGGAAATAATCTAGTGTAATCCACTCATTGTATAAGAAGAAACAGAAGCTTTGAGAAAGGAAGTGACTCATCCAAGTTTTTGGATCAAAGAATGTGTACAGTCAGACTCTGAACTCAGGTTTTCTGCCTCCAGATCCAATGCCCTGGAACTGCACCTTATTATACTAATAATGCCTGCTATCTTTTAGTGGTATCTTTGTGATGAGATGGAAGACAAAGAAGTATCAGTGGCTACATTTAAAATATATTCTGCAGGATTATGAGTTCAAGTATCTTTTTTTTTTTCCTATATGATTTTTGGGTGGTCAATGAAAGGGGAAGAATCTGTGCTCCACCATGGGTGATGGCACTGGGGAGGAAGAGGGAGAAATGGGATATGTGAGACTGTCTACTACTGCCATCTAGAAACCCCTTTACTCATTCTAACTCATGTATATATACATATATCACAATTATTGCATATCTATATTTTAAAAATGACTTATATGTACTTTAACATATGTAATATGTATTGGTCTACCTGCCATCTGGGGGAGGGGAGGGAGGGAGGGAGGGAAAAAGTTGGAACAGAAGGTTTTGCAAGGGTCAATGCTGAAAAATTACCCATGCATATATCTTGTAAATAAAAAAAAAAAAAAGAAAGAAAGAAAAGAAAAAAAGAAAATGATTCATATGTATCCACAACTTGATGAACTTGAATGACAAGTAAACCTGAAATGATAAGGGACAGAGCTGAAAAGATTAGTTGGGGGAGGCTTTATCTTCCGATTATCATAGAATGTCAGGAATGGCATTCCACATCCTCTAGTCCAACTTGCTCATTTTACAGAGGAGAGGAGGAAACTGAGGCTCAGAGAGACAAAGTCATTCTCCCAATGTCACAATCTGAACTTAGCAAAACAATTATTCTGTTCTAATAAAGAAGGGATTCACATTTCTTTTATAGGAGAGAACTGAGGATTCTTAATTCTCTCTGGACTCTTTCTTAGGAATTCTCTTCTGGGATCTCCCAAATTGCCTTCTATATCTTTTAAGTAGCAGAGACAAGTTTGAAGCTGGAAAAGACATTGAGAACCCATAACAACACAGAGAAAACTCTTAGATGATGGTATCTGAAACACCATGTTTTCAGTTCAATTCATTTTCATTCAACAAACATTTATTAACTATCTACTATATTCAAAAGGTGATTTACCAGGCTCCTGGGAACCAAAGTAAAAAAAGGACATAATTTCAACTCTCAAAGTGTTTATGATGTAATGGGACAGCAGGAAAGGAAGCAAGGTCATCTACTTGAATATGCTAAAAAGTAGATTGTAGCTAAATGCACAAGTGAGGTCCAGACATGGTGACATAGGGAAATTTGAAGAAGGAGGGAGAACTACTTTTCATCAGGGAGACTGGGGAAGGCTTCATGAAAGAGGTGACACATGACTTTGTCTCTGAGGGAAGAAAAGAGTTTTTAACAGTCATAACTAGATATTCCAGTTATTGAAGAATGCATAGTAGTGAAAGAGGACAGGATGAAATCAAAGAACAAAGAACGAGATGAAGTATAAAGGAAAAGAATCAGAGAGAAACAAAATGAGACAAAAGTGAGAGTAAGATTGTGAAAGGACTTCAACAAAGGAATAAGGAGTTTATATTTGAGAAAACAATATGGCCTCCGGAATTGGGCCGTTTTCTTCTTTGTTGATGAGAATATTAATTGAAAGTGGTGTGGGAAAGGTGTCACTGGCCAACCACCATCAGGGGAGTAATGCATCCTTTGTTGGGAAAAAGGATTGTTTGATCAAAGAGAAGTGTTTGGTAAACTTTCCCTGAGCTAAATTAATTGGTTAGGGGGCAGATATAATCTACTTAAAGACAGTATAATGTGAAATTATTGGTCAAGATGTTTGAAGTTCAGAGCAAAGTGAATTCTCAGAGAAAAAGCTTATTTGCATAATTGGGTGTCACGTGGTTTTTCAAAACATTGTCTCCCAGCAGCCAACCCTCCTAGAGAGATGAAAGAGAAACTTTTCCCTATAACTGATTTGGCACAAAGGGCCAAAGAAGACACCGGCTTTGAAACTTCTAAGAGCAGGAGCAGGAGCGCTGTGACCTTTCCCTGCAGACTGAAAGGCCTAAATTTGAAGAATGAAACCTTTTATAGGGGCTTTCCCATCTTAGTGACCATGTAGGCAAAACCCCTTGTTCTACAAACATGTAGTCATCTGCTTTGACACAGAACAAGTGTGGCTTAGTGACTGCTGAACTTGGAGATGGGAACATTTGGGTTGCAATACTGCCTCAAATGCTTATTAGCAATGGGACTCTGGGAAAGCCATTTAACCCCTATGAACATCAGTGTTCTCATCTATAAAATGGATATAAAAATAGTACTAACTTCACAGAATCGTTGTGAGGTTCAAAAGAAATGAATATAAAACACTTTTCAAAACTTAAGGCACTCTATAAATGTGAGTTTAATCATTAGTACCCTTAGGTCAAATTGAATTTTGCTTTAAAAAAAAAAAAAAGTAATTTAATTCTTCTCCTCCAGCCTTGAGACCAGTCTGTTTACTACTCTCTCTTAGGAAGTAGATAAAATTGCAAAAGTTAGGAGAAACTTTTAAAGATTGCCTACTTCCTGCTCCCATTATTAGAGAAGATTCCAATCAAACTATCTCAAGTGGATTAGAATAAAATCTGAATTTTAAAGATACTTGTTAGTTCAAGAAGCTGTTTTGAATGTATATTTTGATCAGAACCTGTGATTTTATCATGAAGGGAGGGAACCTATAATACCTTCCAATGAAACAGATGGACAATTTGCTTTGATTTATAGTCTTAGAGAGTTGCCTAGGGAAATGTGAGGTCAAGTGATTTATTTGCTTATGGCCATACAATTTACTTTGTGTCAAAGGCAGGATTAGAATCCAGGGCTTTCTGACTACAAATTCAGATTTCTAATGTCTCAATCTAGTACATAAATCCTTTTTTAAAATGTCAATTGAATGAGTCACTGCAGAATATAAAATGTAGAATGGTCATATTTTCCCTTGCTTTGCTTCTGATAAAAAGCTGACTTTATTTCAATAGTAAAACTTTCCTGTTCATTAAGAGTGAGATAACAACTGATTGCATTTATATAGATCTTTACCCAGCACTAGCTCATGTGATCCTTGCCTGTGAGACAGATAAATCAGGTAATATAGTCCCCATTTTACAAATAAGAAAGTAGAGGTTTGTAGAGGTAAAAGCGACAGATCTTTCTAGTCTTGGAATAAAAAATAAACATAGTCTTAAATCTGTTTGGAGCCCCCTCAGATCATTTAGTTTAGTTTCCTCAGTGTACAAATGAGTCCTAAAGTGAAATAAATGATTTGACTAAGCTCAACTAGATAGTAAGTGACATAGTCTGGAGTTGAACCTAGCTCTTCTGTCTTTAATCTCTGTCTTCCACTAAATCATTCCGGTTTTCTCATTCAGAAATCAATCAACAAACATTTATGAGACATCTATTCTAGGCAACTAGGCAACTCAGGGCCTGAATTCTGAAGCAAATATTTAAAGCTAAAATTGAAGTCAGGTCTTCAATGCTTTACCCACAGTAACATCGAACATACCTCTGGTTAATAGTAAATAGTTCTGTCACAAATTCTTGAACATAGACAGTGTGGGAAAATAGCTTATGCATTATTCCTACAAAACATCTCATATACTAACATAGCTAATACTCTCTAGCTTTGCTCTGGCTACATCTCCCTCTTGGAATTCTAAGAATTCTCCTGAATACTTTGAAATATGTCATTTTTAATGCTGTTGGCATGAATTATCCACCAGTTATGTTCCATTTACTGTGAGCTATCAGTAAGTGACTAGAGACCAAGTTCCACTTACCCACTTAACAAAAATTAGTTTTTAGAAACAAGTATTTAACTTGAAGATATTACCTTGGGTTGGGGGTATATTTTTCCTTAAACTTTCTTGGTCCCTAGAGAGAATGGGCTAATTCATATCACAGTCCTCCAGTACTACTAAGTTCAACATATAAATTTGGCATATATGTTGGGTAAATTCTTTTTTCAGCACTTACTGATTCGGGTCCTGACATTTACTCTTCTAGCCTAAGGACATCATTGCTGGGATATCTGCAAGACCTGGCAGGGAGTTGACTTCTGAGCTCTCAGATGCTTGGATACCAGGATGCCCAAATAACTCACTTTTCTGATCTTTTGAAATTCAAAAGATCATGTCCTAAAAATTAAGCTCCTTCATTTAAAGTGGAACAGAACAAAAAGGCAAGCAAATATCTGAGACCTTTATATTTGGGGCCAAAGGTCAGCATCAGAGGGAAAGGGGCAAACACCTCTCACCTCCCAAAATTATCTTTACCAGAAGTTGTTCCCAAAGGAACCAAACCAAGAATAGAGATCCAACCAAGAGACAGTCACACCTGACTAAGGCCTTTTAAAGGCCTGACTCCCTCTTCTAGTTCCTTACTTGTAGCCAAAGAGGCTGCTGTCCACCCTGTGGGTGTTAACTGGAAGCAGTTCAGAATGTCTACACATACCTCCAAATCTCTTCAAGGCACTTGTATTACACATCATGATGATTCTCTGAGAAGCTGGCTCATCAGTTAGTCCAGAAGAGGAATTGCATCAGTCAAACATACTTATTGATAGGATACATGGCACAGCATCATAGCTTATTTGATCCTTACAAGAGCGCTGTGAATCAACATAATAGCTGTTGTCCCCATCTTATAGAGGGGAAAGCTGAGGTTGAGAGGCTCCTGAAGGTCACACAGATAAGTTGGAGCTAGGCCCCAGGGTTTCTGATTCTGCATGCCAGATAATTGTGGCTACTATACACCATGGTTTATGAGGCAGAATGAAAATCACATAATAATCATTTCAGAATGAAGTCTTACAAATCTGAAAAAAGTCTTACTCTAATGCTTCATCGTATTTACAAAAAAAAAAAAAAAAAAGACAGGGCTGGGGCAGGGGAAAAGGATCATGGGCTCCCAAAGAAGGCTGTGCCATTGGAGCTCAAAGTCAGTCAGGTCCTACCAGAGGGCAATGTGCAGGTGGGTGTGAACAGGATGCAAAACAAAAGGAACAGGAGCAAAGGATGTCATCAAAGAGTTGTATGATCAAAAACAAAAATTGGAGTTTTCACATGTTGAAAATAACGGCTAACATAATAATTGTAGCTCATATACTAAATGCTTGTTGACTGATTAGTGAGCATGCTCTTCTAGATCCTTGTGATGTCAAAAAAAAAAAACAAAAAACAATGGGCTTCTGTGGCAGACTGATGGGAAGACATGGACAAGAGTTACATAGTTTGGGCAGGCCTGGATGAGTTTGTAGTCTGTATCACTGGAATAATATCTATATGGGTGAGGTCACAGATCCATTTGTGTGAATGTGTATTGGAGGCCAACAAATACAAATAATTTTAATTAGTCAGTAAGAAGATAAAATTCACCCACAGAGTGAATTTGTGACCTCTCTTACAGTTCAGTAGCCACTTATAGGCCCTGGAAGCTCTCAAAAATGCTGTCTTTCTTGATATTAGCATACCTCAAGAACTAACAACGTTAGGTCCAAGTGTCATTGGATCATGGACTCAAAGGACATTAATGGTAGTAGGATATTGTATTAAAGCAAAAAGAATGGCAGACTATTATAAGAATTTTACTTTTTGCTTTTTATTTGAAGAAGGGTAGAACTTTATGTGTTTAGGGTTAGGGTAACTTCCTTTCCCCTACTCACTCAAAAGAAAAGCAAAAGAAAAAGGTCATTGAAGCATTTTTTTTTTCAATTTATAGAAAAGAAAAAAATCCAGAAAGAAATACAAGCAAAGAAATACAGCTTTAAAAGTTACACTGTGAAATTATTATATTTTTAAAAGAAAAGCAAATTATATGTAACAGTTTCCTGCATAATCCTTTTTTTCTCTTTTATATATATGAAAATGTCAACTCAATTTATGTAAGCTTCTTATATTATTATTATTTTTTCCTTTTATTTGCAACTCCAGTGCTTGGCACTTAATGCTTATTGCTTGCCTCTATGAATCTCAGTTTTTTCAGTTTACTTTTTATTTCATGAAGAAGTCTTATGGGTCAAATAATATGAGGAGTGTGAAAGCACTTTGTGAACTGCAAAGTTTGTAAATGGCATCTCATACTCTTATTAAAATCTATCAGTTCTTATTCACTAAACACCTGAATCAGTGACTGTCCCTGCTTTCCCCACCTTCTCCCCTCCATATCCTTCGTTCTGATTTTGGTTCAAGCAGTTTGAAAAGTGATTTATTCTATCAAGTTTTAAGCATTCCCAGTTGACCATTTGTGGTGTCATGGCAGCTAGTCTGTTAGTAAGGTGGTCAATCTATTGTCCTTTATTCATCCTACAAGACTCATGTAGATTCTTCTTCAGTCATAGGTTACCTAGGGTAGAATAGGGTTTGATATAGAAAAGTAGAAGTAGAAAGCCAATAGTTCCTTTTGTTGATTTTTTTTTAATCTTATATGAAAATTGTTTGAATGTAATTGTTTGCATGTTGTCTCTCCTATTAGATTGTGAGCTCTTCAAAGATTCAGACTATTGTGGCCTTCTTTGTAATCCTCAGTATTTAGTAAAGTATCTGACACATAGCAGACACTTAATAAAGTTTATTGACTAACTGGCTTCCACCTCTGCCCATGAATGAAGCCCTTCCCAACTCAATTCAGCAAATATTTTTTAAGCAACTACTTTTGGACCAAGCACTGGATCAGACTCTGAGGATATAAGACAAAAAAGAAACAGCCTTCACTCTCAAGAAGCTTACGTTGTATTAGGAGAGTGGAGATACATTATGGACAGAGACAAGGATAGTGGGACAAAGGATCTGCCCAACTTCTAATATTATTATTATTCTAATTCTATTACAGAAAAAGTACCAATGGTGCCAGGGGGAGGGAGGGGAGGAGAGAAGGAAGAGTACAGATAGAGTAAGGGGAATCACAGAAGGGGCTTCATGGGTGATGTAGCCCCTGGGCTGAGCCTTTTCAGAGACAATTCCTGGTGAAAGGCAGCCTGTGAAAATGCATGGAAAATAGAGGTGAAATGTCAAGGTAGTGGAAGAGTTAGCAGTCCAAAAGAGTCTTTATATATCATTCTCCAGATGGCACTGAGTGTTGAGGGAAAGCTTTTGCTCATAAGGTAGGTGTATTCAAATGTGAACCTAGGGAGTTTTACTTTTTTTTTTTTTTTTTTTT
The DNA here is from genome assembly GCF_048593235.1 of Sminthopsis crassicaudata. NCBI lineage: Eukaryota > Metazoa > Chordata > Mammalia > Dasyuromorphia > Dasyuridae > Sminthopsis > Sminthopsis crassicaudata. The sequence continues at coordinate 220,725,389 of NC_133618.1, forward strand.
TTTTGGTAGAAGGCAAATATTTATTGCATACTTATTTATAAGAGACATTAATTTTTAATTTAATAAAGAAACTAAAACTTAACCAATTCATTTTTCTTTAAATTAATTGAATATAATGAGAGGCACCTTGTGAGTAGAGGCCTGGACTTAAAGCCAGGAATGGTGTGACTTCACATCCCTATGACCCTGGGCAAACCACCTAAACTCTCAGTGCTCTAGAAAGTTGCAGAGAGGGTGCTAACTTGCATTAGTAGAAGGAGTTATTTCACCTGAAGTTCACTATACTAATGAGAGTATACATTTAGTCTCTATATCTACTTTTAAAAAAATGCAAACTTTACTTTAAAAAAAAAAAATGCAAACTGCAGACACTTCCCCTAATATATAGAACAAATTTCAGCCTTAGCTTCTTTGTCAAAAAACAAAACTAAACAAAAACAAAAAAAAAACCTTTCCAACTAGATCTTTTTCTCTTAGCCCTGCACTTAGACATAAAGAGTCAAAAGGGGAGGTTAACTATTGGTAACCAGCTTAAAAATTAAGTTTTTAATTTTTCTTGCCTTCTTTGGTTGTACTAAGCAATAAAAAAACCAAATGGCTATAGTAATCAAAGGGGAAAAAAAAATGTTTAGTTGAACATAGGGCTTCCTGGGAATGGGAAAGAGGAAAGGAGTCTTCACCATTTTTTGCTTAGCAGAAGTACCTTTGGAGCCATAGCAGGATAGAGAAGAGTCACAGAAAACATCAAGGTAGCATAGCAAGTAGAGTGCTGAGCCTCAAGTCAAGACAGAATTGATTTCAAATCCAATTTCTAACACTAGTTTGATGTCTTAGAGAACTCAAACTCTGTCAACCTCAGTTTCCCCATCTGTAAAATATGGATAATAATAGCAATTATCTCCCAATGCTATTGTAAGGTTCAAATGAAATAATACTTGTAAATCACTTTGCATACACTGAAGTGTTAATGTAACTATTATTGCTATTCAGGAGTCAAATCCCTAAACAAATTTTTTTTTTTTTTCTCTCCCACCAAAATCTCTTGGAATGCATAGATAGGAAAGGAAAGAAGGAAGCAGGTATATTGTCAGCAATTGTAGCAACAACTGGGAAAGCCCTCTCCTATCCCTGTTGATTTTCGGTTCTAGAAAACTCAAACAAGTACTTCTGAGCTTCTTGTTTTTGCCCTTTGGATTTTCTTCAGATTAGTACTTACATGAATCAATTCAATACAACTCCATCCAATTCAATAAATACTTATTAAGCATGTTTTATATAATTGGTATTGGGGATGCAAAAAAAAAAAAATGCCACTAGAAAATTGTTAGAGAATTTGGACATAGAAGTCTTCTAGTCTAACATCCTGATTTTATAGAGCAGAAAACTCAAGTCAAAAGAGGAGAAATCACTTTCCCAAGATCATGTAGCTGGCAGTCTAGGCCTTCAGAATTCAAGATTATAGTGCACTCTCTACCATCTATTGCAATTGGGACAGTGTTGGAGTCAGTTTGAATTGATAAAATTTTTAGTGTGAACATTTAAACCTCAGAAATCACAAATGCTACAAATAAGGGTTTGATCTATTGTTTTGCTGATTGTCTAGATTTAAAGAAGTGATGGAGAAAAATGTTATTTCTTAAGATTAAACTTAAAAATGTGTTGTGTTTTTGAAGAGAGCTTGTTGATAAATATTTACCGAACATTCTTGCTATAACTTCAAAGATAGAAAAAGTTAGGAACCTTAAATCCTTAAAGCACCACTTTTTTCTTTTTTTTTTTTTTCTTTTTTTTTTTTTTTTTGGCCATCGGCTATAGAAAAGTTCTAATAGGCATGGGATTTAAACTTGGAAAGGGCCTGACCCTAGACTAATATCCTTTTACTGAGGAGGAAATTAGGGCAAAGAGAAGGAAAACACTCACAAATAATATAATAGCAGATCTAGGAATTAAACCCAGGTCCTCTGATTCCAAAGTCTACCTCTGACTTCAGTCCCCTACACACTTTTTGGATCATGCAATCTCTACCCTCAAAGAATCTTATGACATAACCTTATTTATTTTTGGAAAACAAAATGCATTTTAATTTAATTCCATAACAGTTCATTCATCAGCCAAGCTGGTAAATGAAGAAGACTTTAAGTAATATTATTTTTTAATTTTTAATTTTTTTTTTACTTCTGTATTCTTGCTTTATTTTGAGTTTCACATTCTCTTCTTCCCTTCAGCTCCTCTCTGATGCCATCACAAGTTTAGCATTGGATAGGACCTCAATATCCATCAGTTCTAATCCATTCATAAGAACTCGCAATATAACATGCCCCAAAGTGATCTTCCAGCCTCTGAGTGAAGACCTCTAATGAGAATTCACTATCTTTTGAGGCAGCCCATTCCATTTTCATGCAATCCTAAGTTTAAGGAACTTTCTCTAGATATCTAACTTAAATTTGCCTCTTCCTCTCATTGCTCCTGGTTCTGCCTTTCATATACTTGAATTTAGTTTATCATTCCTTCCCTTTATCAACTCTATCTCCCTAGATGCAACAATTTGTTTCCCTAACTCAACCTGTAGATCTTGGGATTCTGTGCACTTTGCAAGGGACCAATATTACTAAATGACACAAAAAAATTGATGTATAAACCTATTTTTGTATGGACTGAACTGAATGTTCTCCTTCACTTCTTCTGCCTCCTGGTTTAAAAATAGCATTTTTATGTAGTATCATCCTTGAGCCAAGCATTCTGATAGGTGCTTTACAAATATTATCTCATTTGACCCTTACAACAACCCTAGGAGGTAGATGCTATAATGGTGCCCATTTTACAGAAGAGGAATTTGAAGTAGATAGAGATTAAGAGACTTGTCCATGATTGTATCACTAATAAGTGTCTGAATATGGATTTGAACTCAGGTCTTCATAACTACAGGTCCAGTGTTTTATCCACTATGCCACCAAGCTACCTAAATGACAGGGTTTTTTTCTTGTTGTCACCCCCTTTTGCTAGTGCCTTTACTTATTAGATTACTTCCAATTTATCTATTATGTGCCCATTATATACCTACTAAGCACCTATATGGTAGGCCCCATATATTGGAGATACAAATAAAAGCAACCAGAAATTATGATAAGTTGTTCCTTTTACCCCCATAGGGTAAGTAAATGGCTTCAACAGTTTGCTCATTTTTGACATTTTTAAAATTAAAATATTTTAGTTAAAATAGTTTCATAAAAGATTCATAATAGGTAGAGAAGAACATTATATCATATTATATCAAATTATATATATATATACATGTATCAAATTAGAGTTGGAGAAAACCTCATTAATTATATCATTCAAATCCCTACTTGATTCTTTTGCATTCTTTATATAAAGCATAGAGTTTTATTTTGTTTTGTTTTTTAGAGACAATCTTTGGATTCTTTGAATTCAGAAGTTAAAAATATTTTTCTTACTTATTTTTTATATTATAGCATTCAGATTTTTTTGGCTTGCCATGTCCTATAAGGTCTATGATACTTTGAACACACAATTTTCAGATGAAGAAATTAAGACCACTTCTAATCATATAAAAAGGTGCTCTAAATCATTATTGATTAAAGAAATGCAAATTAAGACAATTCTGAGATACCACTACACACCTCTCAGATTGGCTAAGATGAGAGGAAAAGATAATGATGAATCTTGGAGGGAATGTGGGAAAACTGGGACATTAGTGAATTGTTGGTGGAAACTATTATGCTCAAAAAATTATCAAACTGTGTACACCCTTTGATCCAGCAGTATTTCTATTGAGTTTATATTCCAAAGAGATCTTAAAGGAAGGAAAAGTCTATGATACTTAAGTTTGCCCTGTCGTCTTCTGTCAATGATATCATCTATCTAGAGATTATGTAATTTTTAAATATTATTACTTTTTTCTTCTCTTCTTGTAAATCATTATCTAGTAGATCATACTAAAATGTATATTTGTATTCACAAACAGTTCTCTCTCTCTCTTTGCATCTTTGGAGAAAATTTCCATCAGATATTTAAGTTTTTCTATTCTGCTAATTATATCTGCTGTATAAGTCATACATTTTGCCATTTGTTCCTTTTTAGGTATTTCTTTTAAGATTCTGATATCTCTAACCATTCAAGATCATCTTGCTTTGTGTGCTCTGTGTCACTGAGTATTGACTCAATTTCCTTTAACATGCTACATTTATTAAGAGATGTTTGCAATTATATAAATGTATTAATAGTCACCATCCCTTATTTATTTATTGATTTATTTATTTGTTTGTCTATTTTTGAGGCAATTGGGGTAAAGTGATCTGCCCAGGATCACACAGCTAGGAAGTGTTAAGTGTCTGAGGCCATATTTGAATTCAGATCTTGGTGCTCTATCTACTTCAGGGCTGCTGCTTTATCCACTGCACCAATTATCTGCCCCTTCCCTCATGTTTGAATAACTTCCCTCTCAATTATCTGCTTATGTCCTAGGATTTTAATTGAATTTTCTTCCTACTGAAGTCTATGATGAATGCATCCTCCCCTCATTATATTATCACTTCATTCACTTTCTGATTCCTTCTCCTTTGATATGGTTCTTAGGGGACTGGATTTCAAAGCTTATTAGCCCTCTTCTCTGTTGGAACATTGACTTTTCCTTGTACCAAAAAGATTCTTGGAGGGAAATCCTATTCAACTGGATGCCAGCCCTTTTACCTTCAAACTTGGTGCAGTCTACCATGCATGCATATTGATGCCTTGCCCAAGTACCCTCTGTCCTTTACTCTGTGACTGAGTACAGGGAGAGATCGTTCTCACTTTCCTATATATTACTCTCCTTAAAGTAGGTGGGCAGAGTTGATATTGGCTGCTTGTTGCCAAAGTGGTGGGGTGAGGGCAGGGGCAGTGTGTGCAGGCAGAGGGAGAGAGACAGAAAAGGAAAATGCTTAGTAAATCTCAAAGCACAAGTTGGTGGGTTAGGTTGTATGGCTGCTGGACCAGAGGGGCTGAGTGAGTGAGTTAGGAATTATTATTATTTCAGGATGTTGTTGCCTCCTTAGGTTTCTTGGAGTCTTGACCTGAGAATATAGCATATTTGCTTTTTCTTTGCTGAATAATTCCTCTCTCTCTCTCTCTCTCTCTCTCTCTCTCTCTCTCTCTCTCTCTCTCTCTCTCTCTCTCTCTCTCTCTCTCTCTTTAAGGGAGTTCATGAGGTTTAGTGAAGATTGGGGAAAATATCCATCCTCTGTCTTTTTTATCATTTGACCCAGAAATCTGACTCCTTGTATATAAGTGAGGAAACTGAAGAGGTGTCAATTGACTTGTCCAAGGTCACAAAGAAGCAGTCGGTAGAACTTAGGTTTTAAAGCAAATCTTCTGACCTCAAATCAAGTACTTTTACCACTATACCATACTGCTTACTATTAATGTGAAAGAGGCAGTGAAGAAGTCTATAAGAGAAATTACTTAGATGCAGAAAAGTGATAAGGAGTAAAATGCAGTTGTGAGAGTATTTGAGAATCATCATGATGAAAAGAAAAGGCCCCTAGAGTAAAAGCAGAAGCTTTAACTTTCCCACTTATTCACTGTGATACTTTATAGGATCTACTTCCTCCCTTTAAGATAATAGGATCGTGGGGTACCCAGATGGTACAGGGATAGAGTACCAGTCCTGAAGTCAGGAGGATTTGAGTTCAAATCAAGCCTCAGATACTTAACACTTAGCCACGTGACTCTGGGCAAGTCACATAACCCCAATTGCCTACCAAAAAAAAAAAAAAGATAATGGGACTGAACTGGAAGATATCTGAGGATTCTTCCCACTCTCATATCCTATGATCTATACAGTCTGCTGACATTCTATGCACTTTGCTCTAAGGACCCTTCCAAGTCTGTGATTTGATGATACTAAGGGAATGTATTCTCTATTGTGAATTGAAAACACAGGTCAAATTGTTTCAGAAGGAGGTTGAATGGTGAAATGGAAAGAATACTAGATTTGGAGTCAAATGCTCTAGGTTCAAGGTCTGGCTTTTTCACTGATTTTTTCACAAATTAGACAAATCAATTTATCTCTCAGTCTTAGTTCCTCATCTGTAAAATGGACATAATAAAAGCAAGGTGGTTGTGAGAAATGAGATTTTAAACAAATTTGCATATAAATATATATATATATTATATATATATATATATATATATATATATATATATATATATATATATATATATATATATATATATATATATGCATTAGCAAATATGCCTTTACATAGATAGTGATTTTCAATCCTTAAAAAAGAGATACATAAAATGCTTGTAATTTCTATGTTGTTTGTAAAAAGAAGGCCTTGGATTAGATGGGCTCTAAGGTTCCTTTCCAGCTCAAAATCTATGATGTTAAGAAACTGATATCACTGCTTGCTCCATCATGTTAATTTACATCTATTTAGCTTAAATCATTTACCTTGAACCATTACCAATTAAGTTTAGGATGGTTTTCAACATGACTCAGAAAAGAATAGTATCCAATTCAAAGTTGCATTGCAAAATTTGCACAAGATCCCTTAGTCAGTGAAGACATTGTCAGAACTGGTCCCTCCATATTTCTGCCTATTCAAGTTCTGCTTTTCCTGCAAGGCTCAAAATAGCTGCCACCTTCTTCATAAAGCCTTTTCTGATCTCCACCCAACCCTCAGGTAAAAAGTGGGTTCTTCAAATTTTCCTAGACCACTGTATCTAGGGTTTACCTTTTCCCCTATTATGCTCTGCCCTGTGTCATACTTAATTGTCCATTTACTCTAGTAGATTGTAAGCAACTTGAGGGCAAGCACTATATCTTAAATATCTTAATAGCCCCAATGTGTACCTTGTACACAATAGAATATTAATAAATATTAGTTGAATTGGTTTGTTGTTTTCTTTTTGTTATGCTTCAATTCATGATTTTGTGATGACATGGTGATATGAAACCAGTCTCAAAGTCATTTAAATATTGCCTCTAACCCATACTTGGCATGTGACCCTAGCAAGTCATTTAATCTATAGTGCTTTAAATTCTAGGCAATTCTCCAAGTCTATAAATAGTAGAAAAGGTGCTGACCTGCAGTGGTAAAGGAAATTTCCTCTCCTGAGGTTTCCTTATATCTTTATATCCTTATATATATCCTATATATATATATATATATATAAAGACACTATCTTTATTCTAAATGATAATCATATTAATCCTTTATACTTGGGTTTATAGATTTTCTCATGACATGCCAGAGTTAGAAGGAACCAAAGAACTTACAGAGATTATCAGACTTAGAAGAAAACAGAATATAGCACATTGAAGCTGGAAGGAGTTTGTGCTTTCATTCTAGTCTACCTCCATTTTGCATATAGAGAAAGTGAAACCCAGAAAGTGAAAAAAAAAAATCATTTGCCTACATTTATTCAACAAATTAGCAAGAATCAAAGTTCAAACCCAGGTCTTCTGATTCCAAGTCCTCTATTCATTCTATAAAATAAGCGATTAATTTTATTATATGTTTGAAAGGAATAGCAAATTGTATAGCAGATTTGTAATTTCATGTTCAAGCACCTTTTTATTGTACTATATTATAAAAATATTTGTCTTATCCCACAAATGAAAAATATTTAAATATGGTGGATGAAAAAAATTATGCTATTTTGTGTATATTTTACATATATATTAGATTATATATTGTTCCAATTTCAATGACCAGGATTATTGATCTGCTCCCATATTTTTACCTGCCTCAGAGGGGCCTTTGATGATCTAATTAAATGCACTAAAAGTTCTGCAAGATCTATAGATGAAAGATTCTAGTAATATAATACTCATTTTAAGAGTATTTTATTTCTCTTAACATATCTTAAAGGTAAGTGGAGTTTGAATGTTTATTTTATAGGTCAAAAGACTTAAAGCAATGGCTTTTCTAGGGCTTTAAAAAGAACAAATGCTAGAACTTGAAGTAAAAGGGAGAATTGAGTTTCTCCAATCTCTTCTCACAACAGATCCCATAGGAGTTACAAATTAATAGTTGTGTTTAAAATAATTGACCATTCATGAGGATATAGCCCTATATATCAATAACTTGGATCTGGAAGAAGTGCCAGCACTTTAATTAGCTACCCATATTGATTGTTGGTAGGGGTTACACAGATGTTAAATTTTTTTTTAAATTATAAAACTACCATCTAATTTTTTAAACTTTGCATGACTATATCTGCCTTTGTTTCTGCTTGTATAGAAATTAAATTTTGCCTTTTCCTGCAAAATTATCTTTTATAGTCTGCTGGCTTATGATAATAATACTTTGTACTTCTCCAGTGCCTTTTATCCATGAATCTCAAAGCACTTTATAAACTTTAATTAATTCTTGCAACAAGTCCTGTGAGGTAGGTAAGTATTATTATCCCCATTTTACAGATAAGGAAACTGAGACATTGAGAAGTTAAGTAACTTGCCCAGGGCCTGAAACAAGTCAGTAGCTAAGTCTGAACAAGAATACCAAGTCTTTGTCTCCTGGGTCTCCACTTGGCCCAATAGGCTGCACTATTGTTCTCTTAAAGTCCCAAGGAATGATTGATGGGAGTTGGGGGAGAAGCGGCAGCTGTCCAAATCAATTGCAGTACACACTTAAATACATGTTATACATGTTACAGGCGTTATGGTGAATTATATAAGTTGACTCATAGATTTTACCTCAGGGGAAAGTTGTATCTTGATGTGAGAAGAGATGTGCCTATAAATCCCTGTATTAGCACAAAGTGACTGGATCTCCACAGCACCAGTCTTGCTGGTGTAGTGGGGGAGATGGGGTGGACACAGATATGCTTTTTATTATACTGCTAGGATGGCTTGAGATTTTTGGGTTTTTTTAAACAATACAGAACATAGAGAAAGATTTAGAGAAATGTTAATCCTTTTGTACCCTTTTGCCTTTGATTATCCTAAGACTATACTCTGAGGAAGTTACTGACAGTGAAGGGTAGAAGGAATGATAGAAACATACAAAAAATGTTCCCGGCAACACTCTTTGCAATGACAAAAGATGGAAATAAGTCATAAGTGCATTGATTGAGATGAAATGAATAAATTGTGGTGTGTGAATATAATGGAGTATGATTAACTGATAAAAAGAGACATATATGAAGAAAGAAAGAAAGGAAAAAGCATTTACTAAATAATTACTGTGTGCCAGACAATATGCTAAAGCACGTTGCAAATATTGCACTCGAATCTTGAAACAAAGTTGGGAAATAGGTACAATTGTTATCCTCATTTTACAAATGAAGAAACTGAAGCAGAAATAGGTTAAGTGACTTATCCAGGATCAGAGAGCTAGTAAGTTTCTAAGGCTGAGTTTGAACTCAGAACTATCCTGACTCCAGATCCAGCATTAAATTCACTGTGCCACTTATTTGAAAAATACAAAATAGAGAAAAATGTTTAGGAAGTGATGTGGAATAAAAGGAGAAACAAAAGAACAATTATACAATATGCAAATATATAAATAATATTGAATGAAATCATAAAGTTCAAGGGAATACATTAATTTTGTTATGGGAAGGTAAACAAATTATAAATAATAGAAGTTTACGATAAATTAGACCTTGAGCAAGTCACCCACCTCAGTTTCTGCATTTGTAAAATGGGATTAATGATAGTACCAAGATACCCTACAAGGTTGTTGTGAAGATAAAATAAAATGGTATACATATAGTTTTTTGCAAATCTATATTATATTAGAGCATAACTATAGTTATTAATTTATTATCATCATCAATTAAAGCATTCTCAAGTATCACTTCACATCCAAAAAAATAAAGATGAGAAAAAACAAACAATAAATGTTGGAGGGGCTATAGAAAGATAGGCACACAGATAAACTTTGGGGAGTTATTATGAATAGCTCCATTCATTCTGGAAATCAATTTTGGACTGCACCCCCCAACCAAATATTACTAACCAAAAGTTACTAAATATTAAATAAAATGCCTTTGAACCTATTGATCCCACTTATTGAGTAATGATAGAAAAAGGATCTTATGTCTCAAAATATCCAAAGTATCACTTTTTGTAGTAACAAAAATCTTGAAACAAAGTAGATGGTGTATGGCAAAACAAATAATGGTATGGATGTGATAGAGTGTTATTTCACCATTTGAAATTGTTAACATAAGTAATTCAGAGAAACATAGAAAGAAGATTTGTATGATTAGAGCAAGGAAAGAGGACCAGAAGAGAAACATGTATGATGAACACAATAATTTAAATGAAGACAACAAAAAAGAAGACAGAACTCATATAAAATATAATGATTGATATTGACTCCAGATAACTGATATTGAACACATTTCCTTTCTTGTGGTGAATTATTGGTACAGAATGTTACATAGTCTGATATATAAATTAATCTTCTTCCTTTTACATGATCATTGACCAATATGGGAGAATTTTGCAAGCCTGCTACATTGAAATAAGCTATGTGCTCACCCAGCATTAGAAATAAGTAACAGTGTGGCAGCCCTCTTTGTAGTGGCTAGAAACTGGAAACTGAGTAGATGCCCATCAATTGGAGAATGGCTGAATAAATTGTGGTATATGAATCTTATGAAATATTATTGTTCTGTAAGAAATGACTAGCAGGATGATTTCAGAGAGGCCTAGAGAGACTTACATGAACTGATGCTGAGTGAAATGAGCAGGACCAGAAGATCATTATACACTTCAACAACAATACTATATGATGATTAATTCTGGTGGACGTGGCCCTCTTCAACAATGAGATGAACCAAATCAGTTCCAATAGAGCAGTAATGAACTGAACCAGCTACACCCAGCGAAAGACCTCTGGGAGATGATTATGAACCACAACATAGAATTCCCAATCTCTCTACCTTTGTCCGCCTGCATTTTGGATTTCCTTCACAGGCTAATTGTACACTATTTCAAAGTTCGATTCTTTTTGTACAGCAAAATAACTATTTGGACATGCATACATATATTGTATTTAATTTATACTTTATTTTAACATATTGAACATGTGTTGGTCAACCTGCCATCTAGGGGAGAAGATGGGGGAAGGAGGAGAAAAATTGGAACAAAAGGTTTGGCAATTGTCAGTGCTGTAAAATTACCCATGCATATAACTTGTAAATAAGAAGCTATTTTTAAAAAAAAAGAAAGAAAGAAAGAAGAAGAAAAAAGAAATAAGTAACAAAAACTGCCTTTACATCCTGCTGAAGTTTAACTATCATCCTCCCAACAGCAGTAGTTACAACTAAATACTATTAAGTTAACATGTATGTATGTCTTTTATGTTTCTAATATTTAGAAGATTCATTTTATTCACTGAATGCCTCTTTATTCTCTGCTTTTTGAGGGGTTCTTTAGATATGAACTACAAATAATATCATCCCTAGAGTGCTTGGGTAGAGGACAAAATAAGCCAATGAATATGAGGAAAAAGAGCCTAAGCTTTTACATGAAAGGCAAGTACTCCCAGGACTGAACCCAATCCAAACTGTATATTTGGATACAGAACAGGGAGTGAGCACAGTACCTCCAGTCCCTGTTGTGATCTAGAAACCATTCCTCATGGTTAGGATCACCTGCCATCCATTTATAATTCTCTCCCCTAGTTAGTCCCCTACAAAGAATTCATACTTTCCCAGGATATTCAATAGATGGACCTAAAAGTCTCTTTTTCTAACCCTGGGCAGCAAAAATTTTTTCCCCTAAGACTCCATCTTGAAACACTAGAATAATTTTTGGTTTCTCACTTTCCTTTCTCCTCCTCTGGCTCAATTTCCTGTCAAAATTCCATTATGCTATCAGAGTGCCTTTTTCTTCCTCACATAACCGATCTGGCTGTTGTCTTTATTGTCTTTGCCAAAATCATGGTTGACCACACCCAAAGTTCCACCACACCCATGTCTCACTTAGATCCTTGCGGCACAAGATAACACTCAAAATTAGAGATTATAGCTACTTCTCATATCCCTGTTAGAGAGCCTAGGATATTATTATCACTTTATAAGGAGAGGTTTATAAGCTCAGTACTTAATAGGTTGTTTATTTCCATCTAAGTATTTTGCCTTTAATTAAAGTAAGCTTCCACCAGAGGGTACCTTGATTATGGTTTCGAGCTAAAAACATATAAGTTTTTCCTAGTGATGATTAGCCAAGAAATAATGATATTCTCTTTACTAATAATACATAGATACTATAAAAATATCTATATATATGTATATATATATATATATATATATATATATACACTTACACACACTTACATATATGTGTGTATATATATATATATATATACATATATATATATATATATATATATATATATATATATATATATATATATATATATATATATATGTTACTAATTTTTAAATTCAGTTTCTGCTTCCCCCTCTTTTCCCTTGTGCCTTTTTCTTTCTTGAATTCTAATACAAGGAAATAAATATGGTATTTTTAGCATATATTTAGCACATAGCAATGAGGAGGCAAAAGCCAGAGTCAATTATCAGGTCATCTCTCCACATGGGTTACTTCCCTGAACTATGCTTGTAGGGGGCCTGGCTGCAAGGAGGGTCAGTGTTCTGGATATCTGGGACATTTGGCTTTCTTTTCCTTTTGATGTAAGTTGGTGCTGGTGCTGGTATTTGTACAATAGTTGGACCATCAGAGAATAATACTTCTCTATAGTGGATTGTAGTGGAAGGTATATAGGCTTTAGGCAGGGCTGGTTTTTTGGAGGAAGGATTAATGCTGTTCCTGGGGGGCAGCTCTTGGTACAAGGTCTTAGGCTGTCTCCACCACCAAAGTCTAAGGGAGATTATGGTTGAGGTGGTAGTAGTAGTTTCACTACCATAGCACATATTACTTTCTATCTCTCAGAATGCCTTGTAAAGAGAGAAAGACTGACTTGCTTGTCCATAGGTGGCAGCTAATCAGCAAACTGATTATATACTGTAGTTGCTCAATCCACAGAAATAATGTATATGCAGTGCTTTGTAAATTGTGAAGCACTATTCACTTTAATGTGATGAGTTGTGCTTAGTGATCTCATCAGCTCCAATGGATTCAATTATTTTTATGCAGATGACTCCCAGATCTATAATATTCAGCTCTAATCTCTTTTCTAAGTGCTAGTCTCACACAACTGCCTTTTGGGCACTTCAAATTGGATCTCCCATAGACCATCTCAAACTTAACAAGTGCAAAATAAAACTCATTACCTTTTCCTCATAACCCTTCCCTCTCTTCAACTTCCTTCCCATGATCAAGGGCACCAATATCCTTCCAATCACCCAGTCTCAAAACTTCTGAATCATCCTTGGCTCCTCACTTAAATTTATCCCACAGATCCAACCTATTGTCAAATGTAGTTTTTTCCTTCACAATTATCTCTCACAAAATCCCTTCTCTCCATTCACAGTCATCACCCTATAGAAGACCTCATCATCTCCCACCTGGACTACTGCAATAACCTTCTATTTCTCCCCAATTTATGTCTCTTCCCTACTCCATTCCATTTTCCTAAAGCCAAAATCTAACCATGTTACTTCCTTACTCCAGTTACTCACTACTTCCTCCAGAATAAAATGTACAATGTTCTATTTGTTACTTAAAATCCTTTACAAGCTCTCCCTTTCCAACTTTTCTGTCTGGTTTTTGTTTGTTTGTTTGTTTTTGTTATATATGGCCCTCAGTCTATCTTCTGTTTGCCTCTTCACTGATTATCACCCAAACTCCAATGCATTTTCTCCTTACCAGACCTCTTTCAAAACTCAGCTCAAATTCTACCTTTTCTATAAGCTTTTCTCATTTTCCTCCTTCCCCAATCCCATGGGGATTTTGCCTTCTTCTGCAGATTGCCTTCCTTTTAGACAGGAATAGATCTTGCATGTACACATCATTTGTGAATTCTCTCCTTCATTAGAATGTGGACTTCTTGAGGTAGCCAAGGGCCTTATTTTCACCTTTTTTGTATCCCAGCACACAGTTATGATGCAAATAATGTTCCCCTTGAACTTTTTGGGGCAGAGGGAAATTCTCTTAGAACTCTTGAGAAGCTCTCCTCTGACAGAGATCCACCCGTGAGGGCAGTTAAATGGCTTCATTAAGATTAGCCCTGGACCACTTCCTACTTAGCTCAAACTTAAGTGGTCTCATTTAGCTGGAGATCTGAACCAGCTGAAAATTGGCTCGAGATCACTCTCAATAAGTGGTTTCATTCAATCAGAAATCTAGGCCTGGAGGCAGTGATAACATTGGAAATAATTTCTTTCAATTGAAACTCCAATCTCAGATTTCCTATTTAAAGGACAATTTTGGGCTCATTTCTTTGCAGAAGCTCAAAAGCAGGATCATGCCATGCCAAGGAATCTCTTTCTCCTCGCTGCCTTAGAGGGCCCCTATTCCCTGTGAAGAGATACCCTCTTCTCAGTGTTAACAGACATCTGTTTATCTCTCTGCCTAGGACCTTGATCTCCCTGTCAGGACCTTGCCACTGAAGAAGTCAGCAAAAGCTAACTTTTCAGTGCCAATAAACTTCCTTTTGCCAGTCTAATATTTCAGGTTTATGAATTCTTCATGTTGGATCTGCACTGACCAAAAAGGGGTTCCCACAACTCTCTGCACTGCCACTAACTGCATCATTTGGTTCACTGATCCAGAATAACTCATCAGTTATAGTACTTAGTAGATAGTAAGCACTTAATAAATGGTGGCTGACTGATTGAACTATTGTTATCATTACTGTTTTTATTGTTGGTAAGATGAGTTTATGTAGGAAGTAGGATTTCAGTAGAACATATTTTTAAAATTGAGCTTATAAGGAAGCATTTGATTTGAACCTAATGGAAAGGGGAAAAAGGAAGAGAGGAAAGAGACAGAGACACTTGGAGAGGTAGGCAGAGGGAGAAAGAGAGACAGAGAGAAACTGCAGAGAGAGAGAGACAGAGCTGGAGAGAGTGTTGAGAGAATTCAAATTAGGAACAGAGAATAATAAAACAAACTTGTAGATTTATGTTGAGACAAATTATGAAGGATTTTGCATGGTAGATTGAAGAGTTTAAACATGATTCAGCAGGCAATGAAGAATCATTATGAAGTCTAGAACAAGTGAATGATATAATAATTAACATTTCCTTATTTTAATTATTTTATTGATGAAGCACTTCTATAGTTCTGTCATTTTGCCCTCCCATTAACTTTTCTAACAATGATTTACCTTTCCAACAATATTTTACCAACTATTGCTTAATATACTGGTGTAGAGGGCCAGAACTCTGGAGAAGTATACTTAAAACAAGGTGTTAACTCAGTGGAATTGATGAGATAATGGTTCTCTAGTTCACATATATCTAGTATGATATAATGATATAATCACTCTAGTTTGATATAATGATATAATCACTCTAGTTTGATATAATGATATAATCACTCTAGATTGGCTTTTACTCAGTATACTGTAATGATGTAATTGTAATAGAGTATTATATATATAGGCTTAGAGAACTGGGAGCAAAGTCAGACTCAGAGGGAGACTGTTTGAGACTGCCAGGCTGCCAGGCTGCCAGACTGCTGGAAGAGTCTGGGTCAGACTATGACAGACTATGAAGGAGACAATACTTTTAGACTCTATTCTTGTCAATCCTCGTGGTGACTATCCTGCTGAGACCAAGGCCTTTCCACAAGACCTCCAGAAAGCTAGCCAGAACATTACACACTAGAAAATAAATCTATTGTTAAGGAGGATTTTACAGACAACTCTAATTCTTTGTGATAATCATAATCATAATCATTATAGACATTTATATGGCCCTTCAAAGTTTGCAAAGTGCTTTTTATTCATTATCTAATTTGAACTTCATAAAAATCATGTGAGGGTAGGCCTATTACCCACAATCTGCAAATGAAGAAACTGAGGTTTAGAAAGATTAAGTGACTTTTCCATGTTCACATCAAAAGTGTCAGAGATGGTATTAGAATCTAGGTCTTCTTTGCTTCAATTCTAAATGGGAAAATCATTAAAATAAAACACCTGTGTGACCCTGGGCAAGTCACTTAACCCTGCTTGCCTCAGCAAAAAAACAAAACAAAACAAAACAACAACAACAACAACAACAGCAACAAACTCTTTTAAACAGCACATAAAGAATAACAAGGAAAAAAATATAAAGGAGGTAATGTATAGTCTTAGAAACTGAAGCATTGAAAGTGTAATGCTGGAGAAACTGAGGCAAGATAGAGATTAGAGAGTATTTAATAATTTATTTGAAAGGGAGAGATTTACTAGGACCAAATGGATCCATGGTTTGATCCTATAGTTGAATGAGACTATCATCTCCAAAAATCCAGCAAACAATGTGAATTCTCAATGACATATATACCTGTGGCTCAGACACAGGGGGTAGACTGAGGCAGGGGCGGGGTCAGGGTGCTGAGAGTGGAAATGGGACTCTGACAGGGTGGGATGAGCCACCAGACATGGGGATGACATAATGGGGGAGGCACCCCAGAGGGGCATCTTGATAAGATGGTATCTGACATTCTGATAGCTTGGAATGGGGAGAGGCATTCTTATATTCTAAAATATAACATCTTTTATCCTTATCAAATATTCTGATTAAGAGGGAGGGGTAGTTTTGCAGGATTGAGCAGAACATTTATAAACTGAGGAAGAACAATTAGGGAAAACCAAGGCAGAGCAATTTAGGGAAAATGAGTCAGGATAATAAAAGAGAATTGTGGCACAACAAAAGATTAAGTAACTTGTTTAATGTATTTGATCTAAAAATAGAAAAGAAGATGAGTGGAACAGATTAGATAAGGAAGAATCAAATAACAGAATTCAGTAACCTAGTGTTTAATTGATCCCAAGATATGAAGAAGGAATTTCCTATTTGATAAGAACTTATGGGAAAACTAGAAATTTGACAGAAATTAGGCTTAGACAAAAATCTTATACTCTATTCCATAATCAATACAAAATAGATATATGATCTGAATATCAAAAATCATATCATAAAACAACCAGAAGAGAAGCAGATCAATATTTTTCATAGATGTAGGTAGAGAATGAATTCTTAACCAAACATTATAAGCAATTATATAAAGGAGACAATTTTGCTCACATGAAATTAATGCAACTATGATAAAAAGGAAAGTAGTTAATTGGGTAAAAATCTTTGTATCAAATATCTTTTATGAAAGAATATATGGGCAGCTAAAGTATCAGGCCTAAAGTCAAGAAAATTCATCTTTCTGGGTTTAAATCTGGCCTCAGACAGTTATTAACTAAGTGGCTCTGGGCAAGACACAAAACAAATGAAAATAAAATAAAAGATATATCTAGAAATTATTTTGCCCAATCAAATGCAAATAAAGCTGATGATATAAATGCAATAGATATTTATAAAAATATAAAATATTCAAATATTACTCTGACTTGTCAGAACTAAAGCATAGAATTTATATAATCCAATCTGAGAGAAAGAAATTGAACAAGCAATAAATTAGTGTCCAAAGAAAAAATAATCCTGAGACCTGACAGATTTATAAATGAATTCTATAAAATAATTTTAAAAAATTAATTTGGATATTATATAAACTTTTTAAAAGGAAAATGAGTCATACCAAATTCCTTCTCTCATGCAAATGTCTTGATACCTAAACAAGAAAAAAATAAAAACAGAGAATAGAAAACTATTAACTATTACCTTTAGTCAATGTTGATGCAAACATTTTAAATAAAATATTAGTAAAGATGTTAAACTAATATATCATGAAGATTATTTACTATAATCAAACTGGATTCATAACAGAAATGCAAGGCTGATTTACGATTAGGAAAACTACCAGCAAAGAGCCATATTAATAACAAAAACAATAAATATCATATGATTATACATAATTCAAAAATTATTTTGAAAAGATACATATACATACACACACACACATGCACAGACACAAGAAAAAAATTAACCTTTCCTTAATATGGTAAGTATTTCTATTTAAAATCAAGAGCTAGCACTACAGCTAATACAAATAAACAACTGACCTTTCCAATAAAATCAGGAGTAAAGCAAGGATGTCCATTATTAACACTGTTATTTGATATAGTGCTAGAAATGGTAGAGATAACAAAATTAAAAGAAGAAAAATAAGGTCAATCCTTTCCTAAGTAGTGATTAGGAGAATAAGTTACCAATCAAGAGATTAAGATTTATTTATAGCAATGCTTTTTTTGTGGTAGCAAAAAAACCAAAAAACAAAAAACTAGAAACAAAGTGGATTTCCACTGAATAGGGAATAGCCAAAAAATTTTAATTTAACGAAACATTATTTAGTGGAATTTTAATGGATTTAATGGAATTTTATGGAATGGTATTTTGCTTTAACAAACAAAAAATTTAATGGAATATTATTTTACTTTTCAAAACAATAAAAATGATGAATATAGAGAAACATGGAAAGACTTGCATGAACTGATGCAAAGTGACATAAATAGAATCAAGAAAATGCCAATCACTAAAATGTAAATAAAAAGAAAAAACAATAACAATTTCAAAAATAAATGCTGTGAAATTACAGTGAATACTATTAGAGCCAAAGAAATGCTTTGAGAATACACATTCCTCTATTGCTCTGCAGAAAAGGGACACCAAATGTATGAAATATTCCACATAATATCCAATATTAAAAACATGTTGCTTAGTTTTGCAGAACTTTGTTTTTTTTTATTCTTTTCTTCATACTTTATTATAAGAAATAACTGTCTAGAAAAAAGTGAAGAAGAAATATAATGAAAAATAATGGTACAGAAATTTTTCAATAAAATTGATCTCAAAACCAGTAAACTGGGGTTTTGTATTTTATACATTTCTTAATGTGTATTGGTGTTAATAACAAATAACAGCAATAATTATTAATATCTAGCAACATATTTAATAATTTTTAAAAATATGGCCAGTTATTGAATATAATCAGCAAAAACCTATTTTCTTTTGATGTTTATCATGCATAGCTTTTTTTATACTTATTAAATTATTCCCACAGAATTTTTGTATGGAAAAACAGTCATATGAGTCACTAGTTATTAATGTTCTCTTGATCACTTTTTGGGGAGTAAGTAGTAATGTTCATGATTTTTCTCCTCTTCTGCCATCTTACCATCTTTTAATTATCTTGAGAATTAGTATCTTGATACTTCATATTTTTTACCCCCATTTAGTACAGCATTCTCTTGTGTATATTTTATCTTGTTTAGTTGTTTTTAATATTCATTTTATTGCTATTTACACTCCTAATGACACAAATTTGAGGTTTAGATGCTGGAGGACAAATATTGTTGCTTCAAAAGTCATTAATGTGCTAGAAAGTAGTAAGTGTCTATAAATACCATGGACAACAACAGCTGTCAATCAACCTAGCACACTGCCCCAGATTTCCTACTTCTCTAGAAGCTATACTCATTCAGTTAACATCTTATGTCCCTATCCAATTAGTCATTCCTCTGTTATTTCCTAATGTGCTACTTCCATCAAAATCTTGGTCCTATGGATTAAAACCTTTGTAAACAGTTTAACTGAGATCAACAAAATACAAATAACTGATATGTATGAGGAAGCTATAAAGATCTTAATCCCTCTTCCTATGATGTGATCTTGCTTTTATTGATTCCTGCTATAGGATGAAAATATGTTAAAAACAAAACAAAACAAAAACAAACAAAAAACTGAGAATTTATGTGCTTAATGTAAAGAAAAAATCATAAGCACAAGGAAAAAGTGATGTCCAAGAAAGTAGTCACCAGATAAGTACTCATCTTCTTCCTTAGGCTCAAGTATCCACATAAATTTGACTGCTACTTGTTAATCATGAACTTATCAAGGGAGAGAGCCAAGTCTACCATTTAATTTTCTTGTTACCATTGGGTATATGATGATACCAATACTATTAACTCCTTTTGCTTTTTTGTGTTCTTGATTGATTTGTAGTGAGACTCTCCACATAAATGTACCTTAATTCCTTTAATATTATATTGACTTATTGGCATGTTTCACACAGCTGAATTACTGCTTGTAAGAAGTCTAAAGACATACTTTTTTTTTTTTCCTTACCATCTCATGTTGGTCACAATGGAAGCATGTTGGGAATGGGGAAAGACTATGAGACACTATGATAGGTACTATAGGTAGAAAAACCAAAAGGACTTAAAAGAACTGGATGCTGGCCACAAAAGCACAATTTACAAGAGTAGTTTAGGTTATAGCAATGCTAGCAGTATAGAATTTTTGGTTATGAAAGTTTCAGCATAATGAGAGAGATTGGAAGGAGTATTCGGTTGGAGTATGGTAGCTTTACTAGTTAACAGAAATAACAGACCAACAGAATAACAAGCCAACCAAAAACCAATCCTGTTTATGTCTCAATAATAGCCTCACAACATATTGCACTAATAGTCTGGCATTCTGTTCTAATAATTTTGTATTTTAATTGGTGATATAAGTGCATACATGTAATTTATGTGTGGCTACATAGTTTTAAATGTGGTTCATAGGTATGTATTAAAAATTATCTCTAGAATCACTTGTATCCACCCTTCTCCAAGGGAGACTGTAATTCATATCAGTAAGGAAACAGGAAACTAGAGCCATTAGGATGGATACTCTGCTGTGTTCAGGGAAGGAGGAATCACTAGTCTAGAATCATATCTATCTTTCCCCTAAATATTGTTAGTCCAAATAAAATAATTTTATGGTTTAAATCATTTTCCTGATGACTCTTATTTTAACAGAGATACATAGTTCCAAGCTATGTATCCAAAGGCTAGACTCCTTTCTCACCAAATGCAAGTTCCACAAAGACCATCATATAGTGATTAACCAATGTACCGTTTTATACAAGCCAGAAATCAGAGAAGTTTTACATATTTAGATTATACCAGACAAAAAAAAGCACACACAGAGAGAGAGAGGCAGAGACTCCAATTTCACATAAGATGAAAATCTCCAAAGTCTCTAGCATAGTAAGCTGAAAACCGGAACATATGTGTTCAAGGTGCCAGTTTATCTACATGTCAATTTCTTCCCACAGTCTTTTCTTACCCTCCAGGAACTTCTTTCTGAAATACTTTCTTGAAATATCTTCTTTCAAAGATAGAAATCATAAGCTTTTGGATCTCTCTCCTCAAAAGCACTTGATAACTCTGATGCTCATTCATGAATAAAACACTAAACAATCAATCTCTACTAATAATCTCAAGCATATGGGATTGAGCCCAGGTTTCATCAAACATTCTGTTTTTGGTGTGGGATTTGTGTTTATGCCCTGGGAACATTTTTTTTTTTAAGTTTCTCCTTTGTTGAGGAGAACCTTTAGATTTTTAAACAATTTCTATATGAGCAACTCCATTAGTAGCAACTCTTCTAAGTACCTAGGGTAGGTATGAGAAGACAAAGAAAGTGAGAACTAGGGAAACTACTTTCCTTGGGAGGTCTGACAACCAAAAAGCAATGAATCTAGGGTATATGGTGATAGATGGTAAAGGATAAGGATGCTAAAGGATAAGCCTTTATGCCCTCAACTGAGAGATTCCTAGCTGGCCCTTATGCTAGACTAGGTTTCTCTAATGGCTATCAAAGCTCCTCAAAAGCAAATGGCATTGAGATAACAGAATTGCTTCAATCTCTTTTTCTTTTAGAATAGACTGACTCTGATTTGCTTCCTAAACAGGGACTCTGAGAATAAGGTGAATAATGGCACACTTACTTCAAATAAATGGAGAAAAAAAAAAAAGTACATTTTTATAGAATTTTAGAATTGGAAGGGACTTAGAAATGTTGATAGGTAGTGACAAAGTCAGGACTTTCAATATGACTTCTAATTCACTGCCTTCAATCCATGTGGATTGTAGTCTCTGGATGAATTCCTCGTTCTTTGAGGTGCAGCATCTTTCTTTGTTAAATGAGGTATCTCTAGTGTCCTTTTAAGTTCTAATTCTATGATTCCATTTTCCTATCCATTATGTCATACGGATGTGAGGATAAGTGGGACACTCCTTGAAAAGAAATAAATTCAAGGCATTGTAATGTCTCTTACCTAAGTATAAGGAACCATCCATAATAAAACAGTAAGAAATTATTTCTAAATAAAATGAGTGTCAGCAGTCCACAAGGCCAGTTCTCACTGGCAAATGTATAACAATCTGTCTTCACTGATGTCAGTGGGAGGTGTCTAGATCTGCAGGCTGAAGTTGGTCCTCCATCTTACATCACCATATGTACCTACTTCCTTTGTCTTTTTAGACAATGTCAATTTCAAATCTGATGTTCAGCATCTTTTCAAGCTGATTAAATAGCTCAGTATTTGCTTTACAGAAGAGTTGAACCAAAGGGTAGATGACAGTACATTTAGTTTTTATAAGGGATTTTGTTTAATGAGAGGGAAGGACTGCGAATTCTCCCTTGTCAAGTGGTATGAAAATGTTTCTTAGCAGAAAGCTATGTTATTTGGTGTCTCAGAAATGCCAGCTGTGAATGCACATTATAGAATGGTTTTATTATCCAGGCCAGTTAAAAGTGGTGCTATATACCCCATGGTGCTCTTCAGGAAAAGTTTCCACTTGTCCCTGAAACTCTGCTGTGAACATAATAGTTGAGAGAGGACCATTCATTCACTCAAAAAATCAATCAACATTTGCTAAGCACCTACTAAGTGCAGAATACAGGCCCTGGGGAGATACAAAGTTTAGCTGCTATCAGCTTAGAGTGGTAAAAGAAAAAAAGATACCCACGTAGATAATTCTGATACATAGTTACATGATAGCATGTAAGCATTACACAATAAATAGGATCATTTAAATAGTTTTAGAGACATAGAAATTATCTAGCTCAACTACCTTCATGTTATAAATGAGGAAACTGAGGCCTGGAGAGGATATGTGACTAGCTGAAGGTCAAGAAATAGGGAATAAGAGAGCTGGCATTAGAAGCCAGGCCTTCTGATCCCCAAGCCATCATTCTTTCCAATACATTACAATGTATACAACCATATCCAGATGTGTAAAATATTATTTGAGGTCCACTGAGAAAGATCTTTGAATTTTTCACACATCAAAGTGTTAACTGAACTCAGTTCAGAAGAATTTAAATTTCTACCCTAATATGTCTAGTACTACATACTGTATTGCAGGGTATATTCAAAATAAAGGCAGTTACTACTTTTACTACAATGCTTTCTAAGTACTTCAACATAAAGTTAATTGGAGTAAAAAAGAATGTGTTTTTCTAAAAATGTTATAACTGGAGGCCATGTTCCTAAACAATAAAAATAAATCATCTATGTAACCAATAATGTCATATAAAAATGTAATTATTGCCCTCTGTGATAATTTAAAATAGTTTAATCATGCTCCAAGTTGTATAAAATGGGCAAAAAAAATCCCAAAGTATTCACAGATTAAAGGAAGATACTTTCTGGATATTAGAAAACTTTAATGTTATCAAATGTCATTCATTTCATTTGAATGTTTGCTTCTTTCTTTACTGATTCAATCAATATCCTTTGTGAGTTTTGAAGGGCCAGGAGAGCTGGGTTTTACAATCAGCCCAGCATTGATGAATTGACAAGAAGCAAGGAATGACCCTGCCCAGCAGTATTTCAGACAAGGATTCATCTCTAATCTGGCACTTGTACCAATTTAGATGTAAAACTGGCAGTACCAATGCTATGTAGGAACTGAGCTAAATTTGAGCCTATTTTCCCCATAGACTGAAATGGGATATAAAAGAACCTGATCTTGAGGTATTGGAAGAAAATGTTTATAGTTATGTTCTTACTCTACTTTCAGAGAAAATATCCCATGAATTAGTGAATCACTCACTGGGACCCAACAATGAGGAATGGGGTGGGGGAATACACAATTTATGGTGGCTCAAGCCAAAGACATTGGAAAGAGAAGTTTCTTGCCCATCAATGTACTCCTAAAACCCTGAGTGGCAAGTATAGCCTGTCTTGCTCTGGAAGAATGAACCAGAGGTACTTGCTAATGTATAATTTCTCCTTAGTAGATTCATGAGTTACTGTGGCTAACAAAAACAACAAAAAATGCTCCTGTTCTTTTGGTAAAGATATATAATAAATACATAGAAATTAGACATACATATCTGCATGTGTATTTATATTATATATATAAACACACACAAATGTTTAGGTGCATATACACACATATGCACACACATATACACATATGCATACACACATGTACACACACATAATGAGATTATAGTTTAAAGCTCCAAGGGACTTTAATTCCATACCTTCATTTTGCAGATCAAGAAATCAAGTTCTAAAGAAGAAAAGTGAGTTCTAATCTGACAAGTTTTTATTCATTAAGACCCTGCTATTTACAAAGCACTTTGCTTGGCATGGGACATACAAAGACTAAACAGAAAGTTATCCCTGCCCTCAAGATGCTCATGTTCCATTTGAGGATGTAAGGATGGTATAAGTAAATAAATAGGATTCATGATAATTTGAGGAAAAGAGAGATAGCAGTAATAAATAAGAGGATTTAGGAAAAGTTTCTCCTAGGAGTTGATATATAAGCTAGCTTGAAAGAAAGATAAAATCTGATAAAGGAGTACATTCAAGCTATCCCTCAACTTTCAGGACTCTCCAACAGATTAGGATGTAGACTCAAGTCTATTCTGCGTCCCTGATATCATTGGAGGGTGGGATCAATATCTGGCTCTGCTTCAGCCCTGGAGTAAAATTCCAAGGAGATCTCTAAAACAAAGTTTAGATATAGTAGAATTCCTACCCCCTCCCCCCCCAAAACAACCCCAATCAGATAATAACATCCTCTACCATAAAGGTACTAATTGTGAAATATGGTTATCAGACATGAGACAGCTGTTTCCCCCACCCCAGAAAACTGCAAAAGATATTCAAAGGACTCAAAAACATTCAAGAAAAAGTGCTGGAAATATAAAACACTCAAAGAGCTCATTAACTTCTACCATCTGGTTTAGTTTTCCAGATTAAGAGAGGCAATATCTGACTCTCAGGGTTCTAGGAGAATGTTGAAGAATATGGAGGTTTTTCAAATTGCCATTAACTTAAACTCCTACCAATTATGTTTTCTCTATCCCTGTTTCCCTTACTCCCACCTCAATATTAGGTGCTAGTGAGCGACTCTCCAGTGTACTGGAATATTTATTTTGAAGACGGCCCTAGAACAAAAATAACATTTCCCCACAATACCTTAGGAGCACATTCCCCCATATCTCACCTCATTCTCTGGGAAGAATGGTTCAAACCTAGGTCAGTTTTAAATAGCCCTCTTGACATCTCCACCATAACCCAAGAATATCTTCATCTTGGAAGATCACTTAAGGCCTGAGATTCACATCTCAGAAATATTCTCTGCTTCTGGGGTCCCTTCCTCTGGATTGGAGTACTCCCCTCTGAACCTCCATTTAAAGAAGACAGTCATTTATTAATTTTCTACCAGGCTCTATGGTCCTTTGTATTTTTCCACTACTATTCCCCAGGAACCTCTTCATCTGGAAGATCAATTCAACCCTAGAATTCACAGCTCTTCAATGCCCTCTAATTCTGACTCTTCCCCCAAACTTCCATTGAAGGAGGGCAGGCACTAAGGCTATTTATTCCTTCATTTCCTACCAGGCTGATTTATCTGAATTTTTCTCTCTTGCCCCCCAAGACAAAACACAGTTTTCAGTTTTCTTTTGTTTGTTATCTTCTTTTCATTGGTAAGCTCCTTGAGGGTAGGAGCTGTTTTTTTTTTTTTTTCTTTCTGATTATCAGCACTTAGTAAGTACTAATAAATCTTAATTGTTAATTGATATAGCATTGATCCCATCAATTTCAGTTACTCAAGAGACATTTATTAAATGGCTTCGGTCAGGAACTTTAAAGTGCTAGGGATAAAAAAAAAAAGGAGGGGGGGGTGAATCTGTGTAGTCAGGGAGCTAACAATCTAATGAGGGAAGACAAAAGAATCTGAGAAGAGCTATCCACTATCCATCTTTCAGATGTCACCAGATGTGGTATGACTGACAAACGAGGAATAAATTTTCTAAACTACTGCAGGATTAAGTCCCAAAAGTCATTCTTTACTCCTCAGGACATTAATATTGGGCTGATTGTAAAGCCTAGGATCTGGGACACCAAGATATTGGCTCTCCTGACTTTTCAAAACTCATAGGGTCTGACTCTCCAATCCCTTAATCTAAAATGGAAAGGAACAAATACAGATTCAAAATTGATTCATATTCTCCAAAGCCAATCAGAGAAATGCCTATTTACCATGTGGTCAGCAGGTCAGAGTCATAACAGAATACCTATATGTATTCCAGGGTCTCTGCAGGAAATCTCTATCACATGCCATTATGATTTTCCTGGATATGGATTCCTGGATTCTTTCCACATGGGCTAATACCGTCAGAAGTCTGTGGGCATGAAGTCCAATCATATCCTCATTATCCTTACCTCCGAATATAAATATCCTAGATAGTACTACTGAACAAATATTTCCCATTCAACTATGATATGTATAGCTGAAAAACTGGCAGCAGTTATCAAGCAGGATTGGCAACATCCAGATATTTTGTTTATCCAGGACATGGCTTTCTTTTGTTCTTCAAGTGCAAGATGATTCTGGTGGTGGTGGGTTTTTTTCTTTCTAATTATGTTACTGTTTATGGTGACTTGCCCAGGATACCACATCTGGGAAGTATTAAGTGTCTGAGGTCAGATTTAAACTCAGGTCCTCCTGATTTCAGAGCTGGTGCTCTACCCACTGCCCCTAGAAATTCTTAAAAGGCAACCCAAGGTTGAAAATGTCCGTTTCTTGGAATTATTACTGAGCCCTGAACTCTGCTCTATGCACTAGGCCTTCACATTCAGTTTTCTGGACAAATACATATTTCCTGATGTCAAGGACTAATACTGTAAATTGACATTGGAGCCCAGACTTAATCTGACTATTGGTCCTAGACCAACTAGACACTCACTCCCCAAATATAAAGTTTGTAAATTCTGCAAATTGTAGTTTACAAAGTTCTTATAGGATACAACCCAATTAGTTAAGAAAAAGCAAAAACAAATAATAAGAACAAAAATGATAAAGAAAATGAAGGGAGGGGGGGAGAGTTTCCCATCCAAAGAGAAAGTTTACCCCTTTACTCTCAGAAGAGAAACCAATTTATGTTGGGTGAGAATTAATTTTTCTAAAGAATCACTGGAAATTTACGGGGCAATTCAAATAGAACTTTGACCTCTCTCTTCCTTTCCTCTAGTTAACCCTCTAGTTAACAAGTAGATTAGTTTAAAAAAGAAATTGAACATTCAGATTAGTCTAAAAGATGTGGGGGGCTCCCAAAAAGAAATTAAGTCCTTGATATTGATTAGAAATCAATCCTTTAAATGAAAGATCAGCCCCTAAGACATACCCCCACAGTCAGGGGTGGGGTTGTGGAAGTATCTCAACAAAGAATTATGTACTTAAATGGACCCAAGTTTGGTCCTAGAAAGTCAAAATAGGAAGCAATTTCTCCTTTCTAATTCTTATAGACTACAAAGATGGAGATTCCCTTACCAGACTTAGTTAACAGGTTTACTTCTGCCACTAGCCAATTGAGAATTCACTGGGGCAGTGCATCTCTAGCTCCATGATAAGTGGGCAAAAAACCTCATTCTATACTCTCTTCAGATAGATTGGAGAAATTCATTGAACTAGACTGGAGTTCTTCTGATCAT
The DNA here is from genome assembly GCF_048593235.1 of Sminthopsis crassicaudata. Taxonomy (NCBI): domain Eukaryota; kingdom Metazoa; phylum Chordata; class Mammalia; order Dasyuromorphia; family Dasyuridae; genus Sminthopsis; species Sminthopsis crassicaudata. Next base: position 220,753,206 of record NC_133618.1, read on the forward strand.
ATATATATTATATAAAATGCAAAGAGAACAGCTTATATAAAAGTATGAAGGCAAGAGATGAACTGATAAGTTTTGAGAACCAGAAGTAGAAAAGTTTGTCTGAAACATACATGAATTTTCCAAGCCCAAATGGTGTGAAAAAATAGGAAAGCCAGTATTCAAGTACAGACACTGAATAAGAACCCTCAGTCTCAGGGATTTTTGTTTGTTTATCTCTTGATTTTTAGAACTTTTTATTTCAATGGTTAATCAGAGCTTTTAATTTGTTGGCTTTCTAGCCTCTGGGATTTTGGGGGGTTTTTGAGTTGCATGCCCAATTCACTGATATGCTCTTTCTTTTGTTGATGAAAGTATTTAGTGATAAAAATTTCCCTAAGGACTGTTTTGGCTGCATTACAAAATGTTGCTGTTCTTTGTTTTCCTTATTTTTAATAAGAATATCTAATGTTTCTGTGATTTTTGCTCTATCAATTCTTTAGGTTTAAGTTATTTAGTCTTCAATTAGCTTTTACTCCTTTTTTTTTCAATGAGAGCCCAGATTTTCTAAAAACAATTTTCCCAAGAAAATGAAAGCCTAAGAGCAATTCAAACTCTGCTGCATAATATTTGTGTAACATGGAGCCAGTTGCTTATTTCTGATCCTCAGTTTTCTCATCTGTAAAATGAGAATTTGGACTAGAATTTTATGTGATTTCGGGCAGTGATTCTTAACCTGTGGGCTGAGGACCCCTGGAGGAGCTCGAAGTAATTGCAAGGGGGGGCTCTATTAAATGTCTCAATTCATAAAATAAGCAAATGTGTCATCTGTGGCTGAATAAATAATGTTTTGCATATTTATGTTATTTAAATCATGACAGATTATATTTTAATTTATAGATTGCAAATTAGTTTTAAATGGTGATTCCTTGGTAGTATTTTCCATTATTTTCTCAGTACATAACTACTTTAATATGGCATCTATGAATTATTAATATCAATGATAGCTAGCATTGATATAATGTATTAAGCTTCACAAAGTGCTTTACAAATATTTTCTCATTTATATTTACAACAATCTGGGAAATAGGTGCTCTTATTAATCCATTTTTCTGATAAGGAAGCTGACACAGACAAAAGTTAAGTAATTTGTCCAGGGTCCCACAGCTAGTTAGTATGTAAAACTGGATTTGAATTTAGGTCTTACTGACACCAGGGCCATATTTCTAATCACTGAACCACCTAGTTGCCACTCCTTTCTTTCAAATGCTTAAAGGTCCCCTCCTAATTCTAAACTCTACATTTATTAGTTTGTATGATGCCTTCTTTGTTCAGCAGATGTGCTAAAAAATAAAGTTCATTTTTTTCCAGAGTTGATAGATGTATAAATATGGTTGTTGATGATGGTGGTGATCTTCCTAATTAAAGTATTTTAGAAGTACAGACTTATTTGTACTCTTCACTGTCTATTTGATACTATAAGGTGCTCAAGATAAATTTTAAATGTTTTTGAAGTAAATCTAAAGTCTTCTAGAAAGTAGTAAGTGTTAAGAAGTCAGCAGTTTGTAGGGGGAATTCAAATTGAAGTCTTCAGACTCTCAATCCCATTGTATTAGCAGCCACACTAGAGGATTACCTCTAGAATCCCAAAGGGAAAAATAATCAAGTCAATGGCCTGGAGAGAGAGGAGAGAGGAGAGAGGAGAAAGAGAGAGAGAGAGAGAGAGAGAGAGAGAGAGAGAGAGAGAGAGAGAGAGAGAGAGAGAGAGAGAGAGAGAGAGAGAGAGAGAGAGAGAGAGAGAGAGAGAGAGAGAGAGAGAGAGAGAGAGAGAGAGAGAGAGAGAGAGAGAGAGAGAGAGAGAGAGAGAATTACCTATGAATATGTACTGTCAAAGAAAATGTTATAATTATAAAAATTAATAAAAAATTTTTTAAAAAAAGAGAGAGACAGACAGAGAGAGGGAGAGAGAAGAGAGAGACACACAGAGAGAGACAGAGAAACAAAGAGAAAGAGAGAGAGAGAGAGAGAGAAAAAGAGAGAGAGAGAGAAACTTACACATTGGTAATTTTTCAATATTGACCCTTGCAAAATCTTGTGTTCCCTATTTTTCCCTCCTTCCCCCCACTCCCTCCCTTAGATGTCAGGTAGTCCAATACATGTTAAATATGTTAAAATATATGTTAAATCCAATATATGCATACATATTTATAGTTATCTTGCTGCACAAGAAAAGTCGGATCTAGAAAGAAAGAAAAAAAAAAAAAAAACCTGAGAAGGAAAACAAAAATGCAAGCAAACAATAATAGAAAGAATGAAAATTCTATGTTGTGAACCACAATCAGTTCTCACAGTCCTCTCTCTGGATTTAAATGGCTCTCTTCACTGGTTTGAATCATCTCACTATTGAAGAGAGCCATGTCCATCATAATTGATCATCTTATAGTCTTGTTATTCCAGTGTATAAAGATCTTCTGGTTCTGCTCATTTCACTTAGCATTAATTCATATAAGTCTCTCCAGGCCTCTCTGAAATCATCCTGTTGATCATTTCTTACAGAATAATATTCCATAACATTCACATACCACAATTTATTCAGCCAATCTCCAATTGATGGATATCCATTCAGTTTCCAGTTTCTCGCCACTACAAAAAGGGCTGCCACAAACATTTTTTGCATATGTGGGTCCTTTTCGCTCCTTTAAGGTCTCTTTGGGATATAAGCTCAGTAGGAACAGTGCTGGGTCAAAGGGTATGCACAATCTGATAACTTTTTGAGTATAGTTCCAAATCGCTCTCCAGAATGGCTAGATGTATTCACAATTCTACCAACAGTGCATCAGTATCTCGGTTTTCCCACATCCCCTCCAACATTCGTCATTATCTTTTCCTGTCATCTTAGCCAATCTGACAGGTGTGTAGTGTTATCTCAGAGTTGTCTTAATTTACATTTCTTTGATCAGTAGTGAGGAGCACCTTTTCATATGACTAGAAATTGTTTCAATTTCATCTGAAAATTGTTCATATCCTTTGACCATTTATCAATTGGAGAATGGCTTGCCAATCAACATTAATTAAGCACCTATTACTGATGAAATCTTGAATATTGTTTTGAACCAAGAGAAACTAAAGAATTGATCCCTGAGGCAAGCAAGCAGAAGGTTCTGATAGAGAGATCAGTTTAACTCCATGGTCCCACCCTATGGAGAGGTGGTCCTGTCTGAAATTCAAGTTATGTCAAATTCCTGAGACTCACTCTCTGAAGAGGTCTTGAGCATTCTCACCTTGTCTTGTCCTGCCAGAAATTCCAGTTATGTCCCTGAGGTTAAATTTTCCCCATAAAGTCTACTTATGGGCCATCCCATAACTACTGCCCTCCTTTGTGTCAGTCTACCATGGTACTGTCTCATAAGGTTTTTCTCCTTATTTCTCCCCTCCAAGTGAGATGATATCTCCCCCTAATTCTACTATGCTTCTCAAACCCACTTCTCCTTACAGCTAACTCTTCCAGGATTTAGCCTGCCAGCTAAAGACATGCCCCAACCTCATGGAGTGCTCCCTTTCTACTGGATAATTGTGAGTTCCACTGAGGAACTTGTCTTTCATATGCTCTCCCACTCTATTCCAGATTTACCATTTGCTAAACAATAGAATTACAAAAAGAAGCAAAAGACAGCCCCTGCTCTCAAAATGCTGGCAACCTAATGAAAAATAAATATAAAGTAATTTGAGGGAAGGGCTAGAGGACTGGAGGATTGAGGAGAGTGGATGTGATCTGGAAAAGTTTCATGTAGAAGATAGCACTTGAGGTAAGTTTGGAAGGAAGTAAAAGATTCTAATAAAGAGGGAATGAGTTCCAGTTATGGCGGACAGATAGGGTAAAGGCATTGAGATAAACAAGAAAAGTGTGTGTGTGTGTGTGTGTGTGTGTGTGTGTGTGTGTGTGTGTACACATACACGGAAGTAAGGCACATAAAAATGTTAAAGGAAGATGGAAATTCCAGATAGAGTTAAGGTGATCATAACCATAGGGGATAGTTCATTTGAAAAGTGGAAAAGTGAGGAAACTGACCATTCTCTAGCATAAGATCCAAGTTACCAATTTTGGACAAGAATTTCTCATTTTGAATGGACCAGCTGTGACTTGAGACCCTGGTTCCCTATCAGGGCATTTCTTCCATTACTTTCTCCTGTTATCATCATTAGTAATCTGTCCACTACTGCTGCTGGTATTCTGAGAGTTGTTATCTCTCCACTGTCAGGCAATAAGAACCAGGAACAATGTTCTTGAGGGAAGCAGTAAAGCTGTGATTTTCAGACAATGTAGCTTTAAGAAAAAAAAAAAGTCACATTCCCCAACACTTTTCACAATCTACACAAATAATTTTCCTAGCTCACATTTTGTTATTTGTCTATTTGAAAAGAATATGGAAAACCAGAAACTACTCATGGCCCAATTCCAATGCTAACTAACTGGCATGGAAGTTTCACCCTGCTCTGCTTTTTCTGACCTGGGCCATCCCATAACTACTACCCTCCTTTGTGTCAGTCTGCCACGGCACTGTCTCATACAGAAGAGTCCTTCTGTAGCAACTTGATGGCCCTCTGCTTGAGGGTCATCCCACTGGAGCTGAACTTAGATTCCCTATTGGCTTTTGCCCAATTGCAGTTCAGAACTCAGTAAGAGGAATTGCCTGTATGCTATCACACCCAGCAGTTCATGCTTTATTTAAGTAAAACTAAGAATTTCCTATATTCGAGAACCACACAAAAGAAATATTAAATACAAGATAATATAGCATATATTAATAAATTCCATTATAATTTTCATATTTGTAACTTTTGTGGTTTTTTTTTTAAGTTGTTGGTAACTTTTGTAGCTTTTTTTATTTTATGCTTACCAAAAGGAATGATATTGAAAAATATAACTATTCTGGCACTTTTTTTTTTTTTTTGGTACTTTTAACTTCCACATATAGATTGTTTAACTTTTAATTTGCACACTTTACATTCAATTGCAGAAAACTGTGTGAAAAACAACTCATGTATCATGAGCATACAAATGGCCCTGGCTGAAGCAGATAGTACTTGTGTTGAGATTTGACAGAGGCCAACTGTAATTTGACCTCGTTTGTATATTAAATAATTACTATGTTGGATTTACACCTTAGTTTCATTTTTGTTGAGTTTGATGTTCATAGAACAAAGTATAAAGCTTTATACAGTTGTGCTTAAAATTATCAGATGATTGTGACTGTTGCTGTTCTCCCCCTTCTACCTCCAGGAGCACACCTCCTACATTTTAGAAAGCCCTATAGTAGAGGGTGAGGCCTGGACTGTGGGATGGCTTTTGAGTTGAAGGAATTTAGCTTGTCACTGACAAATAGTCATCTTTCAGCCACTCCCCTGAAAAGGTCAGGATGAAAAGATTTCCTTAAAACTAGGGATAGCATATCCTTCAAAATCTACTTGAATTTCTCTTTGGGAAATTTTATTTCTGCCCCTTTGATGCACAAGGGGGTAGACAGCAGACCCCTCTGGAATGTTCTGGCATACTTCATAAAAAAACAGAGACACTTCTAAAGGACATGTTTTCCCTCCTCTCCTTTATTTATCAATCAAACAAATGAGCAGATTTATTAAGTACCTCTATATGCCTCACAAGAAAATTAAGTGGGCAAGATGCTGGGCCTGGAGTCAAGAAGACTCATCTTGAGTTCAAATATGGCATCACACAGCAAACTAGCTGCGTGATCCTGGGCAAGTCACTTCATCCTGTTGCCTAAGTTTCCTGTAAAATAAGTTAGAGAAAGAAATGGCAAACCATTTCACTATTTTTGCCAAGAAAATTACAAATGGGGTCGTGAAGAGTCTGAAGCATGCCAGGCATTGGGCTAAGCTTTGGGAATACAAATACAAAAGTGAAACAACCACTGCCCTTAGAGAGCTAACATTCTAATGAGGGACATAATGTACATATATAAATATATAGCAGACCTAATGACTGAAGAAAGGAATGGAGGGACAAGCATTTAGTAAGTACCTACTAAGTGCTAGGTATTGTGCTAAGTGCTTTGCAAATATTATTGCATTTGATCTTCACAATAAACCTTGGCAGTAGATGCCATTTTGAGACAGTGAGATAAGAAGTGGATAGATCACTGGGTCTGAACTCAGGAAGATCTGAATTCAAATTTGATCAGCCTCAGATATTTACTCACTGTTTGATCCTGGACAAGTTCATTTAACCTTTATGTCTCAGTTTCCTCAACTGTAAAATGGAGATAATAACAGCACCTTAAGGCTTAGTACAGATACTGACACATAATAAGCACTAAATAAATACTTATTTCCCCTTTACATACATCATTTTTATTTTCATTTTACAAGAAATTAAGAGACACATTATGTAACTTATTCTAGTTGTTTTTTGGGATATCAATTAGATCTGTTATTTCACTGAATGGCAACCCCTATAAGAAACTCACTGTATAATGCAAGACAGGACAGAATCTACAGCTCACACTTTTAGGAAGTTGCTTAGGACACCAAAAGGTTAAGGGTAATGTGTAATCCAAGATTACACATCAATCGTGAATTTGTCTTCCTGGCTTGGAGTTCAGCTCTTTATACATTAAGCGACTTGCCTCTCACATATACAAGTCCTATACAAATCAAATACAAAGTAGCTTTAAAAAAAAAAAAAGTTTAAAAAAAAAAAAAGAAAGAAAAGAAAAAGAAAAAAAGAAAGTGCTGACAGCCCAGAGGAGCAAAAGCAGGAGATCAGGAAGTCTCAGAGATGACTGCACAGCCAAGTCAAGCATGGAGGACAGCCCTACAGAGGCAGAGACAGGAGATGAAGAGCAATGCATGAAGGGAAACAAATATGCTACTGGGGCTAGAATGGAGAGATCAGAAAGGGAAATCTTGGAAAGCTAAGAAGAGGCCAGTTTGTAAATAGCTTTCTATGCCAAATGAGTTTATATATTTTTAAATTTTCTTCCCTCCTTTTTTCTCCTTTAATAAATTAAAATACAATAAATATTTATTAAGTGTCCTCTGTGTACAAAGTCTTATTCTAAGCCCTGGGGAAATAAAGATAAAAATGGCATAGTTTCTGGGAAGGAAGGAAACATGTTTATTAAGCACCTACTATATACTAGTCACTGTGGTATGCTCCTTACAAATATCTCATTTGACACTCATGACAGCCTCAAGAGATATTATTATTATCTTCATTTTACAATTGAGGAAACTGAGGCAAACAAAGCTCAAGTGAATTGCTAATGGTCAGATTGTAGCAAGTGTCTGAAACTTGGACTCAGGTCTTCCAGACTCCAGGCTCAGCTGTCTAGTCACTATATCACCTAGGTGACATTTGACCTTCCTTCTCTTCCTCCCCTTTTATCCTTGCCTTTATTTCCTTCCTTTATTTATCTTCTTTCTACTTTTTTTCTTCTACTTCTTCCTTTCATTTTCTTTCTTCCTCTATCCCTTTCCTCTTTTGTTTCCCTTTTCACTCCTACTTTCCATCCTTTCATCTCTCTTCCTCTCCTTTATTTTTCTTTTCATCCTTCCTTCCTTTTCAAGGTCAGCTCTTTATCCATTAAGTGACACTGGCTCTCATATATATAAGTCAAAACCAAATCAAATACTAAATAACTTTGAAGGAGAAAGGTACTAGCAGCTGGAGGAGCAAAGAGGAGGCTATCTTTCTTTCCTTCCTTTGTTTCTTCTTTCCTTCTTTCTTTCCTCCCCTTTCTTTCTCCCTTCTTTCTTCCTTCCTTCCTCCCTCCCTAATTTCCTCTTTTTTTCCCCTTCTTTCCTCTATTCCTTGCCTTCTATTCTTTCACCTTCCTTTTATTTGTTTTTCACTCTAACATTTTCCCCTTCTTTCTGATCCATTCCCTTCCTTTTTTGTCATTGCCAACACTGCTCTGACAGGGGTTCTTAAATATTTTGTGTGTCATGGATCACTCTGGAAGCCTGGTGAAGCCTAATACCACAGTCGTTTATTGCCTAAATTCAAAATTGAAAGAAATAGTAAATGTAAGTTAGAAGTTAATAAAAATAAAGACGTAATTTTTTCCATCCAAGTTTATGACTCTGAAATCTATATATGCCCCTGTATAGTTTGGTGAACCCAGTTTAATCATCCTTCTGCTCTATGATATTTTTTCCCTTTCATGAAATACATTCCTTCCCCCTTTGCTAACTACATCCTTGCCCTACCTAGAATAATAAAATAAATTTTATTTCATACCCAGGTTCTCTTCTGAGTGGGGACCGATACATTCCTTTTTACCCTTGAATCCATGAAACTCTCAGTAGTTAAGCATCCTCCTTTCCGTCAGGTACCACCCCTGCTGCTGCCATCAGAGGGGTGGAAGCGGATGGAAACTTAAGAGGTGTGGACACTCTCAGACAAAGGCTAGGTAGAAGGTCAGCATCATCAGTCATGGGTGAGCCTCATCAGGGCTTGGCCGTCCACCCACATATCTCCAGTTTCCTCTGTTGAGAGGAACTCCCTCCTCTAGAAGCTGTGATCACTCCAAGGAAGTCACACCAGTCCTTTCTAAACATTTCCCCAAACATCAGAGATGCTGGGTGGTGCAAGGCAGTGGCCCTCTTGACAAAGCCCCTTCTTGAGTGACAACACAGGCCTCTTTCATAGGGCTCAGATATCTGTGCTGGGGCTTATGGCACACCTTCAGGAAGATGGGATTACACAAGCTCCACCAGTCCTCCCGACAAAAGTTATTCCCCTCCATATGGGTGGAAGAAATCTTTCGTGACCTGGGGCTTCCCCAAGGTGTGCCCCATAACAGGGGTAACACCCCATAACAAGGGCTAGGGTGGAGCCAGACTCAAAATGGGACAGTAGTAAAGCCCAGCAGAGGTGCTGCTAAGACTTGTCCTGGAGGGAGGCAGCCACAAGGAGTTCACAGTGACACAAAAAGAGATTAGAACATAGTTCTAGTTGTATGCATAGTCATTGTTCAAGAACATAGATTTTAGGGTTAGAAGAGCCCAGACTGGAATTCTAGCTTCTATGCTGACTATCTCCCTGATCCTACAAGGATTACTTTGCCTCTTTAGGCCTCAGGTTCTGTAAAAATTGGCATAATATTACATGTACTCTGCCTCACCAAGTTGTTATAAAGGACATGCTATTTAAATCTTAAAGATAGACACATACTTGAGTATATTTTCATGTAAGCATGCACATATATGTATATATACATATGTGTATGTGTGTGTAATATGTATGTAAAAATGTTATTGGGCAGCTAATGATATAGTGAATAAAGCACATGGTCAGGAGGTAGGAAAACTCATCCTTTCAAGTTAATATCTAGCTTCAGACACTTAATTGTGTGAGCTTGGACAAATTGTTTAACCCTGTTTGATTCAGTTTCCCCATCTATCAAATGAATTGAAAAAGGAAAAGAGAAATCGCTCTAATATCTTTGCTAAGAAAATCCCAAATGAGGTCATAAAGAGTCAGACATTACTGAAACTACTCAACCATCACCACTACCACAAAATTGTTACTGCTACCTTGGCGGATGGCTAGGATTCTTTGGCTCAGATTATTTCATGAGTATTTAAAAGTAGAAGAGCTAAGTAATATGGAAAAACCATTTGAATCATTCTTCTAATTTTGGATGTCACTTGAGAAGCAGATGGGTCGTCTATGCTCATATAATTAAACTGTCTCTGAAGGCCATTCCTAAAAGAAAGGTTCTTGAAATACAGGGTATCCCCAAAAAAGTCTTAGGGCAGCTTTAAGCTATTAGAGCTACCATGAGACTTTTGAGATACCTTGTATTTTGATCAGTGACATCAGCTTTGATGGCAGAAGACAATTCTCATTTAGATAGAAGGGGAACAGAAATATAGTAGACAGACTATACTTGACCTTGAGTTGATTGTCAGACCTGTTATTTACAATCTTTGTGAACTTGGGAAAATCACTCTGTCTTTGATTCTTGTTCCTTCAGTATGATGGGGATGTACTTTCAAGATCTAACTTATCTGTTGTTAGGAGGATCAAAGGAGATAAGGAATGTATGTATGTAGAACATTTTATAAACCTTAGGTCACTATACACATGCCAACTAATACTACTACATGTTCCTAGTTTCAATCACCATATAGCTCACTGATGTAGAGTTTACATTTTCTTACTGCAAGTTTGATTTGTTTGCACAAAGAAAGATTTGCTTAAACAACAGCATATCTGCATAGAAACACAAGAGTACAACAAAACAAGGGCATAACCTTTACAAGAGAAGGGGATTTGGGAAACACAAATAAAAATTTCCAAATGCATAGACAAAATGGCTTAAAACATCAAGATATTGTGACACTCTTGGTCCTGTACTTATCCCTTTTTTTTTTTTAGCTTTTGCATCAAATAAAATCCCTTTGACCACGACCAATCATTTAATCTCTCTGGTTCTCAGTTTCTTCATCTGTAAAACGAAGGGACTGGATTAGACCGCCACTCAGGATCCAGGTCCAAATGTATGATCATGAAGTAATATCTTCATGCAGCAAAAAACTATGTGGTTAAAGAATATCCATTGCCCAGTTCAGACATGCAGTTGGAAGGGATTCCATCCATCAGTACATGAGTTCCTCCATCAGTACATAGAATGTAGATAGGTACCACAGATGGCCCAGAATTGAATGAGAAGAGACTTATCATTAGCAAATCATTGTTGATAATATTTGAAAAACTTTTAATGATCCCAAGAAGTTTCTTGATGTGAAAATCCATCTCCTTACCATCAAAATCCCCCTGTGAATGTTAAATGGCTATAAATCATGGTATACTGTAATTTCAAAGGGTTGGGAGAGGGCAAGGAGCATGCTGACTAAGGAAGTTATGGTATAATACCTACAATAATTTGGGAACAAGAAGTGACATAAATGATATTATCAAAGACATGTATGGCCAGAAAAGAAAGGGGGTCCCTCACATTATAAAGAATGAAAGATGACAAATGAATAATATAAATTGTTCATACATTAATAATCCCAAGGCATTAGAAGACTCAGAGGAACATCAACAGTATGTCTAGTAGATTCCCCATGTACAAAATACATGGCAAGAATTTCAGAGATTGGGAAAATATGGACTTAGAGATCTACAGAAGAGGAAGGAGTATTGACCCTGACGATATCATACATCTATATGAGAATCTCCACTTAGGAGCCTTAGATTAGCAGCTAAAAGAACAGAGTTCAAGTCCTGACCTTGCTTGTTATTGTTTTTATTATTATTATTATTTGTCCATTTTAGAAGAGGACCAGTGACTTCACAAGGATTATGTCTTGACTTGCTCATGATACTTAACAGCTGAATGATCTTAGCAAACCATTCTCCAAGCCACTATAAATTGAACATGATTCATCAAAGATCTGCAGAGAGGCTCCAATGAGATAATGAATATTAAAGCACTTCCTAAGTATGAAATACTATACAAATTTAAAATATTATTGCAAAACAAACTTAAATTTCTATGCAATGCTTTATTTCACAATAATTTGCTACTCCTCTCAATTAATTGAGGAAGATATTAATGTACACTGAAAATATTTTTTAAAGTATGCATTTAAATAAGATTTAATTTACTCATCAATGTATCAAATTTATCCCTCTCATCACATTGCATAAGACTACCATTGTGGAACTTCCCTTCTCTGTGAGTCAGCTACCAGACTCCAGGTGCTTCACTCTCAAAGAAAGTTTGCCTCAAGCAGTAGGAGTGAAGGCAATTACATTTCAGTCACTTCCACTTTTTTCTCATTAGGCACAGAAGGGCCAAACTAGGCAAGGTTACTATGCTTAGAGTGACAGCTTCGTGTGTATATGGGTGTGGAAGGAAGAGGATGTGTTGCTATTGACAATGGTATGGGGAGTGGGGTGGGGGAAACTACAGATCAAATGAACGAGTTAAGTAAGCCTTGAAGTAGTGATTACAGATAATTTTATGTATGTATTTATATATAGATCAGCAAATTGCTCTTGGAAAATTCCCAATATCAATGAAATCACAGGTCCTAGACCACCACCACATTTCTTCTCTTTATGTGTATATGCATGTATGTGTATAACAGTATAACTCTGGTTAAATGCATCTGATTTTATTTTATTTCTTTATTTTTTATTTTTTCCTGAGGCTGGGGTTAAGTGACTTGCCCAGGGTCACACAGCTAGGAAATATTAAGTGTCTGAGACCAGATTTGAATTCGGGTCCTCCTGAATTCAGGACTGGTGCTCTATCCACTGTGCCACCTAGCTGCCCCCTTGATTTTATTTATATACTATAACACTTTTTTATTGTATTACAGATCTTTGCAAGGGGCCTTCCATACTACTTTCATTTTAAGATTCTAGCTACCTACAAGGCTTGCTTCTGCAGTCTTTTACAAGGTATATGATAGGCTTGCAAGGCCAGACATGAGCTAACTGTGGTCCTCTTTTCAACTGTAATGCTCAAAGATTCCAAGGTGTAAATTTAGAAATGAGATAAAATATGGAATTTACTTAATTGGTGAATTAAAAATGTTAAAGAGTCCAAAACAGATATCAGGAAGCAAAGTTCAGAGATATTATCCCAGAAAGGAGGGTAAAAATAACAGAAATGGATTATAAGATTAGTGTTGTTTGTTTTTCCAGAGATGCATGATAGGTTGTTGGTATTTGAGGTAAACATAGCCTGTTGGTATAGAAAATATCAGAAGACAGAAGGCAATTTGTCCCTTGAAGAACTAGCATCCATGGTGGCCATCAAGCATTTGCATTTCCATGTTCTTAACTTATCTCTAGAACCAGTCAATGGTAATGATAATATTGACTTGAACAAAACTTATTCAGATATATGAGTTGTATAGAGTTCATTCTCTTCACTCCTGTATTAAGGTCACAGGCTTATCTAGCTATCTGAATAATGAAAAATGGTCAAGAGAAATTGGTCAGCTCTTGGCCCAGACTTATGACAGGCTCTAAAAGGCAACACCCATTCAGGGTGATGAAAAACAAGATAGTATTATGTGGAAGGATATTCTTCAGGATGCTGGTTAAAAATTCTAGAAACTAAAATATAATGACAGAAAATTTTAGAGCAGGATCTTGGAACTCATCTAATCCTATACACTTATTCTATAAATGAAAGAATTCGAAGGATCATAACTCTTGAATGGGAAGGGATTCTCAAAGAGAAAAGCTAGTCAACCCTTCATTTTATAAATAAAATGAGACTTAGGAGAGTTAAGGTCACACAGTTACTTATTGGCAGAGATAAGATTAAAATACTAGCTTTCCTGAATCCCATTTTACTTTTTCAATTTCAATTTACCATCAACAACAAAATATTAATGAAGTGTTTGCTTGGAATGGTATGGATAGAATCAAGGAAAACATCCTGAATAAGGTATCAATAGGATTTGTTAACTGGCTGGATGTAGGAAGGAAGTGAAAGGCATGGAAGAATCAGTGAGCTCACATTTTCTCCAATGATTTTACAGTGAAACAGTTGCCTAGTCTCTTTATCCTTGAATAGGCTCATCTAAAGGCTAATATTGTATATAACTAGCTGGTATTGTTCATAGAATATTCTGTTTCTCAAGGATATATGCACTATTTTTGTTTGCATATTTGAAGAAGGATAGAGAATGCCCCACCCCAAGACTTCCTATGCCATCAGAAGAGCAAGGATGCAGATGGCACTTGGTTCTCCAAAATTCAAGTTCTCTTATTTATTTGCTTATTTAACACCTCATTTAGAATACTCTGGCTTGTAGTTTTGAGTAATTGTGTTAAAATGTGTGCCTAAGAGACAAAGAATCAGAACCAGAGTGTAAAAGAGAAACAGTCCTGTCAGAGAGATTGTCAATTTAAGAGGTAGTATGGTAAACATTATAGATGTGTTTGAATGCAAAGCTTACTTGCCAAGTCACTTTGTTAGATACTGGTTTGAAAAAAAAATTGTAGAGAATGCTTCTTTTACTACCTAAACACTTTGCAAAAAATGTTTATGGCAAAATTGTGGTAACAAAAACTGAAAACAAAGTGGGTGTCCATTGATGGAAGAATATCTGAATGTGAATGTAATCCATCAATGTAACACAATATTATTACATCCTTACAAACAAGAAATGTGAAGAATTTAGGGAAGGAGGAAGAAAGAGCCAGCTTGAACTGATGATATTAGGGAGTGATGAAAGCAAAACTGAAAAAACACGATTACATTAATGTGAATGATAATGACACTAAGAAGCAATCACATTGGGGGGTTTTAATGATAAAATCTCAGATTTGGAGAACTTAAAGAAACAAACCTTTCCCTTTCCAGGAGATAGTGAGAACTACATAAGTGGAATGGAGTGAGAATATACTGAATTGTGGTTATTTATTGACTACTTAATTTGTTTTATTTTATTAGGAAGAGTCAGTGGTTAAGGGGAGGGCATTTGTGGTGAAAAACAAACAAACAAACAAAAAACCCAAAAGATAAGATTCGTTTTGAACCAAGCTTTTCAAGTTTTAAACGTTTTCAAAATAACAATACCCTGTACAGTTCCCGAAAATTGGAATACAGGATGATTTTATTGGAGATGGAGAGCTTCCTCTGCTTAACTCTTCCTCAGCCCCAACTTAAGATTTGCCACGCGTACTTAGTTTTAAGAGAGCAGTGCAGAAGCGCAGGCGGTTGTACTGCCCATCCCCATACTGTCCAGCAGCAGGACTTGAGAGGATCCCGATCACGCTGGGGCCTGCTCTGTACTCTGCAACTGTTTCCCAAAACTTCATCTTGTTTCATGGATATTGAGGATGAAAGAGACTAGAGGGAAGGTTAGGGATACAAAGAAACAGTCTTTGCCTCCGAGGGAAGTCGAAGTAACCTTTTTGTGGGCAGGGACTAGATTTAATCTAGTTTAAATTCTAATTGCGTTCTCAAAGCCTTGGGCAGTTCCTGATCATATCGGAGTAGTCGCTTAATCAATGCTCGTTAATTGATTTACCCCACATTGGATGGTTAAAGCATTGTGTCCAGCTTCTAGGACCTGTCTTCACCTGAGCTAACACTTACAAATCGTTTACAATATGCCAGGCACGACGCCAAGGGCTTTATCCTCAGTGTTTCATTTGATCCTGAGGGAAGAAAGTAGACCCCATGATTTCTAAGGTTCTTTTCATGTCGCCGATCAGGAAAGTGAGGCTTCAGGAGGAAAGGGAGCTAGAGGATCAAAGTACACTTAAAACGCTAATTTACTGCAACAATACTTTCACATATATTTTTGGCAACTTTTACCTAAAGGATCCAGCTAAAAAAGGAACCGGTTCGCCCTTGGGGATGTGTACGTTCCCTAAATCATGGGAAGGATTTAAGCTCGCCCGAGGACTTATCCAGGTTGCAGGGAGGTCCTAAGAAAGCTATGGATTGTAAAAAAAAGTTCCTCCTTTCCCCATTTTGGTTAACATCAGGAACAATTGCTTTGCTAGTGGATTAAGGAAAGATAGAAAAGTGCTCAGCAATCCCGTGCAGATATTTAAGACTAATTTTCAAAAAGGACTACATGGAGCCCATTCGAAAACTGCAAAAATTCCTCCTAGTGCTTGAGTGCATAAAAGCAAGCACGCCAGCCTAAAGAAACTGCTCTGTGTGCAGAAGCGCGCTCAAGGAAACCCAAGGGCGCGCGAGGGGGTGTGTTTAAATGTTTGCGCGCGCTCCCGCCAGCCCAAGAAGGGGGAGCCCGTGAGCTCGCCTGAGGGCTTGCACCTCTTAAGCTGGGGGGGGGGCCGCTGGAGGGAGGAGCAGAGAGGAAGGCGGAGGATGGCGCGAGCCTGGCGTGCGGGCGGGCGGGGCGTGCGGGCGGGCGGGGAGTGCGTACTCGGCAATATTCAAATACGTTGACGTTTAACCGCCCGCCTCCCGCCTCTTTTTCCCACCTTGTTCTCCTATTGGGTGCAGCTTCTGCCTCCGCCTCCTCCCGGACGGAACCGATCGGGGCTGGTTTGAGCTGGTGCGTCTCCATGACGACGCCGCCAGCGCTATAAGTAGCAGTGCCGCGGCGCCGTCGGGCTTTGTCAGACCCCTTCAGCCTCCGCCGCCGGTAGCTCCTCTGCCACCAGCTCTTGTGCCACCTCGGGCCGGCGGCTCGGCGCGGCTCCTCCAGCTGGGCAGGAGGCGGCTGAACGGGGGCGGAGGTTGGGGGGAAGGCGTCGTAGCCGTCGAATTCCGTTCATCTTGAGCATCTTCAAGGGGTCTGCCCACTCCGTCCATGCCCTTTAAGGTGAGGGATTGGGGGTGGGGAAGCGCCGCTCTGTCCCTGGGACAGCGACCAACTGGCGGCCACGTGTCTCTGTGGAGCCGGTTCCGTTCTCTGGTCTGGAGGGACGTGGCGACTCTGGGCCCTGGGAAATTAGCTGGTGAGCAAGGCGGGGCGAGGACCCCACACTAGCCGATAGGCGGGTGGGAGAGACCACCCCGGATACTGCTGGGGAAGGGGGGGGAGAGGAGGAAGCGGTGGTTGAGACCACCCTGCTATCGATGTGGGGGGAGTCTATAGTTAGAGTGAGGCAGGAGATCCGACCCACTCCCCACGGACGAATTGGAGGTGAGCATCTGGGGATCCCACCTCCTGGACCCTGCCCGGGCCCAGCTAGTGCGGCAGGTAACCGCTTTGGGGGTTTGATGGTTCTTCCCGGAGCTGCTTCCCTTCACTACGCCAGGCCCCATGCGGGTTGCCGGAGAGGCGGGAGGGTGAGAGAGCTGCAGCTGTCCTTTCACTTCTTCTTTTACCTTCAGTTCTAGGCACGCTGAAGGGGGGCTGGCGATGGGAAACTAAAACGCTCCAAATTCCCTTTTGAATTCGTGTGTGGTTCGCTGCCCAGGGACCTTAAGTCCTGTAGAGAGAACTCGGCCCCCGAACTCACAGTGACCTTCCACTCGGGGTCGTCACGTCACGCTCTCCCAGCCCCGTGTACTGAAAGCAAAAATCAGCCCACAGGTCCATTTGACCTGGTTTGCAAAGACTGGGGTAGGGAGGATCCTTAACTTAAGATTCCCTCCTTTAGTATTAAGTTTCTACGAACTCTGTTGACAAGGTTTTGTGACCTTAAAATGACCATTTTTTTTCCCTTATAGAAAGATGTTATTCCAACTTAAGACATATTTTAGTGTTACTTAGAGGTCCTACTAAATCTTCTGATCGGTTTTAGTACTCATCTGAAAAAGGTTGTGAGGAAGTGCATGTAAGCCATACTGTAATAAGTGTAAGCTGTGATTATAATAGTGAATTATTTCCTCTGTGTTTTCCAACCAATCTTACCAACAGGTGGCCCTTTTTCCGATTACAGTCTTGATAGACATCTTAATTCTTGCAGGGGGAGGGGGATGTGTATGGAATGGTAGCATGAAAGCTATTTAGAAGAGTATTTACCTGATACAGAAACTTGTTAGAGTTGTTCCTATCTTTACTAGTTCATCATGCTGAAATGGCCTTGTAGTAGTTTTGATAAAAATATTGAGTTAAAAATAACAACTCCTTTAGTTGGTGTTGGCTAAAGTATTAGTTCTGTGAATGGTAATTCTATAAAGATTTAGAAGTAGACATGAATACTTGAGACTGACTACGGAATTTTAAACCCAGAAAGAGACCTTAAAGGTAGATAGATAATATGTATCTTGGCTAGCAAAACTAGTGCTGGTACTGTTGTAGTACTGGTACAGTTGACAGCTGCATTTAAAGTCAGATATAATTATAATAATAAAAAAAATAATTTACTTTCCTTCTGTACTCCAACTGTTTAAACGAAATGCAACTTTCAGGAGTACTAACCACAAAAGGTACCAAATTTCAAGTAAAATTTGGTTGTGAGACCAAATTTGGGTCTGCTGATCTCAAAATGCGTATTAAATGTAGTTCAGAAATTGATCAAGGGATTAAGGGGACACATACCTGTTGAGTTCATTGATATGGGGAATTTATGAAACTTGAAGGGACCTCTCAAGTGGTGAGGAGCTGGTTAATATTTAAACCAGCTAGCTCTTTTTATAACTCTTGCAATTATAACTTAATAATGGATTTTTGCATGGTAAATTCTTGGTAGATAGGAAATACGAATGAGCAGGACTTCAGCTATTCAATATAATAACTTACATGTCTTTTATCACAGACATGTAAAAAGGCTGAAGGATTAGACCATTTCAATCTGAATTTGAAGTTTACCTTTTTGAAGTTTGCAGGAAAAAAAATTGTTCAAAACCTTGTTTTTGTGTAATGATAAATTGTTTTCATATAGGCAAAAATGAATGTTTTGTCAAGGCTGGCTGGAAGAAAAATTTTTAAGATTGTATTTTAAAACACTGATTTCAAATGCTCTGGAGGTTTATTTTTAATTTACTCATTATCCACTTTTGTGAAGTGAAGTGCCAAAGAACAAATGAGTCTAGCAAATTGTACCCTAATTGCTGTTTTATTTTTGTTTGTAAAGAGTTAGCAACAAAATTTTTTCCTATAGACACTGAAAAGTCTTTCATATATTCTGATAGAATCCCAAGTTTTGTAGAAAGATTTTTGAAGAAGGTAAAGATAATGGTGTGTTTAGATACCTACTTATGATCAGTTACTAAAGAGTAAAGGTTACTTTTAGTATATTGCAAATAGTTACCAAAAAACCCCCAAGAAAACAGTATTGAAACAATTCTCAAAATTAGTTTGGTTCAAAATTGCATATTAAACTTAATCTTAAAATTGTGCTACATGTAATTAGGGATAGATGTTTTTGAGGCATTTCGATGAAAATGACTTTTTCAGAACTTCATGCTATAAATTTCATTTTGCTTTTTATTTCTAAACACTGAATTGGGTGTTAGAAAAGAGCAATTTGGTGTGCATCAAAATTTCACTCATTAAAAAAGCATTTTGCATACAAGCTTTATAAATTTTCATAATCTGAAATTGAATTCTGTCTATCCCTAGATGTGTTTTGAAGAACCATACATATGTATTTTTTTAAATAAGACTTTGTTTGAAACTTAGCTAAAAACTACCTGTGTATGACTTTGGACAAAGTTCTTAAAACTTTTCTCTGCCTCATTTTAGGGTTTCCCCAAGTAATGGTTTCCCTTAAGATAATTTAATATCAAAAGCTTATCAAATTAAAATAATAAGATTATTGAACTTCTGAAAACTATCATGAAGCATATATACGATCTTTTGAATTGTACATTTTGCATCTCTTTCTCAGAGAGCATCCAGTGCAACGGCTGTACCGAAGGGACATTTGTAGCCTTGTATTTAACAGGACTTTATCTTCCTGGAGAACCACCTTCGGTGAAAAGCTGAAAATAGTTTGTCTTTAAATTCCATCTTTTAGTTTTCCGTGTGAGTAATTAAACTGATTTCTTTAAGAATTTTTGACATGCCATTTCTGGGTCTTTATTTGCCTATGGCTTTGTTTCCACCAGTTCCCCCCCACCCCCAAGTTTGAAATTCATGCTTAAGTCTTAGCTGTGATACTGTCTTTAAAAAACGAATATGTACTCTTCTGCATTGATTGATCCTTTGTTATTATAGGCAGCTAGATGTCAGTGGATAGAGTATTGATTGGATTTGGAAAATTCACCAGAAGAGCTGAATTCAGATCTTGCCAATACTACTAACTAGCTAGTTGACTCGCCTAACCTTCTCTGTTTCTTAATTTTTAAAATGAAATGGCACCTATCTCACAGGGATGTTACTAGGAACAAATGAGACAATGTTTCTTACAAATTTTTATTAAAGCATTATATAAATGCTTGCATATTTTATCATTTACAATAGATCCTCTTTATTATTTTTTTTAAGTATCCCTGATCCTTTTGCATAATGTTTGTTTCATATTGAATTTTTAAAGTGCTTGAGTCTTTGATATTCGACTTAGATGAATTTTTGCTTTTCCTACTATAGTTTGTTGCACTTTAAAGGAACACCAAGAAACCATGAACAACTTTAGCAATGATGAATTTAACTTCAATTTCCTTGATGAAGGCTTTACTGCAAAGGATATTCTGGACCAGAAAATTAATGAAGTTTCATCTTCTGTAAGTATTAAGATAAGCATATATTACTTAGAAAGACAAAGTGTATGTTCCTAAAGAACATTAATAAATGCTTCTTTTAAGTCTTGTCCCTTTCTCCTGTCTGGGGTCATTAAATAGGTTCAAGTAGATATAAAAAAGAATGACTTGAAGATAACCTTTCCATATTAATTTATTTCAGGATGATAAAGATGCCTTCTATGTTGCTGACCTTGGTGACGTCCTAAAGAAACATTTGAGATGGTACAAAGCTCTTCCTCGAGTAACTCCTTTTTATGCTGTTAAATGTAATGACAGCAGGGCTATAGTGAAGACACTTGC
This sequence comes from Sminthopsis crassicaudata, assembly GCF_048593235.1. NCBI lineage: Eukaryota > Metazoa > Chordata > Mammalia > Dasyuromorphia > Dasyuridae > Sminthopsis > Sminthopsis crassicaudata. Next base: position 220,773,599 of record NC_133618.1, read on the forward strand.
TACTATAGGAGCAGGATTTGATTGTGCTAGCAAGGTAAGCTTTATTTATATATGAGTAAATTGCTCAAATTTCTAAGTGTGGAAACAATCTAAAAAATAATCCTATGGCTTAAGTAACCTCTGGTATATTCTGGGTTTTGTTCATTCCATTCTCATAATAGATTGCTTCTTTTCTCCCCAGACTGAAATACAATTAGTACAGAGTCTTGGGGTGGCTCCAGAGAGGATAATTTATGCAAATCCATGCAAACAAGTGTCACAAATTAAGTATGCTGCCAACAATGGAGTACAAATGATGACTTTTGATAGTGAAGTAGAGCTGATGAAAGTTGCCAGAGCTCATCCAAAAGCAAAGTAAGTATTTACTATATTTCAGTATTTTAGGATGGGATAATTCCAAATCTTTTGTTTGTTACATAGTTTACATTTCTGTAGATGTACTTTAGTATCTGGGTTGAAAATAATCACAACACTCCCATTAAAAATCTTTGTAAAATATTTTTGTATAATAGGGTAAACCATCTTAGTTTAAATATATGTGGCAAGGTGGGATTTCAAAAATACTATAATTTAAAAAAAATGTTTTCACTTGAATCCTAATACAATTTTAGTGTTGGTGAAATTTGACTGTCTTTTACTTGACCCACTAGGCTTGTTTTGAGGATTGCCACTGATGACTCCAAAGCTGTCTGTCGACTAAGTGTTAAATTTGGTGCCACTCTCAAAACTAGTAGGCTACTTCTTGAGCGAGCAAAGGAACTGAATATTGATGTTATTGGAGTTAGGTAAGGTCATTATTTTGGAATTTTATGGGAAGGTGTTAAATTTCCTTTGTCCTTTTTTTTTTCTGGTCAGAAATAAGTGAATAATATTCTTTCCTTAGTTTCCACGTGGGAAGTGGTTGCACTGATCCAGAAACTTTTGTCCAAGCAGTTTCTGATGCCCGATGTGTCTTTGACATGGGGGTAAGTAATAGGGTTTTACAGGGTTATAAAAAAAACAATGCTAGTCAGCAGTAAAATTACTACCAAATGTCAAAATAATAGTGCTACTTGCCTTAGCTTATTGAATTATATAGCTTATTGAATATACTACTGTGAAAACTTGGAACTTCTTAAAATGTTTCATAAACACATAACATTAAAGTTTTGTGGATTATAAGGATGTTTGGGACAATCATCAGCTATGTTGTGTGACAGTTTAATTTCTTTGACAGATGGAGTTTGGTTTCAACATGTATCTTCTTGATATTGGTGGTGGCTTTCCTGGGTCTGAAGATGTAAAGCTTAAGTTTGAAGAGGTACTTAATTCTCATACTTTTTAAAAAACTGCAGGATTGCTAGGAAATTCTCTTAATTGATCTTTAAGATTAAAATTTTGCAGAGCTTCATTTTTACTGCATTTCTATATCTTCAGTGTCAATATGCATGACTTGTGTGAAGGTTTATATCCAAAACCTTTCTAGTGCTTTCTATTCATATCTAATTAGTGGTTTTTTGAAGTTTTTTTGAATTATGGAATTATCTCACTTAAGGAAAGTTGGGAAAAATAAACAGCATTAATTCATAGATATTTTTTTACCCTGAGGTACTTGGGGTCACGCAGCTAGGAAGTGTTAAGTATCTGAGGACAGATTGGAACTCAGGTCCTTCTGACTTCAAGGCGGTACTCTATCCACTACACCACCTAGCTGCCCTGATTAGTTTTTGGAATTTGGAACTTCTTAAAAATACTTATTATACTATTATAATATACAGGTTATTATACGGGTGTCTGGAAGAATATTATACAGGTGTCTGGAAGAATAATTCCAGGAATAAGAATATAGCTCTACTGCTTATGTGTTTTGGAATTTAGAATTCATGTTAAATGGTAGTGACCCCTATGCCATAGACAATTAGTCAGCAATAAATGCTGTATCCTGATTTTCCTGTAAATTAATTCATGGGTTTATTCTCTCACTTAGATCTCAAGTGTAATCAATCCAGCATTGGACAAGTATTTTCCTTCTGACTCTGGAGTGAGAATCATAGCTGAACCAGGCAGATACTATGTTGCATCAGCTTTCACGCTTGCAGTTAACATCATTGCCAAAAAACTCGTATTAAAGGAACAGACAGGTTCTGATGGTATGTCACAGTCTATAGTACGAAGTAAATACATTTATTTGACTAATACAAAAAACTCACTAGGATTTCCTCCTTCCCTTTTATAGATGAAGATGAGGCAAATGACCAAACCTTTATGTATTATGTAAATGATGGAGTATATGGATCATTTAATTGCATCCTGTTTGATCATGCACATGTTAAACCTATTCTACAAAAGGTAAAAATCCCTTTAAGAAAGGACTAATAAACGCCTTGGTGAGGGGGGAGTGGTATGTAGCTTCTTATGTTCATGTTTTTTCCCCCCCCAGAGACCCAAACCAGATGAGAAGTATTATTCTTCTAGCATATGGGGACCAACATGTGATGGCCTTGATCGAATTGTTGAACGCTGTGATTTACCAGAAATGCATGTAGGAGATTGGATGCTGTTTGAAAACATGGGCGCTTATACTGTTGCTGCTGCTTCTACTTTTAATGGATTCCAGAGACCCACTATCTATTATGTGATGTCTGGGCCAGCATGGTTAGTTTTAAGGTTGATTTTACTATATAATTAATAGTATAAATGACAACACATTCATATGAAATAAGGTAAATAGACACCTTTCAGGATTTGTGTTCTTGGAAAGATCCTGGTATTAAAGAAACGGCTGCATTAAGAGATTTACATTGCAACTGTATTTGCCACAATACAGTTGGGGGAGGGAAATACAGGAGTCTTCAGAGTTAAGGGATAACGAGGTGGCACAAGTGGGGGATAGAGTGCTGGGCCTATAGTCCCAGGAACATTCAAATTCAAATTCAGCCTCAGACACTTATTAGCTATGTCATTCTGGGCTTAACCCTGTTTGCTGCCATTTCCTCATTTGTAAAATAAATAGGAGGAGGAAATGCCAAATCACTCTCATATCATCATCTTTGCCAGGAAAACTTAATGGGGTCACAAAAAGTCAGATACAACTGAAATGACTCAACAAAAAAAATATGACTTATACAGTATGGCTTTTTAATATGCTGCTTCTGTGTCTCTCAGGCAATGTATGCAACAAATCAAGAACCAAGGTTTTCCGGCAGAAGTAGAGGATCAGGATATCAACACTTTGCCATTATCTTGTGCTTGGGAAAGTGGAATGGAACATCACTCAACAACTTGTACTTCAGCTAGTATTAATGTATAGAAGCTGTTTGTAGCCATTAATTGCAAGTTTAGCTTGAATTAGAGCATTTTGGGGGAACCATTAACTTAATTCCTGCTAGAGTTTTTAAATGTTTTAAGAATAGAATTGGCACAAATGCAACAATATGGAAGACTAAGAGATGGGGTCACACTTATCTGTGTTCCTATGGAAACTATTTGAATATTTGTTTTATATGGATTTTTATTCACTTTTCAAATATGCTTCTAAAAGATTGCCCCTCAGCTGCTAAGCAAGCATTTGTAGCTTGTATAATAGCAGAATGGGATTGAGCTTAGTGTTGTGACCTGTTTTAAAATAAAAGTATATTGAAATAATTAGGTATTGGGAAATTCTTATGGCCATTCAAAACTGGTTTGCATATAATCCCATTAAGAGAAGTAACCATGAATACATAGAATGAATTCAGTTTCTTCAATTGAAGGTTTCAGCCAAGGATTTTATTCTTGGGAGATATATGGAGTGGAGGTGTAATGGTCCAAGGTCCAAGGTATTTCTATTTACTATTTTAAGGTCCTGTACTTAACATCCAAAAAATGTCAATGAGTACAATTCTGTCCTGCCATTTGGTATATGGCTAGGAAAGAAGGCTATCAAGATTGAGAAAAGCTATCAAGTGGAAGGTTAAAGTAAAAGGATTGAGACATAATCAAGTGAGATATGTATCTTCCAGCCTTTTTTGCTACCAAAAAGTCATTGTAACTATAGGTCAAAAATATTGTCCAAAGCCAATTGACTTATCAATGTCTATTTAATGTCCTTGCAATGTAATAGGACAACTTTGTTTAGATAGAAGATAATTTTGAGTCAAAGAAAATGCCTGCTTAGACCTTAAACTCCATTTCTTTCCCTCCATTCTCCATCTTTGCTACTAGGAAGCGAGGTACAGTTGCAAATTGAATTAGGAATGTAAAATATCAGTAGTGACAACTCAATAAATTCAAAGCAATAATTTCTTTTTGGTGTTGTAGGTGTTTACCCTTCATTGCATATTTCTTCCTATTCTCGATTTTTAGTGAAGGAAAGCTAATTCTGGACTAATCTCTCTAAATCAGTTTGCAAAATCCAAACTTGGGCTCATAAAAAAGACAAACTAGCAAAATATAGTTTTTAATTATTGATGATGAATTAACTACAATTTAGGTAGTACTTTAAAGCTCATGAAAACTTCCTTACCACCTTGTGTGAAAGTATATAATCAAGTATTTCACATAGTAGAACCTAAATAGTTCCCTGAAATAAGCCCTAAACTCTTGGTTTGGCATTCTAGCTTTGTTGCCACTTAGCCAGATAATTAGATGTTAATAATGGAAAGCTTTATCACTGGACAACAGATCAGATGTGATTGAGCAGAATTTTAACAATGATGTTGACGTCTTTGGACTGTTTATAGTTTTTTTTTTCCCCCTGAGGCTGGGGTTAAATGACTTGCCCAGGGTCATACAGCTAGGAAGTGTTAAGTGTCTGAGACCAGACTAGGGTCCTCCTGAATTCAAGGCTGGTGCTCTATTCACTGCACCACCTAGCTGCCCCTCTTTGGACTGGGAGTAAGCAAAAGTTACCGTGCAGCCATTTGGTGCCTGGATTCCAAGAAAAACATGTATTCCCACAATAAGAAAAGGGAGTTTTTCAGAACCTAGGTAGTCATAAACATAACAACCATTTTGGCTCCTACACACACATCTTTGAAAAAGTATTGGACAAATCTGGTGGTAGCCCTTTAACCTTTTATCCCTAAGAATCTAGAGCAATAAGCAAATTGAATTATTGAAATTGTTTTAATATTCTTTTGCCTCCATAAAAATACCAGCAAGTATTGCGCCAGAGAGGAAATCATTACATCAGCAACACACTTTTGCCTGATCTAGTATGTGGTTGGGTTAGGTCAAAGTGAGTAAGCTAATTCAGGTTTTAAACTAAGCTGTTTTTAAACAGATATGGTCTGCTCTATTACCCACTGGATACATTGAGCACTGGGTCTGGAGTCAAAAATTAAAAATCAACTATAGACCCTAGCAGCTTACAAGCAGTAGGAATTGTCATAAATCACTCATACATAATGAGAACAAAGGCTGGGTTTCTATGAACAAATAGATTAAGAATTCAAAGGGGCTCTGTTGAAGAATAGACCAGACCTTATGGTAGAGGAATGAGATTGAGACAGAGCAGGAAGGTTACTTTGACTTGCTACCTGTAAGAAGCTCTGGCTAGACCATCACTAAAAGTTAAATAATGTGTCCAAACAATAATATTAATGGAGAGAATCCACTAGCAATCACTATCTTTAATGCTATTTTATAAGGAATAAGTTAAGAATTGGAGAGTATGGAAAGAAAACACTGGCTTTGAAATCAGAATTTGGGCATGAACCCTGGCTCTACTGTGTCACTCTGAACAAATCACCTCATATTTCTGAGTCTAGTTTCTTTGAAAATGAGTAGGTTACAGATTAATGGGAAGGGGATTTACAGCAATGAGACTAGATTAATGGAAAAGGAATAGAGTGGGAAGAGTTGACAGAGTATGGAGGTAGTGGAATAAGGTGTGTAGATTAATGGGAATGGGATAAAGAGGGAAGGTTAAAAGGAAAGGGAAAAAATGGCTGGGGAAGAGGTTAAGCAGTAGCAAGGTGAGTTAAGAGTGTATATATACACTCTTTAGGTAACTATACAATATTTTGTTACATATAACAAATTTTGACTTATGACCCATGGTATGTCAGCCATATTGCTTTAGATGCATTTATATTTGTATAAATGCATATGTATATGTGAGTGAAAAAAGGTGAAAGTCCCTCCAGATCTAGATTCTATTCTCCAAAACAAGATGTGGGATTACTACCTAAACATGGATCTTGTGGCTTTTATCTTGACTATACCTCTCTAGCATCCAACTAGTTCCATTAGAGATCTTATTCAGCTTTAGTCATATAAATTTGCCTTTACAAAAAAGGAATCAAGTTAATAGTACAGGCCCAAGAGTCATGAAAATTTTAATCTAGAAATCTGAGGAGTTCCCTAAAGATCACATGACATTACTGGCAGAATTTGGACCAGATTTCCGTTTTCCAGTTCCTGTTGGCCAATCCTCAATTTTGCCCCGCCCTTTTGGAAATTAACTAAGCTGAGTATAGGTTTATGCATGTGGAAGAAAACCCCTTGTTATACATTCAAAATTCCCTTTCTAAAGATACATCCTAGCAATTAGAATATTTGTTATAGAAATAATGGCTTTTATTTATAAAGCACTTCAGAGTTTACAAGATGCTTTTCATTTAACAGTGTGAGGTAGGCAGGGCAGAGAGGATAATTCCCATTTTACTGTGGACCTAGGCTCTGAAAGTAAGTGATTTATTCAAGGTCACACTGAACTGAGATTCAATCTTATACCTCCAGTCCATGTTGCTTTCATCTTTGTAAGTATCTTGGGAAGATCATATGAGATCAGGTCCTCTTTGTACTCACTGCAAAGACAACTTTTTCTCCATATATATAAATCCAAACCAGTATTGAGACTTGTCCAATTCTAGGAATCATTCAAAAATTGTACTAAAGGACATGGTATTCATTATAGTAGGGCATTCCTTGCTAACTTGTCTAGATTTATACTTACACATCCTTATTGTCTACAGGTTTGGTTTTAGTTTTTCCATAATGTACAAAGTTAAAGATAAAATTGCCCTCCAAGAAGTATATTAACATTAACATTATTTTGAAAGACCAAGGGGAAGGTGGAGCAGGGAGAAAAGGAACAATTAAAAGTCACTGCCTATGGAAATTCACTGATGAACTTTGAACTCACTGAATATCCACTGGGTACTTTGCTGAACTGGGAGAGATCTTAATTTGGAAAGAAAAAAAAACCACTATAGGATAGTTGAGCTGTCATTACTTAGCAAATTGTAAAACTCAGTACATAATGCATGTATTATGTTTGCTAAGGAAATAGGTAATATTACCAGCACAGCATTAAAATCTTGGGGTGGGAAATTGTAAATTTATTATAATTTCTTAACCTTATTGCATTCCTGTTATATTTTTACCTTACTGCACTCCTGGCATTTTTGGGCCTCTTGGCCCAAAATCTGAGTTTAAATCTTGTGTTTATTGCTGTGTGACATTGGACAAATCATTTTTTTGGATTTCCATTTGTTAAATGAGCAAATTTAAATGACTAATAAGATTTGTACAGCTTAGAAAAGTATATTAATGTAAGAACACTTTGTTATATAAAATATTTCATAGCAGTCCACGGAATCCTAGGATCTTTGATTTAAAAAGTTAGAAGGCACTTCATAGGTCAACTATCTTGTTCAAACTTTTCATAGATAAGGAAATGAGTCTATTTAAGTACTTTGTCCAAAGTCACACTGAGAGTGATAGAGGCGGGGTTTGGTTCTAGTTAATCATTTCAAAGAGGCATATTGAGGAAGACCCTTTGCAAAGTATAAAGTGCAGTAATAGGACAAAATTCTCTGCTTTTGGGGGCTTGTGGGGCTCATAAAATCAGCAGCACTGCCACAGGATACCACTAGATGGCAGGATGATATTGTGATTCCTGGAATCTGAAAATAAAGAGTTAAAAGAAACAAAAGTTGTTAAGAAGGGTATACCTATAGTAAGAGTTTTTCTTAAAAGCTATATGAGGTGGTAGTAAGGACTGTGCAGTTCTTACCCATTGTTAAATTTTTAGGTAAATATGTATTTACACTGTAGAACACTACAAGCCAGGACTAGATTTATTATCTAGACCCAAGAAAGTTAATAAGGCAAATTAAATTTAAGTATGACATGCAAACATTTTCCCTAAGAGCTTCTTGTTAAACATTTACCAACATAATTTTACAGATAAGAAAAAAGGTTGACCGAGGTTAAATAGCTTGCCTATTAAGCAAAACTAATATTGGAATCATGATTTGATCCTAGGATTCCAATGAGTTTTCTGCTACACTGAATTGCTAATAACACTACCTCCTAGTATTCCAGATGAAGATCTCATTTTATTGCTGAAAGGCTGATAAATTTTCCCTAGCTCAAATAGTCAGTGGTACAACTGGGGTTTAAATCCACTTCCCTTGACTCCAGATCCAGGTATATTTTCACTACACTGCTCATCTCAAGGTCTGGTTGAGTTAATTTATTATGAATGCCTATTAATACTACTGCACTGTTGATACAAGACTACTGACTCTAGGGAGGGCAACACCAGCTTTGGAGTCAGAAGGACCTCAGTTCAAACTCAGATACTTAATAACTGTGTGAGCCTGGACAAGTCACCTAGCAATTGTTTTGTCTCACATTCCTCATCAATGGCAAATCACTTCCAGTATCTTTGCCAAAAAAAGCCCTTTAAAAGGGGGGTTATGAAAAGTTGGATATAATTTAACAATAAACTGGTTCTAGGAATCAGCACTAGGATTCAAAAACCATCTCTGACAATAACATGATCTGGGTAAGTAGCGTAAGGGTGTTAGACCAGATAGTCTGAGTCTGACTTATTACGTGGCTAGTAAGTGTCTGAGGCGGAATTTGAACTCAAGTCTTCTTGACTCCGTCCAGCAATCCATAACTACACTAAGATAACCTCAGATCACAAAGGGCTTTAAATACCAAAGAGAGGAATTTATATGAAAAGGATTTGGATGGAAAGTATTGGAGGGGTGACTTTGGCAAGGTGAAGTACCTCCTTGAACAACTCTTCCTTAGAAACTGGAACTAAGGAAAAGAGAATAGGGGACTACAATAGGTGATGCTGCAATGAAGGGAGGGATAGAGAAGAGGGAACTCATAGCAGATGCTCTCTTCTAAAGAAAGAAGCAAAGTTCCACTCTGCCAGAAGAGAGAACAACTCATTGATAGGCAAAGACAGAGAAGGGGAGTATTATGTAGTAGAAAAAAAGAGGGTTTGGAAGAGCCTCCCCCCCACTCCCCAGCAGGAAAGGGAGTCAGAATTAGGGAATTGCCATGAAGCCCTGAGAGCGCTATGCAGGTAAAATCCACTTATTGATGAAATCAGTTGTCCCAGTTCACAGTTCACAGAAACCACCTGATGCAAAGCCCTGACTTTACAGATGAAGACTAGTGACTTGCAGGGTCCCACAGTCACCATATGTAAGGTAGAGGCTCTAACTAGAGCCAGAAGATAATAATGTAGGAGGAAGATGACAGGAACAAGATGCGCCTATCTACTGTTTGGAAACCCAAATACCAAGGAAGTATATTCTAGGGTACCAGAGAATACTGATGTGGATGAGCTGAATCTCTGAAAAAGAACTGGGAGGCAGAGCTCTAGTCTGGACTATCACATTTCTCACACTTCTAGCTGAATGGAGTAGAAAACTACATTGTGTTCCAATACTAGCTTCATTGCTGCTTTGCTGAGTAGCCTTTGCCAAAAACACTTTCCCATTCTGGATTTAATTTCCCTGTTCTCAAATAATTTTACTTGTATCATCTCTCTTATAAGATCTGTTTTGAAGGACAAATGAAGTAATATGGGAAAAGACCTTGTACTTTTTAAAGCACAAAAGAAAACAAAAGATTATTACTATTCAGTCAACCAGTCAATCAACAGATTAACCACAGTCAGAAGCATTTTGAGGTTGAAGAAAGATTGCTGAACTTGTATTAATAGGCCTTGAGTTCAAATTCTTTCTTCAGGTTATTCATCTATCAGGTCCAGACATGATCTCAATTTCCAAGTGCATGCTCAAGAAGTACATAGAATAAGTAGTATAAATTTAAAGTTCACTTAACCCAACCCCCTTCATTTTGCCTTTAAGAAAACTGAAAACCACAGAATGACATGAACCTTTAGAGGTAGTGTGGAATAGACTGTTAAATATGGAGTGAGGAAGATAGATGCAGAAAAAGCATTTGATAAAATCCAACATCCATTCCTACTAAAAACGCTTGAGAGTATAGGAATAAATGGACTATTCCTTAAAATAGTCAGGAGCATATATTTAAGACCGTCAGTAAGCATAATATGTAATGGAGATAAACTGGAACCTTTCCCAGTAAGATCAGGAGTGAAACAAGGTTGATCACTATCACCATTACTATTCAATATTGTATTAGAAATGCTAGCCTCGGCAATAAGAGTCGAGAAAGAGATTAAAGGAATAAGAGTAAGTAGTGAGGAAATCAAACTGTCACTCTTTGCAGATGATGTGATGGTATACTTAGAGAACCCCAGAGATTCTAATAAAAAGTTTTTAGAAATAATTCATAACTTTAGCAAAGTTGCTGGATACAAAATAAATCCACATAAATCCTCAGCATTTTTATACATCAACAAAATGCAACAGCAAGAGATACAAAGAGAAATTCCATTCAAAACAAATGTCAAGAGTATAAAATATTTGGGAATCCATCTACCAAAGAAAAGTCAGGAATTATATGAGAAAAATTACAAAACACTTGCCACAAAAATAAAAGTCAGATTTAAATAATTGGAAAGACATTCAGTGCTCATGGATAGGCCGAGTGAATATAATAAAGATGACAGTACTCCCCAAACTAATATATTTATTTAGTGCTATAGCAATCAGACTCCCAAGAAACTTTTAATGAGTTAGAAAAAATAACAAAATTCATATGGAAGAATAAAAGGTCGAGAATTTCAAGGGAATTAATGAAAAAGAAGTCTGATGAAGGTGGTCTAGGTGTACCTGATCTAAAGCTATATTATATAGCAGCAGTCACCAAAATCATTTGGTATTGGCAAAGAAATAGACCAGTCAATCAGTGGAACAGATTAGGTACAAAGGACAAAATAGGGTACAACTATAGCAATCTAGTGTTTGACAAACCCAAAGATAACCAATATTTGGGATAAAAATTCATTATTTGAAAAAAACTGTTGGGAAAACTGGAAATTAGTATGGCAGAAATTAGATATGGATCCACACTTAACACCATATACCAAGATAAGATCAAAATGGGTCCATGATTTAGGCACAAATGAGACCATAAATAGGTTAGAGGAACAGAGGATAGTCTACCTCTCAGAGGTACCTCAGAGGAGGAGGAAGGAATTTATGACCAGAGGAGAACTAGAGATCATTATTGATCACAAAATAGAAGATTTTGATTACATCAAACTAAAAAGTTTCTGTACAAACAAAACTAATGCAAACAAGATTAGAAGGGAAGTAACAAATTGGGAAAATATTTTTACAGCTAAAGGTTCTGACAAAGGTCTCATTTCCAAAATATATAGAGAACTGACTCTAATTTATAAGAAAATCAAACCATTCTCCAATTGACAAATGGTCAAAAAATATGAACAGACAATTTTCAGATGATGAAATTGAAGATATATCCACTCATGAAAGTGTTCCAAATCACTACTGATCAGAGAAATTCAAATTAAGACAACTCTGAGATACCACTACACACCTGTCAGATTGGCTAAGATGATAGGAACAAATAATGATGAATGTTGGAGGGGATGTGGGAAAACTGGGACACTAATACATTGTTGTTGGAGTTGTGAAAGAATCCAGCCATTCTGGAGAGCAATCTGGAATTATGCCCAAAAAAGTTATCAAACTGTGCATACCCTTTGATCCAGCAGTGCTACTACTGGGCTTATATCCCAAAGAAATACTAAAGAGGGGAAAGGGACCTGTATGTGCCAAAATGTTTGTGGCAGCTCTTTTTGTAGTGGCTAGAAACTGAAAAATGAATGGCTGTCCATCAATTGGAGAATGGTTGGGTAAATCATGGTATATGAAGGTTATGGAATATTATTGCTCTGTAAGAAATGACTAGCAGGATGAATTCAGAGAGGTTTGGAGAGACTTACCTGAACTAATGCTGAGTGAAATGAGCACAACCAGAAGATCACTATACACTTTTTTAAAAAAAAAATTATTTTGTTTTTTATTAATTTTTATAATTATAACATTTTCTTTGACAGTACATATGCATAGGTAAATTTTTTTTTTTTAAACAACATTATCCCTTGTACTCCCTTCTGCTCCGAGTTTTTCCCCTCCTTCCCTCCACCTCCTCCCCTAGATGGCAGTCATTCCCATACATATTAAATATGTTATAGTATATCCTAGGTACAATATATATGATCACTATACACTTCAAGAATAATACTGTATGAAGATATATTCTGATGGAAGTGGATATCTTCAACATAAAGAAGATCCAACTCACTTCTAGTTGATCAATGATGGACAGAAACAACTACACCCAGAGCAGGAACAGTGGGAATTGAATGTAAACTATTAGCACTACTGTCTATCTACCCAGGTTACTTATACATGCAACAAGAAAATTGGATTTACACATATATATTGTATCTAGGTTATACTGTAACACATGTGAAATCTACGGGATTGCCTGTCATCTAGGGGAGGAGGGAGTAAAAGAGGGAGGGAGGGGAAATTTCGGAAAAATGAATATAAGGGATAATGTTATAAAAAAATTACTCATGAATATGTACTGTCAAAAATTTTTTTTATAATTATAAAATTTAAAAAAAATGGAGTGAGGAAGACCTGGGTTTAGATCCTATACCTCAAACCAATTAGCTGTGTGATCATAGATGAATTACTTGATCTCAGTTAAGCCTCAGTTAACTCTGAAAAATCTGTACAAAAATATCTAGGAGCAATGTCATAAGGTTGTCAGGGGGATCAAATAAAACTGCATTTAAAGTGCCTTGAAGATATTGAAATTGATTTTATAATGAAAATGCCATAAAAGTATAAGATTTTGTTGCCATTATTGTTGTGGTTATCTTTGTCCAAAGGAAGGTCTTCATGGAAGAAGGCCTACTTGAGAAGGCCTTGAAGAATGGGTGATAGGAAGCAAGGGGAAAGAAACAAGTTTTATTTGGAGGCACAGGGTATTCAAAGCTGTGGATGAGCCTAGCATATGCAGGGTCAATAATCTACCTCCTCTAACAATGAAGGAAAAACTTGGCTCTTAATAATCAATCACTGCTTAAAGTCAGAGGATAAAGGTACAGCAAAGAAATGCTGGACTGAAGTCAGAAGAGCTGGATTCCAAGTCTTGGCTTTAGCACTCATCTACTGGAAGACCTTGGGTCACAAAGACTGGAATCTTACTGAATTTTGGGGAGCAGAAAGTCTCTCTGCCTCCCTAAAAATGTTTCTTCTCTGCATAAAATGAGTATAATGATCCTTTCCTTGGCTATCCCACAGAGTAGAAGCAAATGGCATGATAGGAAAGTTCCCTGTCATCTTAAAGTAAGGCAGAAATGCTTATGAGCTGCACAATTTGCTCAGAGAAGATGCAGGATCAGGCACCAGAGGGCAGAGGAGAGCACATGATTACGTGCCATTCTTCACTGTTCAGTTTGTATGTGTGTGTGTGTGTGTGTGGGAGAGGAAGAAAACAGGGAGATGGGGCAAAAAGATGAACAGAAAGGCTTCCTAGAGATCCCCATTCAATCCATAAGAGATATGATTATACAAGATTGTATACTACACAGCTTCCAAGCAGTTTGAATCCAGTAAATACATCTTTCAACTCTGGATAAAGGGGAATTCCCTATGACCAAATTGTTTGAGCCAAAAACTCCTTTTCGACTTTTAAATTTCTTTCCTTTTGGCCTTTGGCTCTCCTTTTACAAGCCCTGCCTACTTTTAATGCTAAGTTCCTCGCTCAAGATTGGGAGGTAAAAGAAAAGAGAAAATCGTCTTCCGTCAAAATAGAGGTTCTTAATTTTTTTTTTTTTGACCATGTTTGTAGGCAGTAAGGAAGGAACCAATGTGTAAAGAAGGAATGAAAAAGAAAGAGAGGGAATAACTGAGATGACTTGGTCCCAGAGAAGATAGAAGGGGGATGGGTTCAAGAGTAAGGGGAGATTGACTTTGCCAAAAAAGGCCATCTGCTCTTCATAGACTTCTCTCCAAAAGAGAATAATGGATAATATAAAAGATTTTTGAGGTGTGAAGAAAAACTTAGAATGAATCTTTTCTGTTTCTTTGAGATTCTTTGAGAGGAAGAAGGTTATATAGGGAAGAACTTAACAATTACAGCTATTCAAAAGGGCACTGCCTTAAGAGGTGGTAGGTCTTCCATCATTGGAAGTTTTGAAAGAAAGGCTGCATAGTCACTAGTTGAATCTGTTGAAGAGGGAATTAGATTATATATGTTCAGAACTCTGGAATTCTTTGATTACATAAATCCTACTAGACAGGCAAAATGGTATAGTAGATAAATACGAGTTGGCTTCTGAGTCAGGAAAGTCTGGGTTCAAATCCAACCCTTGAAACATTGGCTCTCTAAGTTAATAAATGCGTTTACATTCTACATCAAAAGTTTTTCAGTACCAATACAATCACAAATTTGGATCAAAAGAGAGGTGTACCAATTGGAAGCTTTGTCTCAGTGTTGGAAACAAGATAGCTTTGAAGATGTATTATCTTAGCCTTGACAAATAGTTAATGAATTGAGCCCAGAACTGAATAGGAAAACAGACTGGATTGCCTTTGGAAAACTGTCAAAATTATTTTAATCATTTGAAGCTTTTTCCTTCAACAAATACCAATATTCTCCCAGTGATGTTTACCTGAGAATCAGAACACAATTGTCTCTACAGAAGAGAAATGAATCATTGCTCATGGGACCATGGGGAAGTGCAGTGTGGTTCTGAGCAGTTACAGATAATACAAAAATGATACAGGGAAATCAGTGGAATGGACATTAGCAAAGAAACATGATCAGATAGGAAGATGAGTTGGTCATGTGGCAATAGGTGCGGAACAGCCCATGTTCTTCATTGATGTCTTTGTGATGACAAGAAATACCCTTTTCCACCCTGCCCCTAAAATTGAAAGGACGTCGTTAGGATGATCCATGGGACAATGCTATACACACACATATATTAAAGTAGCCTATGGCACAGTAGTTAAACCACTCACTGAATCTGAAACCAGGAACACCTGTGTTCAAATTATGCCTCAGACATGTACTAGATGTGTGACACTGCATAAATCACTTGACCTTTATCTCCTTTCATCTGTAAAATGGGGATAAAAATAGTACCTACTTCCTATATAGTTTTCATAAGGATCAAATGAGATAATATTGGGAAACCTTAAAGTACTATATAAATGTTAAGCTATTATTACTTATCTATTATTAATTCAGATTTGGGGAACTTACTCTGCCCTTTTTCTTTAAAAATAAAGAAATAATAAACTTAAGCAAAAATCTATAGGCATCAAGCCCCATTAAAGAGTTTACTTTTTCTCAATCTAAATTTGGTATAGAGAAGGAGCAGGACAAGGAACCCTATCACACACCTCCCATCACATGCCATTTGATCAGGGGCAGAGCTACCTGGCTTCCAGATGGCAGCTATCCTTACAGGGAGCTGGGGGGGGAGGGGAGAACAGCTATATTCCCCTTTGGATAGTGTTACTGGAAAACACCCAAATAAAACCTCTTAGACAAGTCTTCTAATGGAAACTGAACAGAACCCTTCTGTTGAATGATGGGAAGATCACTGACAATGGGTGCTGAAAACATCCCATTAATGTCTGCTCAGCTGCCCTTGCCCTGATCATTCAGGGCACTTTAGGGTCAGAACACAAGTTTGGAAATGGGATGGAGAGAGGAGTCCATCCTGGCTTGGTTTGCTCTGCTCCCTCACATGCAGAGAAGGATGATGATGGAAGAAGAAAGAAACCTTTCTCAGTGCCCTAACCTTGGTCATTCTTGTAGAATGAGGTTCACCCATTAAAGGCAGCAGAGGGAAGTTGCAAGACCATTGCAGCCTTTCTATTTCTTTTGGCTTTCCAAATTCCTGGAAAGAACATTGTACTCAATTGCCTTATAATTTTAAAGACTATTCCTTTTGGCTTAACTATCCAAACACTTTTCCTGGCCACTCCTCCCTGGTATTTATTAGAGCTAGGAAGCAAAAGAATGGGATGATAACCCAGGTCAGGCTCTAAGGTGAGTGCTCTTTCCATACTCCACAGTATCACCTATTATCAATCAATTAATCACTCAACAAACGCTTGATTTCCCTGGGCCTGTTTTTTTCATCTATAAAATGAGGACAGTGCACTGCAAAAGATATTCCAGTCTTGCTCCAGCCTGGATAACCCTACTCATCATTTCTAGAAAAAACATTTTACACATTTTTACCTTGATACACTAGCTCAACTCTGTTTCCCTTGCCTGAAATGATTTCTGCCCTCCTCTCCTGATCCTCAAAGGCCAACTTTTCTCTGTGAAGCATCTCTTGAGTTTGTCATGATTGCTTTCTCCTCTGACCACCTAAGTTAAGGGTTCTTCTCTCTATAGGGGTCCACAAATAGACATTGAATGAGAAAAAAAAATCACATCCTGATTTTCATTAACATTGAATTGAAATGTAGCATTTCTTTCAGTTATTTAAAAAACCTTATTCTGAGCAGGATCCATAGGTTAGTTTTTCTAAAACAATTTTTTTAAAAGAATGTGTAAAGAGAACTAGAATTTGTGTTGGAGGTCTTGAGTTTGAGTTTGGCTTCTGCTACTATGTATCTTTGGGCAATGTAAATGGCAATGAACTTGTTGAAGTTATAAAGATAAGGTGGGGAGGGCAGATAGAAAGTTAGGTATTTAGGATAGACTTTGGATATTCTTGCATCATTTCCCTTGCTCCTATTCCTATCTGGGAAATTGGAGCACAAAATCAAGCATGTTTGAAGATTTCAAAAGCTATCCTGTACTCTTTATTCCTTCTTTATTCTAGATTCGGTTTTGCTTTAAGGAGAGCCAACGATTCTCACAGATTTTAGATTCTTTGACCTTGTAGCAGGAAAATTATTGAATTTGGAGTCAAAGGAATTGGATATAAATTCCAGTTCAGCTACTTACCTACCACGTATATATGACCATAGGCAATATTCCTGTCCCTTCTGTAGGTCTTGGATTATTCATTTTTTCTCTGTGAAATGAAGGCTTTTATTCAGTTGTTTCCTATGATCCTACTAATAAAACGAGAAGAGAGATGAGAAATAGGGGAGGTGCAGAAGGGTAGAAGCAGAAAATAAAAAGAAACACTAAGACAGGGATAGTTCAAGAATCTAAGTGTGGATTATGGTGAAAGCAGAGCCAATGGACCATCTGGAAGGTGAAATCTTACTATTTGGGAAATGTTAGCTTTTCTTTTTTTTTTTTTTTAAAGGACAAAATATGCCTATTAACTATCTCATGTGTACTTGGGAATGAGGTTTGTTGTTTTTCAGTTTTGTCTGACTCTTGATTCCATTTGAAGTTTTACTGGGAAAGATACTTGAGTGGTTTGCCATTCCCCCTTCTCCCTTTTTGACAGATGAGGAAACTGAGGCAAATGGGGCTAAGTGACTTGTCTAGGGTGACATAGTAAGTGTCTGGACTTAGGAAGTCTTGCTGATTTCAGACCTGGGGCTCTCTCTAGCTGCCACCTGCAATACTGCCATCCTCTAATTTAGGTTCTGTAGTTCTTTCCTTGTTTTTTTTTAATTGAAATGGTTTCATGTATTTTAAAATCATTAAAGCAAAGAGATCAGAAATTCATGGATTAGGTATTACCCTTAGACTTCCCAAAATTTGCATCCTAGTTTGGGTTAGGTGAAGGTCTGGGTAACTAAGGACAGGGTGGGAAAGTGAAGGGTCCCAGTCTTAGAAGCATTCCCCTTGTTCCCTCCCTCTACTATTCCCATCTGGGGAAATCTATCAAAACATAAAATCCTAGAAGAATGTTTACAGATTTCAGATGCTACCCCCACTCTCTCTTCATTCCCTTTCTTTTAGAATGGGTTTTGTCCTAAGAAGAGCCAGTGATTCTCACAGATCTTAGTTCTTTGACATTAGGAAACCCAAAGATTATTGACTATGCAATCTGAGAACCTATGTGTGAAAGTTCACAGTTTAACAGTTAGAAAAGATTGTAGGAAATAATTAGTTCAACCTTGTCTTCTGACTGATCAAAACTGAGGCTGAGGAAAGGAAAGTGATTTATTCATGATCATCTAGCTGGTGAGTCTCAAAGTTGGGATTTGAACCCACTGGAGTAGAGAGTGGGCTTCTTACTATTGAAATTCTTCAGGAAGAGATCAGATCAGGGATTCTTAGCTCTTTGGCAATCTAGTGAAGCCTATGAACTCCCTATCCAAAGTTTTTAAATTCATAAATCGGAATATCTATGATTAAAAAGGAAACAAATTAAGTTGAAATAAGTATTTAAGAAACAATTCACAGACCCTAGGCTAAAAGCCCTGAGGTTAGAGGGTTTGCCCAGGAGATTTTGAGAGGGAATTCTTGCATTAAGGAAGAGGCTGAATTAGATGCCCTCTAAGAAGCTTTCTAACCCAGATATCCCATCCCTCCTCTATTTGTTTCCCAGCTGCTCTGAAGCTGATACTTACCTTCAGGAACTTGGCCAAATTGAAGTTTCTTTGAGCTACTCACAGCATGTACAGAACATCAGCATTGTTTCTGGAAACCTTTTGGGCCACAAATGGCAAGAGGAAGCTGTATGTCAGTAGGGTCTTCCTCTGGAGAGGCTTTCTTTTGTGCACCTTAGCTGAACTAGACATTTCACATAAATTCACCAGGAACCTGAGGATGTGTTTTTTACCCCATTTATATATAGGTACTCATTCCTGATCTTAGATTTAGGGAATATATTTTTCTTCAATCTTCCCCTCTTGGATGATATTGAGTAGATCTATATATTCATACTTTTAAATTATTTCATGTAACAGGCAATTTTTCTGGACCCTGGTGAATTTCAAAGTACATTATCTGAACTTTTGGTAGCAAAATAATTTAGTAAAAAGATTATTTTTTCCTCCACTGAACATGGTCAATGATAGATAGCCAAGTCCTTCAAGTAGCATGTTGGGTGAGTACCTTAACCCCCAAGATATGCCATCTTACTGGGATACTTCAAGAATCTGGGAACTTTTTAATCCTGTGACTCTCAGTGTAGATGTAGAATAAATTTCTCTATATTTAAGAGAATTATCTGGCTGGAAAGAATGTCATTGTGTAACCAGCCTAGTGATGAGCCTTTCTAAACTTACCGAATAGGCTGATCTCTGAATGCCAGACATGTAATACATCACCTGGCTTGGGCCTGAGCTCACTTTCAAGAGTAGCAGAACTTAACAGAGATAAAACTCCAATGGTGTAGCTTGCAAGAGTACAGGGTCACCTCCAGGTGCCACATAGGCACCAGATTGGGGGGGGGGGGGCTTTCATGCTTGCACTATCTGTTCACATTAGCCCTGGGCCCTGCTAAGCATTTTGTCTCCTTAATTACTACACTGATTAAAATTGGACAGAGAAACAGCTGACAAGAAAAGTCATTGTTTTATTTCAATTAATATCTCTTGGCATTAGGCAGATATTAAATAACACTGGAATGCATAAGATTGATCAACACAGTGATGGTGCAAGGGACAAGTGGGAGGGGGCAATGTTTACAAAGAGCAGGGTAAGTAGAGTAACTACCCCTCAGGGGATGGTGACCACATAAGCCACATCTCCCAGAGGGAAACTTTGATGGAAAAATGCAAGCTTCAGATCATTCCTTTTATTTCATGATTTTAATGCAGGACACGCTGGACCAACCAACAGTAAAAACGAACCTTGAACAAATATGTGCATTCAGATAGTGGACAGTGGAATAGCCACATTAATGGCTAAACATGCATTTCTTTTGAAAGACGGCAAGTTGCAGATGCATAAATACCACAAAACGACCAGCATTGGGTTAATCACAGGCCACTAAGGGAGGAAAACGCTGGAAAAGCTATCAGATGCATTAAGTAGGTGACCTTACCATGAAACTGTACTTCACGATATATATATATAATTTATATATTAAAAGGAAGTGAAGACCATCATCAGATAAGTACAAGCCATTTTTTCTCAACAAAAAGAAAAAGAATAAAATCATGCACAGGAAAGGGTTCATTCTGTCTGCTTTTAGCTCCCAACTATTCAAACAGTCATTTTCAAAGCAAAATAAATTAGCTAACCTTGGCTCTATTTTATAAAGTCCTATCTCAGCTCTTCTCATGGTTATTAGAATGTATTCATACAGATTCCCCGTGAAAGGAGATGTCGCTCACCCCAAGGACCTAAGCCCCTCTTGCTGTCTGCATGAAACATATCTCTAAGTGATATCAGGGCTTTGTAAAAGGAATCAGGATGACAGAAGGAACACTGAAAAGAATTTTGGATGACCAAAAGACTTTGGTCTTGGCGTGGATGATGGGGGGAGCTGTGGCTGGCCATGCTGCTGCATGGAGGGAAACCACCGGAACAAGGAACCTTATCCAAAAACAGCAGAGGAATGGTTTGAGAAGGCATCCATTTCTGTAAGCAAAGCTGGAATGACAAGCCAGTGGCTTTTTTGCAACTGTCCAAATGTAGGTGGAATTAGAACTGACTTGCGCTGCTTGGGTCGCACTGTAACAACCGGACAATAGAAGGATCACTCTTGGCACCTTTAATGAATTCTTCCAGTGACAGCTTGCCTGAGGGAAACAAAAAAAACAACCAAAAATTAAAAAAAAAAGAGAAAAGGAAAAAAAAAGAAACCAAACCAAACAGAAATACAATACCAAATTCTAATCAAATAAGCTGTTCCAAAGAAGGTGGTTAACCTCCTCAAAATTAATAAGCTCACTTTTCAAACTTTTGGCTTCCTGGAAAAAGAAAAATATAGTACTCTCTCTCTAGTTAAAGCTGAGTCTTAAAAAAAAATGTTCTTTATTTTTCATGATGAAGTACCATTGTAAATAGTGTGAAGGTTCAATATGGTAACTACAACAAATGCTAAAGAACTTTGGGAATTATTATAAAAATCTGATTTAATTCTCAAATTTCAAGATGCTAGTAACTTAAAAAAAGACATAACAACCCAAACGGGGAAGGCAGTACTTAGATGGGGAACAATCTGAATAAGTTTCTCACTGATTGGAACTACTATATCAAAGTGAGCCTCCTAACTCTGGCTTCCACCACTGAGCCAGAGAATCACAGACACCACTGAGCCAGAGAATCACAGAATGAAAGAATTGGGAGAGACCTTCAAGATCACATATTCCAACTTCTTCATTTTATAGACTGGGATAATTAAAATTTGGAGACAGGAAGTCACTAATAACTTCCAACAGTTCCCCATTATCTTCAGAATTAAACAGAAAATCTATTTGGCTTTTAAAGCCCTTCATACCCAGTTCCTTTCTACTTTTCCATATTTTTATATTTTACTCCCACCCACCAATTCTGAAATACAGTAACACTGACCTTCTTGTTTTTTTTCTCACAAGATACTCCATCTCCCAACTCCATAAGTTTTCACTGGCTATCCCCTATATTGTTCATCCCCATCTTCTGGCTTTTCTGGCTTCTTAAAGGTCTTCAGGACAAAACTTCTTCAAGCCTTTCCTGGTCTCCCCCCCTTAATGCTAATTGATCTTCCTTCTGAAATTACCTTCCATCTATTATATCTATTTCATTGACCTATCTGTCATATATGTATATATGTGTGTGTGTGTGTGTACATATATATATATCCATTTCTCATCTCTATAGATCTATTTATGTAGTTATATAGATATAAATATCTATCATATTTATATAGATATATAAACCTAGACAGATCTCTATATTTTATATATATGTGTACACATACACACACAAGTATACATAGATATATCTTTACATATATCTAAGAGAGCATACATATGGGTTCATATTTTTCTACATATATTTATATAGATATATATTTATATATATATATATCTATATAATCATATAAAGATCAATGGGTCTATATAAAAATAGATATAGATCTATATAGATATATGCATAGAGATATATAAGAAATATCTATACATACATCTATAGATCTGTATCTTTTTATTTATTTCTCTATTTCTTGTATGTACATGTGTCTGCATGTTGTCTCCACCATTAGAATATGAGCTCCCTCCCCCAGGGAGGCAATCCAGGTTAAGTGAATTGGCCAAGGTAACATAGCTAGGAAATAAGTATCTGAATGTGGATTTTATCTCCAGTGCTTAGTACATAGTAAACTCTTAACAAATATCTTCTTGACTGACAGACAGAATTTAAAAATGTTAGAACTGAGATTCAAATCCAGGTCCCTTTGATTCCAGCTATATCTCCCAGCTTCTTGCTAATGGGATCTAGATACAGTGATCCTCACTTTCTTATCTGCTTTCAGCCAGGACTAGAGTAAGCCATTCAGAATGCTTGATTGAAAAAGAATACTTCTCAGTGAAGAAAAGAGCTCTTTTTTAATAAAAGAAATCCTCACTAGTTGTTCCTTCTAGGTTGAGGGTTCTCATGGTAAGGAGGATATCATATTTCCAACTTAAAGAGAAAGTAGAACGGAATGAAGTCAAGGGACATGCTGGAGCCAGCTCTAGCAGGTTTTCAATGAGTAAATTTTCTTTGTGAGCATTTTGCCTCAGAAATTAGCAATCATTACAAATCAGGGCTTGGTTGTTTGTTGATTGTCTAGACTTTAAAAAAAGGCAGATTAAACTTCAAATTGTGTATAGCTACTTTTTTTTTGCCCCAGAAGATCCTGGTTGTTAAACATTTACCAGCACATCTCTGTATTGTTCTAATAAACATTCCTTGAGTTCAGTGGGAGTGCAATAGAAGATTCATGTAATGAAATCATCATCTTATCAGAGGCCTGGTGAATACAGGTTATTAAGAATAGTTATAAAAATAAAGTAATAACAACAATAATAACTGATATTTACATAGTATTTTGAGGCAACCAAAGTGCTTTCCATCCATTATCTCATTTGAGCCTCACAACACCCTGATAGTTAGTGGAAAGGAAACAGTACTAATTATCAGAAGAACTATGTTTGAGACCCAGTCTTGTGACCTTGGCTGACCACTCTACCTAAAATGGGTCTGACTCTCCTTGAGTATAAAATGAGCAAGTAGTGTGACCTTAGGCAAGTCCCATAATCTTGTTTACCTTAGTCTCCTCATCTGTAACATGAGTTAGAGAAGGAAATGGCAAACCACTCCAATATCTCTGCTAAGAAAACCCCAAATGAGGTCATGAAGAGTTGGAAATGACCGAAACTTCTTCTAATCTTGATGCAGATACTTCCTAGCTATATGACTGTGAGCACGTCATATGACCCCTGTTTCAGTTTCCTCATTTGTAAAATGGGAATTATGATATCTACTGCTCAGGGAAATTGTGAAAATAAAATGAGAAAATGTTTATAAAATACACTGTAAACCTTAAAGAGCTATATACTTGCTGGCTATACTTAAATAATCAGATTGGCTATAATTAAATAATAGGATTGAGATTTAAAGTCAAGTGCTCCAATTCTAAAAATGGCACTCTTTCTAGGACTACTTAAGGCAGATTCCTGAGATAATTCAAGTAAAAGTATTCTGTAATTTTAAGATGCTGTATAACATCATCACCATCATTACCACTGTCACTGTCATCATCATCATCATTATCATATTCAGGAAGGAAAAGACTCAATTTCTTTGGGTAATATATTCCAATGTCTAAAAGTCTGTTAAGTTGGGAAATTCTTTCCTTAAGTCTACTCTTTTGAGAATAAAAACTTCATTTATTATTCTGTCCTTGGTAAACACAGGGACCAGGCTGACTACCTAGGGACATTTATAAGATCATAATATTTACAGCTGAAAAAGATCTAAAAGACCATATAGTAATAGAAGCAAAAATTATGGACCTTTCCCCCCCAGCATTTTAAGACTTGAAAAGTACTTTAAATCCCTTGTCTCAGGGTAGGTCTTTTTACTATTGATTCCCTCATATCCAAGGTCACTCAAGCTGGGAGTAGAATCATGATTTAAGCCTAACTCTTCTGCTTCTAAGCCCAACTTCTTCTTTTCTACTATACTCAAGAGTCAAAATATCTAGAATACTCTATTAGTCAGAACTAATAAGAACTTCTGAGATTATTAAATTTCCCCAGCCCCATTTTCAAGATGGGGAAACTAAGGCCAGAGAACTAATCACTTAGAGAACTAAAGTCACAGAACTAGTGAAAAGCAGATCTAGAAACCAAGGCCAATGCTAGTCCTATAACACCATCCTCAAGCACTGACTCTCTTATCCCTCTTCTTCATCCAGACTAAACAATGCCCATTTTCTCTGCCCTGCCAGAAATTTATTTGTGAGTCATAGAAACTTTGCCTGATTCCCCCTTTGCTCCCCTCAGGCTACCTACAGAACAACCATGAACAGGAAGAATAGGCCATCTCCTGTGTATTCTGACTGTTGTGTGTCCTAATAAGATAGCATATAGTGAATGTGCTGCTTCTAATTATGTAAAATAATAATAATCCACTGCTATTTAGCATTTAATTTTTTACATGTTGAAAATGTTGCAAAGTATTGTGGAAATTGCCTTATAATAAAAGAAGCATTGTGCTAAAAAAATAATAAAAGAAGATAAGCATATATCTTCTTTTCCTCTCACCTGACAATTAGGTGTTATTATGGGTTTTCCATTGCTCCCTCTGTCACTCCACCCCCGTTCTCTTGAGAACTAGTGTTACTGTCCCAGTCAGTAATTAGACACTCATATGTAGGCGAGATGTCACTTGAGGGACAGAGACGGAATCCAGTGACTGAGTTTCCTACCTATCTCTTCAGCTGTCTACTTAGCTCGTCGTGTCTGGATGTTTCCCGGAATGCCAGAGATTATGACAAACGATGATAAAATCTCACGCCCTGGGAGTCTGGGCACTGCCTACCCCAGTTGGCCCTTATCAACAAGACTTAAAGAACTGGTTAAATCCTCAGGAAGGCTTCAGTGCAGCCAATGTCTCTGTTGTCTTCTCAGGAGGGTAAGAAAGGGTGGGTGGTTGAGAAGCAGGTCTGACTCTCCCTGATGCAGTAAATGTCGTGGGGTTGGAGCACATAAACATAGTGGGCCATCAGTAAACCAACCAACCGGTGATCCAGGACAGAGTCATTTGTTTTCCAGGAATGGGTTTAAAGGGGGAGGGCTGGGTACACTGAATGCTTGCTTTTACAAATAGCCTATCTTTTTACCAGACAGACAGGTCTCTTTCTACCAGCATATACTCAAATTACCTTAGTCACCACTTCCCATTATTTTAAATTAAAGTTAGGAAATCCTAGAATGTCAGAGCCAATGTCCTTTCCCTCCCTGTCACCCCCTCCCTCCATTGGAGTGACTCTCTACCTCAGACCTCATATGACCCTTCAGTAAGGTATTTATCATGAGGCGGCTGCTGGCTTCTTGGCCTGGAAACATGAAGACTTGAATTTAAATCTGGCTGCAGAGACCCATTTGTTGTGTGATCCTGTTTGCCTCAGTTTCCTCATCTGTAAAATGAGGATAACAGTCCTTTCCTTGTAGGATTGCTGTGAGGGTTAAATGAAATAATATTTGTAAAAGTGCTAAGCACAGTGTTTGGTCATATATACTTATTCCCTTCCTTCTTCCTTCACCCATTTATCATGTAATATTGTTAAGTGACTACTATTCCATGTATTTATGCCTTAGCCCCCTAAATCCTAGGCTCACAGTACAACAAAGCCAAGGACTGTACCAAAACAATACTGGATTTAGAGAGGGAGGATCTGGGTTTGAAAATACCTTCTCTGGGCCTTGGTTTTCCCTTCCCTAAATGAGAAAGTTTTACTAGATGACATGCAAGATTCTTCCCAAACTTTAACACCATCTAATTTAAAATATCCCATCTCCCTTAGCACTTAGTTCAGTGACATTTAATAAATACATCATTAATTGGGACTTTAGAGGCTGTCTGGTTCAACACTCTTATTTTTCAGAGAGGTAATGACTCATCCAAGCTTCTGAGGAACATTTCTTCAGGATGCTCTTCAGAATTAAAGGACCATTATTAGACTTTGGAATTTTCTTTAATGAGATACTCCATTAAGAGTTATTGCTTTTATTTTTGTTAATTGCACAGAATAAGGATTTTTAAATTTTATTTATTTTTGGACAAGGAGTTTCTAACACCATATCATCTCAATAGCCATAGGTTAGGATCAAGAAAGTAACTTTCTTACTTAAACTGTACCAAAGTCAAATGGCCTGAGTTGGAAAGTTGTTGTTGTTCAGTCATTTTTCAGTCATGTCTGATTCTCCATGACTCCATGTAGGATTTTTTTTCAGCCAAGATACTGGAGGGGTCTGCCATTTCTTTCTCCAATTCATTTGACAGATGAGGAAACTGAGGCAAACAGGCTTAAGTGACTTCTCCAGGGTCACATAGATATTAATCCTCTGAGGCCAGATTTAATTTCAGAAAGTTGAATTTTCTTGAGCCCAGGCCTGATATTCTATCCACCGCCCCAGGTTTGGAAAGTAGGAAGTGTGATCTTGGATTGATTTGCAGATAGGAAACCTGTATTCAAACGTTAGTTTGAATACTTATTACCTATGGGACATTGGATGAATCACTCAGTTTCTTCATTTGTAAAATGGTAGGTATAATATGACTAGAACAGGGGTTCTTAAACCATTTTTAGGGTATCATGGGCATTTTTAGAAATCTTGTGAAGTTCATAGGCCTCCTCAAAATAATTGTTTAAAATGTATAATATAAAATATAGAATTACAAATTCTATATACAATTATGTTGAAAAATAGTTATCAAAAATTTTTTTTTTAAAAGAAGTTCATGAACCCCAGATTAAGAACCCCTGTGCTAGCTGATTCTAAAACCCTCTTTAGCTCAAAGTCCATTCTTTTTTTTTTTTTTTGCTGAGGCAATTAGGATTAAGTGACTTGCCCAGGGTCACACAGCTAGGAAGTGTTAAGTGTTTGAGGTCACATTTGAACTCAGGTCCTCCTGGTAGTGCTCTATTCACTGCACCACCTCGCTGCCCCAAGTCCCTTATTCTTTGCAGTTCCCAATCCCTGGAGTTTTGTGAACAGAGGCTAGATGGCAGGTATTAGAATGGGTGATTCTTGCTCAGCAACAGGTTGGACTAACTGACTTTTGAGTCTCTGAGACTCTGAAATAGTCCGTCTCTCTTGTTTCTTATAGAGAAGGGATACCAGGGAGTGTGGAGAAAGGAGGAGGTCACTATGCTCAAGGTCCTCTCAGGCTTTTCTAAATTCACAGGGAGGGCCAACAATTCCTTTGAGTCCTATGAAGGAAATTCTTAGCCCCAGAGGATAAATTAGAAGGTGGAACACATTGTTCTAATCTACAAAGTGCAGAGTATGTCATATGTACTTAGATCTGGGCTGGATGACTGAAGGTGTTTATTAGGGAATAGTGGGGCCCAACATGATCTGAAGATAGGAAAACAAACAGAGATGGCTGCAGGGTATAGTTTGCTGCGGAAAATTACTAAGTTACCCAGGTTTCATCTGAGCATAGGAAAAAGTGTTTTTAATCAGCTCCAAAGGTGACTTCAGCCACGGGTCTGATTTTTCTTCCTTTGCTGTACGTTTCTCTGCTGTCTGTAGGTGATTTAGTTACTGGAACTTCCCACTCCTGACCCCCACTCAAGGGGTTTGACTTTAGATAGGATGACTAGAGGAGGGGAGGGAGAAACCAGTGGTATAAATAAATGCATTTTGGTTTCTAGCAATGATAATAAATAGCCCATAGCCTACCATCATTGTTCGTGTCCATCTGCCGGAATATTTTGTCTGTTCGCTTCTCAGGAGTGGACTCATCTTCAGGCATTTTCATTACTGAGGATACCATTTTGTATATGGCCTGGAAAAGTACAAGGAAGAAATTTTTAAGGACTCTGGGAAGCTCCAGGGCGAGAAAAGATCTAAGATCATTACCCAGTTTGCAAACACAGTACTTGATGAGTTAGGACTTTATACGGCCAGAATGAAAAAAGAAAAAGCTAGTTAAGCCCTTCTATCCCTTCCTACCACCCACACCACTCTAATGATGCATGGTGAAAGGAAAGGTTTGGAAGCAAAATTGAACTGTTTCCCAATATATTAATCATTGGACCACTTAGAGAAAGGTCTCTGGTGTGACTAGCTGCTACCAGAGTTTCAGGTAGCATTAACTAAATCCTTCTCTATCAGGTCTCTAATATCACAGCAGGGATTAATTAGTTGCCAGCTAGTTAAAAGCTTACGATAAAAGAACGG
This sequence comes from Sminthopsis crassicaudata, assembly GCF_048593235.1. Classification (NCBI taxonomy): domain Eukaryota; kingdom Metazoa; phylum Chordata; class Mammalia; order Dasyuromorphia; family Dasyuridae; genus Sminthopsis; species Sminthopsis crassicaudata. Next base: position 220,802,065 of record NC_133618.1, read on the forward strand.
GGCTAACATCGTTAGGGCTTTCATAACCAAGTACACATAAATTTGAGGATCTCTAAAATCCTGCTGAGTCATATCTAAGGCTTATAACCACTTTCTCCTGCAGTCTCAAAAAAGTACTTAGTTTTGTACCTACTCAATGAACTTGTCCAATAATACTATAAGCTCCATATAGGCAAGGAAAATGTCTTATCTAACTCGTGCTTGGCACAGAGCTCTGCATATAGTACTTAATAATTGCTCTTTTATAAAAGAAGCATCATAACCATTTATAATTATGTACCTAGTGATAAACATGGCACACTGAAAACATTAGAAGATACTGATCAGATTTTCAGGTCTCAGGATTTTGATGCTGATAGAACAGTGCTGAATTAAGTCCCATTTGAGTGAACCTTAGTTTTCCCTCATCTGGAGTCAGAGCCAAATACCTCAATGATTGGCAGTGATACTGAGTCTTTTGCTGATAGAGTAACCACCTGAAAATTGGTCAATGTTTATAAATGAGCTGGGCTATAACATATAAATGAGCCCACAGAAAATAGGGTCTGTTTTCTATCTTAGGCTTACATGTAAGAAACAGATAGGTGGCAATTGAAGCTTAAACCTTAAAATACATCTTTCTGCCATGATATTCTTGGCTCTGAACAGGTTTCAGGAGGCCAGGACTCTCATCTCAACTTTTTGCATGCACAGAAGAGAGATGAGTCCATGAAGGGAATTGGTTTTCGTCTGGAACTCAGAAGTTAAAGATCTAAATTTAATTGTATTACTGTCATAATTGAGAGACTGTTTTGCTAATTATAGAGCAGTATATAAATATCAACTACAACTCTTCTTGTTATTATTTTTCCTCCTCTTCTCAAAAAAAGGGTGAATGATCTATAGCATGTGAGCCGAAGATGACATGCCATTAATAGGATCTGGGCTAAGACAGATAGGATCAGTCCGAAAGAAAACGGGAAGTCAGTTTGTCTTTGGCCCTTTCCTAGCTCTGCCATTAATTAGCTGGGTGATTTAATTCCTTAATCATGTTTGAGTTTTAGTTTTCTTTCTCTGTAAAATGGGAAGACTGAATTATGACAGCTATGGTCCCTTCTCTTGTTTTAATTCCTTCTCTTCTTCCTGGTGACTAGATGTCTAATAGTTTCTGGCTCATTCTTACTTTTTTTTTTTTTTTTTTTATCCCTGCTAAGGAGTTAACTAAAGCCACAGGAATTGGTGATAGACTGGTATCTCATAAGGTAATTGCACACAGTAGGTATTCAACACATTTTAAATGATGATTTAAATATGATTTCTCATAGGGGTTATTTGCATTTACCTTTTGACCAGTCACATCAGCTGCTGTGGGGCTAAGATTGTTTTCTCAGGGTGTTATGCATAGGGCTCAATCACCTCCTTGCCAATCCCAAGGGTGGAGTGAATGAGAAAAGATTGGCATATTTCCTCTGAGACACTGCCAATGCATGTCCTAAGGCAATGTTTTTCTCAATGTCAGGGCTTGTCCTACCACACAACAACCCAAGCAGCTGCTGGGGTCAGTGCAGAACCCTGATAATCACTTATGTTTGTGTAATGCTTTAGGGGTTACCTCTACTACTCCACTTGATCTTCACAACTCCATGAGGATGTGGTGAAGATAAAGTTTGAGAATTATTATACTCATTGTTCTGATGGGGAAACTGAAGGTTAGGGAGGACTGAAAACTTGTTTACAATGTTGCAGAACTGGCAAAGTTGGTACCTGAACCCAGGTACTATGCTCGGCTCTTAGGGGGAAATAACCTAAGGATCATTGGGTTAGAAAAGCAAGTCAAAAAACAGGAAATGAGACAGTTATTGCATACACAGGCACATATATATGTTGACCCTTACTAGCTAAGCAACTATGAACTAGTCATTACCTTTCTGAGACTCAGTTTTTTTTACCTGGAAAATGGGCATAATACCAGCTGTCCCAGGTACCTCCTAGGATTCTTCAGTGGTACAAATAACATAATGTATGTGAAATCCTTGGTAAATTCTAAACCATTATGTAAGAGTCAACTATTACTTTTATTGTAGTTATAGACTTGTCAGCCTTCACATAATTAATTGTTATTACTATTATTATTATAGATTTCCGAATTTTCATGTGCTTATACCATACAATCCATCATGAAGATACTTCAATTATCCAATTCTAGCTGAAGAGGAAGCAAAAAATGGTCATGTGCCTCAGATGAGGCTTAGAACACAGGGCAAGGAGGAAACAATGCTTTATCATTTCTCAAAGACTATCAGATCTCAGGGCAGAAGAAGCATTTAGAAGTCAGCAAGTCCAGCTCTCTGCCTGCCTCCCAGAATTGTCATCATCATCATCATATTTATATGTTTTAAGCTAAAATCCTTTACTACATAAATAATTTTATATAATAATTTCCATTTATAAAAGCACTATGAACTTTACAGAGTGCTTGCTCTGACATAATTGAGGGAATGGCTGCAGTATCACTGAGGCTCTGAAAAGTGAAATGACTTGGCCAGCGTCATAGAACCAACTTTGGAACTTGTTGACCCCAAGGCCAGCCCTTTTTCTATTATATCAGAGTGGAAGTCAGGCCTGAAGCATGCAAATCCCATTTGTAAAAATGATAATGGAAAGAAATCCTTCAATTTCCCTTAGTAAATAAACTAAACTGATGTCAGTTTAAATAACACAATGCTTAAGGAATTTTATAAGCACCCTGAGGTCTAGTCCCGGCTCAACCGTTCATTGCTATACAATTTTGAACAAGTCACCTTTAAATCTCAGCTTTCTCTCTAGAATGAAGAGGTTTTACCCCCCCCTCCCCACACACCTACCCACACAGGACGCTCTCTTATACCCCTTCCAGGCACAGCACATGAGCTTCCCTGAGTCCTCACCTGTACAATTTCGAGCATCTCCCCACGGCTTATATAGCCATTACCGTCAAGGTCATACATGCTAAATGCCCACTTCAGTTTCTGTTCCAGCTTCCCCCGAGAGGTGACACTCAGGGCAATGATAAATTCCCTGAAATCAATCGTCCCATCACCATTTGTGTCGAAGGTGCGGAAGACATGTTCTGCGAACTTCGATGCATCACCATAGGGGAAGAAGTTGGCGTATATCTTTTTGAACTCATCAACAGTCAAGTGGCCAGTAGGACAGTCCTTTAGAAACCCTTTGTACCATTCTTGCAGCTCATGGTCAGTGAATTCAGTGTTCTCCCGGAGATCCTGGAGCACCTCAGGACGGAGTTTGCTATTTTGCTTCCCCATTCTGTCGTTCCAGGGAACTTAAAACCTGGAAAACATGGAACCGTGTTCTGTTATCAAAAGCTACTGTAGTCAATATATGTAACATCCAGATTATTCACCTTTTAACATTGGTGGAATGGCCCAGAATCTCGAACTATTCAAGTGAGAGTTTTCCCTCTAATATATTCACAACCTTTTTTTTTTTTTTTTTTTTTTTTTTAAGACTCTTTCCTTAAAAGCATTCCTCTTTTAAAAGACTTTTCCAGCTTGAGTCCATCTCAGCATAGTTTTCTTCTCCCCCTCCCCCCCAAAAAAAACAACACAATTATTTATTTTTTAACATTCTTTAAAAATTTTTTTCAGTTCTGAATTCTCTCTCTCCCTTCAGGTCCTTCTCCACCCAGTAAGAAGGCAAATAATATGACATTAATTATACATGTGAAATGAAGTAAAACATTTTTATATTAGCCTTGCTGTAGAAAAAGAAAGCAAGAAAAGTAGAGAAAGTGAAAAAATTATCTTTGAGTCTGCATTCAGATTTCACAGTTCTCTCTCTAGAAAGCATTTTTCACCCTGAATCCTATGGAATGTATTGATTAGATTAGCTATGTCTTTTACAGTTGATTAGCATTACAATATCTTTTGAATTATCCCTCCTCCCTAGTCCCATTGTTTCAGTTCTAATTTCTCTAGCCCTTGATACCATCCATCTGAACTATCATAAATACCTCCTAAAATGTCTTCCAGCCACCATTTTCTTACTCTTTCTAGCTTCCACAAGACTGGTATTCTTTACGTACAGATTTGATTATATCATTCCTTTTCTTGAAACTGATCAATAATTCCCTAATGTTCAATGCATTCAACTCTTGGATATCTAAGACTTTCCTTTACAATCTTATTTTTTATTATTCTCCTTCACATATTGTATACTTCCAGATTGGTCTGCTTTCTTCCCTCTGGACATATACCTCTGTATTTTTCTTAGCTTCTCTCTCATTTTGACTGCTTAATTGCTACTCATCCTATTAGGTCTAACTTAAATTGTACTCCTTCACAAAGTTGTCTCTGATCTCTTCTTGATAGTAATGAACTTTACTCAGGGGTTTCTATACTACTTCCCATCCTCTGCTCCTCCCTTTAGCATACTTTTTATGTAATACTGTATGTTATTAATTATCCCCCCTCCCTAGTCCCATTGCTTCAGTTCTAATTTCTCTAGCCTTTGATACCATCCATCTGAACTATCATAAATACCTCCTAAAATGTCTTCCAGCCACCATTTATTATTATTAAACGGCCTCCATATAGAACATTTCAAGAGGGCAGGGGTTAAGACTTGCCTAACTTTTTATTTCACAAGAATTTCAGAACAGGAAAGGTCCTCCTATGCATCTAATCCAACCTACAACTGAACAGGAATCTCACAGCGAGGTGGCATAGGGGAGGAACAGAGTCCTGGACCTGGAGCCAAGAAGACTTATTCAAATTCTACTTTTCAGACACTTTCTAGCTATGTGGCCATAGGTACGTCATTTGACTTTTGCCTGCCCTCATCAGTAATTCAGGGATAATAAAAGCATCTACCTCCCAGGTAGATTTTGAGGATGTAATGAAATTAATATTTGTAAAACAGCGTAAGAACTTTAAAATTCTATATAAATGCTATTATTATTAATTATTAAATGCTATACTGGTAGCAAAAGGGAGGACATGGAAGGGGTAGTATTTAGCTAGACTTTGAAAAATAAGCAGGGTTTCAAAGGTGGAGAAGATGAAATGGGAAAGTCATTCTATATATAGGGGACAGCATAAGCAAAAAGACAGATATAAGAAAGGATAGAGTATGCATCCAGGGAACACAAAGTCTAGTTTGGCTAATATAGAATTTATGAAAGGAAGTAGGAAATGTCAGGTCAAAGATAGGGGATTCAAGCCAGGTTGTAGTGGATTTTTGAATGCCAAATTATGATTTTCTTGTTCCATCTTCAACCCATAATCTCATATATAGAAAGACTAAACCAGAGGAAAATATTTATAGAACACAGTCATAGTGAATGTAGGGGAGAATCTCCGTTCCCCATTTCGGCACAGTATAGTATGTACAAAGATAAAGTATAAATATAAAAGTTTGAGCAATTTTGGCAGAGTAAGCTATTAAAATGGCTGTCAAACCTCATAGGGATCTAAGTTAATTAGATAAGAATCAAACACACTTTTACCTGGGCTTCAAACACCCATTTTACATATGAAAACTCAGCGACTCAAAGGCGAGGCCCCAACCACTATATGGCCAGAGAACCTGCAAAAACCTCTTGCTCTCTTTTTCATTTTCTAATTCAGTCCATTTATTCTTCCCTTTGTCCAACCTCTCCATCAATCCTCATTCAGCTCTGGGGGAAAAAATAACACTAGCTGCTGCTCATTAATGATATATACAGCAGGCTGAGCCCTAGACAGGGTGTGTTGCCATTAGCTGCTTCTGTGAAGGAAGCAGCTCTCAACATTGCAGCCCCCAGGGTTACTCTTGCTCCATCAATCATTTATGTTTGATTCCCTGTTGCAGCTTTGCTGTTTAAACAAACACAATTTCCTAGTTTCAGGGAATTTGAACTCAATGCTCCCGGTATCCCCTGAGATGCCAGTTGTCCAGTTGGCTCTGTTTGTCACATCCAGTAGCGGAGGCATTATGGTGTGAGAAGGAAGAAAGCTGGCTTTGAAAATAAGTGACCTGAGGGGCAGCTAGGTGGCGCAGTGGATGGAGCACCAGCCTTGAATTCAGGAGGACCTGAGTTCAAATCTGATCTCAGACTGTCAGGGTCAGCTGTGTGACCCTGGGTAAGTCACTTAACCCCAGGCTCAGAAAAAAAAAAAAAAAAAAAGAAAATAAGTGACCTGAGTTCAAGTTTCCAACTCAGAAAAAATGACCAGCTAGAAGACCTTGCAAGGCAGGTCACTCCTCTTATGTTGGTTCTCAATTTCTTTATTTATAAAAAGAGCTATTTTGAATCAGTGATCTCTAATGAATTTATTTTAAAAATTGAGAATTCAGGCAGATCCTGGGCAATTTTGGAGACATGTATGAGCAGGGTGTCTTTCCATCCAGCATATTTTAACACATCCCAATAGTGACTTATGGGTAGGGGAGAATTAAGAAGGACCCAATACTGGATAGTTATAGTATCTTTGCTTCTATTGTCTTAATGTGATGTGAAAAAGAACCTGCATTCTGAATGCAATGCCAATGGAATGCAATTTCTGGCAAGAACTATTGAATGAAGAAGGTTTTGAATATAAGTCTTAAAATGAATTGCATGTTTGTCACCCAGATAAATTCATAGAGGCTCATCACCAAGTTGTTTGTAGGATGAAGAATTTGTCAGTAACTTTTGAAAAACATTTACTAAATCTTAGTAGAGCTAAGATCTGTTCTGAGAGAAAGAGCACCAAGAAAAGAATAGAACTCTTGGTGAAGTACGAAGTTTTTGCTAAGTGACTCAAGCTTTTCAGAACACTACAAAGCTCATTAGAAAGAGATTTGTCTAACCGTCTACATAAAAAAAACAAAAAAAAAACCAGTGGTTGAAAAAGCTATTATTTTTCTAGATCATGACATGTATGTAGTAGAGCCATCCATCAATATGTATATCCTGTACAAGAATTACACTTTCCTATCTGACTTCTCCATTTTAGTCTCTTTTGCTAGATCATCATTTACCCAAAGCCTTTGTGCTAGGCCCTCTTTTCCCTGCAAATTCCTTTGTTTAGCCATTATCATCACTGTCGTCACCATCATTAATGGCAATCAATCATATTATCATATACCAAACTGACCCTGATATGTTTTTTAATCTGTCAAACAGAAATGTGTTATTACTGGTGGGGCTTTGAAAACTTATGGGCTTATCTCAGTATCCTACAGTCTAGGACAGAAATCAGGAGCTCACTCTACTATTAATCCCCACCTCACAGGACTGCTGTGAAGAGCATTTTTTGGAAGCCTAAACTATAGAGAAGTGCCAATTCTTTGACTTTGAAGCCTTAATAACTGTGATAAATGCAATGCCCAAACATGGTTCTAAAGGTCTGATGATGAAGCATGCTACCACTATGCTGACAGAGATAATGGACTCAAGGTTAAGCATGAGACACATTTTTGGATATGATCAATTTGGGAATTTGTTTTGCTTGACTATGAACATTTGTTATAAATGTTTATATTTTTGTTATCTTTAATGTGAAGGGAGTGAGTAGGACATAAAATATATGCTTGGTTAAATGGAAAAAATTTTTTTTAAAAAGTCATTTCTTGGTGATAACCTGTGAGCTTGTTTTCTCATGGCTGAAGGGAGTGATAAAAAAATTCAGCCCCCTTAGTTCACAGGTTGTTGTGAGGAAGGTGTCCTATAAATCTTTTTTTTTTTACTTTGGTCTTCAACTTTTCATTTTTATTTTAATTTGAGTGTTCTATAAATCCTAAGGAGAACTAGAAACAGAACCAATTTTCTTTCATTTATAAAGATAAGACCTCCTGGGAGAGTTTGAGTCTGCAGGCTGGAGCAAAAGCCTCCCCTATATCATCCAAACCTGTGTTAAACATCCCTCCAAGGGGTCCTACCCAGAATTCCATGTTTTTACATCAATGGAGAACCATTCGTCAGAGACTCACCCAACATTGAGAGCTTAGTTGTTCATTTTATAATCCACTCATCCTTGCTGGAAACTAAATCACTCCCCCTGAATGCACAGATCAATTTGCTTTCAAAATGCATTTGTCAGGTTTCTTTTCTTACCCAGCATGTTAAGCAGTCAGGACTGTGCAGCCTTCTTTCCCCACAAATTACATGTGTTTACAGAGAGGTAAAGATCAAATTAGAGTACAAAGCAAGGTGCACAACTGACAGAAAATAATAGGTTGAGTGGATTTTCTTCTACCTTGGGAGATTAATGTTCTTCCATCTACTTCCCATTAGCATCCCAGATTGAAGAAAGCGTAAGATTATGGACACAAACTGTTTAGATTTGGGCTCTCTGAATGCCTTTGCATTCTATTTTCACAGTTGACTCTCCATCATCTGGCTAATGAGAAGAAGCAGGAGGCACACAGAATCATTGCATTATAGTATTTTACAGCTAGAAGGGAACTTCAATCTCATCTAATAAAATCTTATTTTATAGAGGTGGGGATGGGAACTAAAGCCCAGGAAAGTAGTTACTTGTGTAAGATTTTATAGTTCATCTAGATTTCTGATTGCATGGAGTCATGGAAAGAATAATGGATAGAGAGCTTCAAATTCTGTCTCTGTCACTTACTACCTGTGTGACCTCTCAGGGTCTCACTCTTTTTATTCTGTAACATGAGGAGATTGGACTACATGGTCTCTTAAATCCCTTCCAGTTGTAAAATCTATGACTCTATGACTTCCAGATCCAATGCTATTACCCATATACTGAGCCATCTCTCAATGAACAGATAAAAAGAACTCCTTTAGTTACCCATTCAGGGTCAATGCATGGGCTCACATATTCATCTCTGTTTAGGTCTGATACTAAATCAAGACAATTCCTGCTTTCAAGGAGCTCACATTCTTATGAGAGGATGACATATATGGAATGTGTCAGATGAAAGTCAGATGGAAAAGATTACATGGTCCTAAGGGTACACTGGCAAAGCAGATAGTAATCGCCATACTATCATTTTCACTGATAAAATCCTATCAGTTTCTTATACCATTTGACAGTACTTTGTTGGCAAGGATTTTAAATAGCAGTGGCTACAGCACCCACAGAAGCAGTTGTCAGGTAGCATCTTCCCTAAAGGATGCTTGTGGGCCTGGGGTAGAATTAGTATCATTGCCAAGATTTTTGGGTCCGGGGTCCTCATCCTGTGCTTCACTTAGGTCTGAAGGATGGAAGAAGTGGTTGTGGTTTCATTTGCTTGGCAAATGTCACCTCCCGCCTCTCCTTTGGATCCCTTGATATTTTAGCTGGTAGGGTTGTCTGCCCCAACATGGCAGATAAAGCAGTGGTAGAAATGGTTGGCCCTTTCTCCCCAAAAGTTGCTTCCTTAAATGATGACTATTGTGGCTAGGCTGGAAACTGCCTGAATGGTTGGGGTGGAACTGACACTCCAAAGGCTCTTTAGGAAAATAATCCTGGCAAAGATATGAAGTATGGATCATAGTGGGAAGGGACCTTGAAGTAAGGAGATCAGTTAGGAATCTAGGTAAGTAGTGATAAAGGTTAGTTGTTTGTATAGAAAAAGAAGGGGATAAATATGAAAGATGTTGCTTTAGGTACAAATATTGACCATGCATACCTTGGCACTAGTTTATATAGCATAACTACACAAGTATGTAAAATTAGATAATACAAGAATTCAGTAAAAATAAAGGAAGCAATATAAAGGATGTCAGCAGAAGCATACACTAGGTGCTGAAAGAGTGGTAGAGCAATAAATGCTAACAGAATCAAGTCTTTGTGGACTGGGGAGGATCACAGAAGACTTCAGAGCATGAATAATTGAACCCAGACCCTGAGGAGAAATAGGATTAATATCAAATGAGTGTGAACTGGAAAGTATCTTCAGTATCAGAAAGCATCTTAGTTCTGCTTTTCTAGTCATTTCAAATTACTCCCAGTCATGTACTCTATGCTAAAGTCAAACTAACATTCTAGATATTACCTGAATTTTCTCTCATCTCCATACCTTTGCACAGGCTGTTTCTTGTAACTGAAATATTCTTACCTTTATGTCTTAGAATCCTTAGCATTTTTCAAGGCTTGGCTTATGGTGACCTCCTCTGAGAAGCCTTTCCTGATCATCTCAGATGCTAGTGCTCTCCCTTATTTCTAATCATCTTATTTTTACTTATTTGTGTGCCTATCTTATTTCCCCCTTTACACCCAAGATCTTAAGGAGAAAGACTGTTTTTATTTTGTGACCCAGTTCCTTTTGGGCAGTGGGCACTTAATATTTGTGGCTGAATTTTATTGTCCAAGGAACTGATTCAAACCCACATGTTCTAAATTCAAATCAAATGGTCTTCCCGTTACATTGACATTGTAGAATGAAATAGTTAGGGTATTCCAGGCAAGAAAAATGGCATGAGAATGGAGAAAGGAGAATAGATCAGTCTGGCTGGAATCAAGGGAAATGCCAAAGATTTGTGGCTTTGGAAATATCACTGAGTTCCTCTGAGTTTTACTGGCCTCATCTTTAACTGGTGATAATAATGCTTTGCTGTTAATGGAGTCCATGTGTGCCAAATAAACTGCCCTGAAGGTAAAGGGTGGGACTGGATGGTCTTTCATATATCTTCCCAGACCTAAGATCCATGGTTAGTGATCTGTACTCCATGATGGATTCTGTTGCTGGTTTTTCAGACTGAGTTCATTTTAGAATTATCTCCCAAGTGACACTGAAATCTCCTCACCAGAGCAGCTTTGTGAGATGGACGACCTACTCTAATTTTTATGGGGTCATTAATGGAATCCATGCATGCCAAATAAACCAGACAGCCTCCCATTCACTCCCAGTCACCCAGAGGGAACAGCCTGCATGCATTTAACAAAGGGTCTGTATGAAATATTTAATAATAAGTATCTCATTTTCAATCTCTCCTGGAGTTTCTCAGACATAAGTCAGACAACCTTGCCAAGAGAAGAGATAGTGAAAGACATAAGATGGGGTGCCTTTCACTATTCACTCTGCCATTCATTAATTAAACAAGCTAATGAACAAAAACTGGGTTGAACCTTCAAGTTTCTCAGCTTACTGGTGGAATCTGACTCCAGACAGCAAGTATTTCTGCAATAAAGAAAAATTGTAGCTCTGTTTATCAAAGAAATTATTGCCCTAATATAGTCATTAGAAATAAATTACAATTTTCTATTTCCTAGAATGTATTACTTTCATCTCTGGGAAAGACAGCACCCTGAGGAAAGAGGAGTGTATATATAGCTATTAGTGGAGGAGAGGGGAGGGGATAGGAGGCATGGGCTATTTAGAGTGAAATCCATCTTATAATTTGCTTAAAAACCTTTACTGAAAGGCTGGAAGAGTTCTTAGAATACAGAATATGTCAGAGCTTGAAGCAAAAAGAACAATGACTATCAGAACTGTAAGAGACCTTAGAACATAGGAAAATGAATGTGAAAGTGGGTAGGATTGCTTAGTTCAAGATTTTTCTTTTTTTCTTTCTTTTTTGAACCGATTTCCTCAAAGTCACATAGTCAGTTAGGAGTTATACTGGTACAACCTAGATCTCAACTCCTAGTCCATCCAAATCAATTTATAACTAATAATAAACTTATAATTAATTTATTTCTGAGAACAAAAACAAATGAAAAAATTCTAGTTCAACACATGTTTAGAGGGAATGAGAGAAATTTTAGATGTATTTACAATAAAAAGCTGTAATTCACATTTACATAGAAAGTGACCCATTTAGAAAGCACTTTATAACAAGTCAAATAATGTAAGTAATATTATCTCCCCATCTTTTGGATGAGATTAAGTGACTTACATTTAGTCATACATCTAGTAAACGGGAGAGGGACTTGAACCCAGTTTTTCTGAATTCAAGATCAATAGTTTTACCAATATGCCAAATAGTTTTCACATCTGAGATGCCTTTCTCTGTTTGTCAGCTCCTATATACAACTGTTGAATTATTATCATGAAACTTGAATTAAGATAACATCATTTAAAAACAACAAAGCCAAAACTTTGTGTCACTTCAAAATTAAAACCTTGCTCCTATCTATGATTCGATATAGGCTTCCTGCCTCTCTGATTTTGATGGTCTTGCCCAATAAAGTGCTCAAATAGCCTGTTAATCACAACAGAAAGCCCGCTGATGGCTCCCAATTGACATTTCATTCCCTTGCTCTAAAATGCTTTTATCAAATACATTTTTCAGAAGCCTGATGGGCACTCTAGACTTAGAAACAATTGAAGCTAAAGAAAGATGGGAGGTAATAAAGGGAGGTAGATGGAAGTCCTGAAAAAAGAGAAAGATTTCAGTAAAAATTGGTTATCCAATCCTTTTTTAAAAAACCTTTGCCTTAAAATGTCCATGTCAGGAAAGTAAGATAGCAGAGGGAGAAAAAGCTAGCTCCAACTATGTCTAAGTCTCAATATCACAAAGGGAGCAAAAAAACATAGACAAGAAGAGAGAAGAGGAATTCAGAAAACAAGAAGTTCAAGATATTCCTTCGTTGTATCCAGACTATTTTCCTTTCTTTAAAAATATTTTATTGATATCCTATTTTTTTTTTCTACATTACAATCTCCCCCTAATGATACTCCTTCCTCCTCCTAGCCTCTCTCCCTGGCATATACCAAAAGGCTCTCCCTTGTAACAAGAATAGTCAGACAAAAGAAATTAACATAATACTGATCATATCTAAAAATACATGTCTCATTTCTTACCTACAGTCCCACCTCTCTGCTATGAGGTATATAAGTAGCATGCTTTTCTATCGGTCTTTTTTTTTTTTTTTTTAAATCCCCACCATTTGTCTTCCTAAGTTATAATTAGGTGATATATCGAACAATTCTAAAGTCTTTCAATCTTATTTTCCTTTGTTCTATTGTGGTCACTGTGTAAATTATTCTGTTTACTTCACTATTTATTAGTTGATATAAAATTTTCTCTAAGTTTTCCTGAATTCTTCATTTTCACAATTTCTCCTGGTACAATAACATTCCATTACATTCACAGACTCTAATTTATTTAGCTATTCCTTAAATGATAAGAAGATACTCTGTTTCCAGTTCTTTGCTGCTCCAAAATTTCTGTACACATGGGTTATTTCCATCTGTCTATCATCTTCATGGAACAGTTCTAGTAGTGGTATAGCTGAATCAAAGACTAAGTGTGGTTTAGTGCTATGGAGGATTGGGGTAGGACTCCACATTATTTTTCCCAACTTTTGGACCAATTCATAGCTCCATCTATAATGCATTCACATGTTTGGCACATCAGAGGTACCTAATGAATACTTGTTAACTTACTGCCTGTCTTTTCAGAACTATTCTACTATTTACCATTTTCATCTTTTGTCATTTTGTCAATCTGATGTTTGTTAGGAAAAGCCAGACTCCCATCTTCCTGCTCTGATGTATCAGGCAAGTAATCTTTCCAGGTACAATCATATTTCATGGCAAGATAAAGATCTGAAGATATTTTTCAGAATCTAGGTTTGCTTACTTGAAAACATTATGGAGCTGAAAATGATTTAGAAAAACATTTCTCCTGCAGATAACACTGTGATCCAAACATTCTCCAGCTTACCATTTGGCTTTTGCCCTAAAGGCCTGTAATACAGGGCTCTGGCAAATGTCAGATCATGGACATATGAATGACCACTCAAGTTCATGGACTTGGTGCATTTGAAGATGCTCCAGATGATTGCTATGAAACAGACTCTTCTCCTATTCACTTATAACAGTCTTGTGAAAGCCTTTGAAAATCTCCAATCAACAATCAATATATTAGTGTTTACTAGGCACCAACTACAAGCCTAATCCTCCCTATCCTAGGGAGTGGAGTTGGGGCTTATATAAAAGATATATAGGATATTTATAGCATATGATTTAGTCAGAGAGATGGCATGAAACAAAGAGCAAGAAAAATATAAAATTTATATTATATTATTAATATATATTAGGTGCCAAATTGGTTAGGAGGAACTCTAAGGGCTTAGAGTCATGAAGATTTGAATTCAAATTCTTCCTTAGGCTTTGTGATTTACTCTGCCTGAGTTTATCAGTAAAAAAAGGGGGGGGGAGGTTAAACAATATCATTTGCTTTGAGGGGTTGCTGTGAAGATCAAATAAGAAAATATTTGTAGAGCACTTTGCAAACCTTAAAGTGCTATATATATGCCAGCTATTATTATAATATAATTATGAGTTTATAATGTTATTATTATCATCATTATTATTAAAGAATGTAGGAGTTCAGAAGGTGAAAACACAGAGGATAGGTGTTTTCTGAGGAGGATTCATGGAAGAACTTGGTCTTCTGATGCCCCTTGATGGATGAGTAGTATTTGAATAGGTAGAGCAGAGAACATTTCAGATCCCAAGAATAGTGTTGTCTCCAACCAAAATTTCCATTAATCCTCCATATGAAAGGAAATAACTTAGCACCATTACCAAAGGATACAAAGAAACACAACCCCGGTGTGATAGCCTATGCTTACAATTTTAATAGACATTTCTTCTTAAGTAATATGGCTAGATTAGGCAAAAGACTGAATCCACGAAAATTATCTTCTATATGGTATTCTTCAAGTTTCTTGCAGAGTCTAGAAGTAAAGGTGACTGACTCCTGACTACAGGGCTACATTTCAGAATTGGAATCCTCAATGAGGGAATGAAAGAAATTTTGGATGCATTTACAAAAGCAGTAACTCACATTTACACAAAAACTAACCATTTACAAAGTACTTTCTTTATAACAAGTCAGATAATATAAGTAATATTATTTCTCATCTTTCAAATAAGATTAAGTGACTGACAATGAATCACACATCTAGTAAATGAGGAAGAGTGATCTGAACCTGGGTTTTCTGAGTTCAAGGTTTCATCCTATGTTAGCAGGACATGGCTACCTCCTCTCTACCTAACTGAAAACATTTATTTACACTGGACCTAAGGTAGTTCCTACAAGATTTTGAGTCAAGGGAACTGGCTGATACCTATATGATCTTGGAAAAGTTAGACTCTAGGACTTAATTTCTTCCCTAGTAAAAAAAGAAAGGGTTGGGCCAGATAAATTTTAAAGTTCCTTCTAGAATTAAAGTTCATTATTCTATAAGGGAATTCGAATTACACAATTATTTGTGAACTCTACGTGCCTTCCATTCAAGTGAATATACCTCTCAATTCAAGATTGTCATTTAGTGACAAATGCTACCAAAATTTAAGGTTTTATTTAATTAAAAACAGTTTAAAGCTAAAAATTAAAAAAAATTAAATTATTTTTATAAAAAATAATTATGAATAGGATCTTTAGGATTTAGCCCATTATTTCTTTATAACTATGAGAGTTGGCTTTACCTTTTTTGTAGCAAGAATCCTTTTGAAAGGCAATCTGGTGAAACGTACACAACCCTTCTCAGAATCATGAGTTTAAATGTACAAATCAAAATCCATTAGCTACAAGGAAAAACAGTTCTATTGACATATAGTCATCAAAATATTAAATAAACAAGTTGATGGACCCCAGAAAAGAACTATGTATGTCTTTTTAAATTAGGAAATTGGTGAAGAATAATTCCATAATCAACAATTAGAGAGATTTCTTTTATTCTAAAGAAAGCTTCATAACCTTCAGGAGGTCACTTTTAAAGATCTTAATTTGGAAATAAGTCAGACTATATAGTTTAGTTAGAATGATACTATCAAAATTGTTTACTTCCTGGTCACTGAGCAGCATGGCTGACTTAGTGCTAATGATTTCTTCCCAGCTCCCAGAAATGTACAATTAACCCCACCCTTTCAATGGCAACTACCTAGCCATGGCAATCTATCATAGTTTAAATCTGTTATCATCTGGACTGAACACTGTCTTTGGCAGCTTGTATTCTGGCCGGCTATGTCTTCGGTACTGAAAATTTCTTGCTCACTGCTTGACCTTCTTTCAATTTAGGGCTCTCCAAAAAAATATATTTTATAGAAACTTCCATGTATTACACAAAGCAAGGGAGCCTTGATAGGTAACAACAGTGCAAGGGAAAGAGTCCTTCAATTCATTAAAGATAAATTAAATTTACTAATTCAATCACTTTATCCTTGTGGGTAGTTTGTTTTCTCTTTTGTAAAATGAAAGGACCCATCTCCAACAACTTTAAGGTCTCTTCTTGTTCCAACATTCCACATGAGATGTCTCCTACTTATGTATACATGATATGTTATAATTAAAAGGTTAACCTATATCAGATTGCTTGCTGTCCTGGGGAAGGGGAATGGGGAGAAAAATTTGGAACACAAGATTTTGCAAAGGTTATTGTTGAAAACTATCTTTGCATGTATTTGGGAAAAAATTCTATTTAAAAAAAAAGGTCAAGTTGCAGTGGCCAGAAATGAAACTGAGTGGATGCCCAGCAATTGGAGAATGGCCAAATAAATTGTGGTATATGAATGTTATGGAATATTATTATTCTGTAAGAAATGACCAGCAGGATGATTTCAGAAAAGCCTTGAGAGACTTACATGATCTGATGCTGAGTGAAATGAGCAAAACCAGGAGATCATTATATACTTCAACAACAATAATATATGATGATCAATTCTGATGAACATGGCTCTCTTCAACAATGAGATGACCCAAATCAGTTCCATTTGTTCAATAATGAATAGAACCAGCTATACTCAGCAAAAGAACTCTGGGAAATCACTATGACCCACTACACAGAATTCCCAATTCCTCTGTTTTTGTCTGCCTGCATTTTTTATTTCCTTCACAGGTTAATTGTACATTATTTCAAAGTCTGATTCTTCTTGTGCAGCAAAATAACTGTATGGATATGTATGCATATATTGTATTTAACATGTACATATATTGGTCTACCTGGCATCTGAAGGAGGGGGTGAGGGGAAAGAGGGGAAAAGCTGATAAATTTAAAAGTTTTTTCAAGGGTCAATGTTGAAAAATTACCCATATATCTTGTAAATAAAAGCTATTTAAAAAAAAAAGGTCAGGACATACACATTTCAGGATTCAAAAATAAGCCACATATTCTCCCCATCTTACCTCATTCTCCTCAATAATATATAGCAATAGTTTAAATATTTGGAATTATATTCCTTATATACCCTGTAAGAAAGTCAAGAAACTCACTTGAGTCCTTCTGAAGAGGAAAACTTTGAACTGCAATCCCAGTGGAGTTAAGGTGAGCTAGTTGAAAGAGCATAAATGAGCCTCTGGAGAAAAGTAGAAAGGAAATGAAAATTTCCCAAAAGAAACAAGTTCTTCCTTATAGATGCTAATTTAAAAAAAAGGGGGGGCAGGGCAGGAGAAGTATATGAGATCACAGAGTTCACGCACAGATTACTTTTCTAAAGGAAAAAATACATCCCTACGTGACTTCTATGTTTCTATCAAGGTGTCACACAGGCTATATGTGATAATGGGTTGCCTTTGTAACTTGGGAGCTGAGAAAGAGTAAAGTAAAACTAGGTAGATAATAAGGTAGTCCAGGAAAAGCTTTGAATTAGTATCAGGTAGATGAAATAGTACAATACCAACAGGTCAGGTGGAAGTGGAATCAAGAAGCCAGGAAGTCTGGAAGTTTAGATAAAGTTGGTCAGGAACCAGAGCAATAACTTCAGGAAAGAGACTTAGCAACAAGAAGTCAGAAGTCAGCCAAAGAATCTATCTGGACACCAGTTACAATATATCAACAATAAGAAACATGTCAAATGTGGTACCAATCTTAGGGTATTTATATGTCTTCTGTAAAAATCCTGGCTAGAGTAGGGAGTGTGGGAGTAAAAGGGATAAGAGAGTGTGGAGAAACTTGCATTTCCTGAAAGAAGTACAGTTAAGTTCCCAGGATATTCATTTTCTAGTATGTGAAATGAAGTTAAAACCAAAATATGATCTTATAGGTAATGTATAAGATCCTATAGCTTAACAAACTATACTCATATCTTAATAATACCACAGTAGGGGAAAAATATAACTTCTGAGCTACAACACAGTAAAAAGAACAATTAACTACGGAGAAAAATATCTGTAGAGACAGCAGTGCATAAATTTATATGGAGCAGCAAGGAAAACAAGAAGGAAACTTTCCTCCAGAGAATGGTTGCAACTCTATGGCACGCTACCATGGTGATTTGACTTCCAAAGGCAGCATGCACAACACGCATTTCAAACACCAGCAAGCAGTCTGGTTATCTAAAAGTAAAGGTGATGATAATTCTCCTTTGTACCTGTGTACATGTTGGTTCTACCCAGGGGAATTTAAGTACCTTGAGTATGAAGATTATTTTGTTTTTATTCCTGTATCACTTAAAAATAAATAAATAGTAGGATCTTAATAAATCTTGTTTACTAACTTAATCTGGCATAGCTTAATCTCTTTCTCTCCCATTTCAGTTTTTAGAACTGTAAGAGATCTTTTAGATCACCTGGTCTAAATCTCTTTGCTTGTTTGAGTGTTCATTGCTTGCTTTTCAGACTGTTTCCTCTTTCTAAGTTCTATAAGACATTCCTTCTACTTCTTCAGTATATCTCACAAGGATTGGTAGAGAATAGGTACTTTCTCAAAAAAACAGTTGGTGATGAACCAACAGTCTTTTTTTCCACTCCAGTACCTTTGGAGTCCACCATGGGAAGACTTAGCAGGAAGCAGATGGACCAAATATTACCCCCTACCTCCCTAAACCATAATGGGAATCAGTCAGTCTATGCCTGATTTCTACCTATACTAGTTCCAGAAGGAGGAATGTAGGAAAGAACTCAGATTAATATGACAAGATAGGCCTAGGGAAGTTGGATATTAAAGCAACTGATTCCTAATTCTCCTTCCACCTCTAAAATCCCTTGTTTCTATACATCACCACATTGGCTCACTAACAAAGGAAAATAAGAGCAAGAACAATAACCCCCATCTCTATCATTTGTTTGTCATATCATAAAAAAAGCTTCTCTCACAACAAACTTATGAGGAAGGCGAGAGGAAAGGTTATCCCTATTTTATAGATAAGGAAACTGAGTATCATAGAAATTAACTGACTTGTTCAGTGTTAGGATGCCGAGTATCAAATATATTTGGAGTTCTAAAGTGTTACTGTTAAAAAGGACCTTAGTGATGTGCTAATTAAACCACTTTATCATACATATATGAAGGAATTGAGTCTAAATGTGTATAAATGAGTTCCTCAAACACAAAGCAGAGATGGGGCTACAATATAAGTCTTTATTCTTGTCATTTCATTGAGGAACTCATCTTACAGCTAACCTGACCAGGAGGAGACAGACCCTAGTGAAGTAAAGATGTCATACTGTCATGGCAACACAACATCTCATATAAAGCAATGTGTGACACCACAAAACTCTTTTACAGAATTTTCTTCTCTTTTTTTTTAATGTGACCATGTAATGATACATCAAAAAAACCAACTGCTGAGTAATGATGTGGTTAGCAAATTTCACAATCACCAAATTCTCAGAATTCCAGAATTTCAGCATGTGAAGAGATCTCATCGGTCATCCAAATTATACCAGAACAAGAATCCCTTCTGAAATACTTCTGATTGAGCAGGTGAGGGGGAGGGAAGAAGGAGGGAAGGAGTGTATGTTGTCATGGGGCCTCTACTTAAAATCTCCTGTAAAGAGGACTTCAGCCTTTAGGACTTTTCGAGTCTTACTGCCTTTAATGGAGCTTTTTTACATTTCAACAATTCTCACAGAAACATATTCCTTACATTGAGCTTGAATTTTTTTTTTTCTTTAGATTGACAAAGGAGATTTATTTTGGGGTTTGGAAATAAAGTTAAAGCCTAATTAATAAAAGGTGAAGGTAGAGATAAAAGGGCACTGGAAATAGGATTCCAGTGGACAGAGATCCTTGGCATGTCAAGCATAAGGCTGCCATGTTAGGAACCTCTGCAAAGAGAGAGCTCCAATTTGGCTCTTTTATAGCTAAAGGGGCTTGTGGGTGGTGTCCCAAGTTGGCTCAGATCCGGTGGGGGCTGGGACAGGCCCAGATCTATTGGAATTCAAAAGGGTGCTTTTGACAGGATTTGTGAATCAAAGGTCCTAGCTTCTTGAATTGATAATGCATCAGCTAGGAGAGGCTTCGAATCAGAAAGGAATAAATCAATCTGAAAGGATTAGTTTTTCTTAAAGGGAGCACAACCCACATCATTCCCCCCTTAAGCAGTTAAAACTTAAAGAAAGAAAAAAGGACTTGGGGAAGAGTCTCTTGAGGCAGAATTAAAGATTTCCTCCTTCAAGGATTTTCCAAGTTCGGGGTCCCCTCTTCATTCCTCCCTCAAGCAGTCACCTCCAAATGCATGTGGGAAAAAGGGCAACGATCTCCTCTTAACTGCATCGAGCTGACAAGGGTTGTAGAGATTTGGGGTTTCATGCCAGGAGGTGAGGTGTGAGGTGTGGGATTTGGGGATGGCAGCAGGGCATCTAAGGAGTGTTTGTCCCAGTCAGTCATCCCCAGTAAGTCGTCCCATATTCTCCAGGCTGAAGGGCAGTTGAAAATCCAAAGTTTGAAGCCTAGAGAAAACAGATCTCAGGAGCAGATTAAAAGTGGGGTGTAATCCAGGGTGGAGGCAACTTTTGGGAATGGGGAAATGCATTAGATCACTTCTGTGGCTACTTGTAGAACGTTAATGGCCCATCTAACTATCAAAGAGAACTAGGAGAAAATGCTGAGAGCAAAAGATTATTTGTAGCCTAGCCCTTACACCCATAATTTCCAGGAAAGCTAATTCCTCCTGGGGTTGGTATTAAAGGGTGTGGACTCAGAAGTCAGGGGAGGCAGGAGGCCTTGATATCTAGTCAAGAGAAGAATGCAGTTTAAGCGCTTAGAAATCTGTACTGCTTTTTTTTTTTTTTTTTTTTTTAATAATAGGGGGTCAATCTTACCAGAAAAATAAGCAAAGATCCTGAACCTTCCCTCCTACCATCCCCACTCTTTATGGGAAGGGATGGAAGGGGTCAGAGGGAGTGCCAAGTATCAGGATGCCTACCCAGCTTACCGGTCCCTGAGGTGTTTGGACTATCCTGGGATAAAAGGGAAACAGGGCCAGACCCCAAATCCCTACCAGGGAGCAGGACGTTGGGGGGCCAGGTCAATTCCTATAGTGTTCGCTGTGGTGGTAAGACAGTTCCTACTGCATTGAGCTTGAAATCTATTCCAGCAACTTTTAAACCAAGCATTTATAAAGCACCTACGCTGTACAAAATACTGGACATACAAAGACAAAAATAAACCTGTATTAACTTCTCAAGAAGCCTACATTCTCTTATGAGGGGAAGGATTTAGCTTAAATACAAATAAATCAACTCAAAATAATTTGGGATGGAAGGGGCAGAATAACAACAATTGAGTGGATAAGTTTTTGTTTAATTTTGTTTTGTTTTCAAAAAGTGGCATCTAAATTAAGCCTTAACAGAAGCTCTGAATTCTAAGATGTAAAGAGTATTGAAGATGTGGGGAACTACTTGTGCAAAGAACATAGTCATATCTTTATCTTTCCTGAACCTTCCCTACTACCATCCCCACTCTTTATGGGGAGGGATGGAAGGGGTCAGAGGGAGTGCCAAGTATCAGGATGCCTACCTAGCTTACCGGCCAGACCCCAAATCCCTACCAGGGAGCAGGACGCTGGGGGGCCAGGTCAACCCCTATAGTGTTCGCTGTGGTGGTAAGACTTGAGTGGAGGCAGGGTTTTTTTTTTTTTTTTTTTTTAATTGAATCAAAGCTATGGTAACCCACATTATTTTTTATATTGTGTATGTGTGTGTGTGTGTGTGTGTGTGTGTGTGTGAGAGAGAGAGAGAGAGAGAGAGAGAGAGAGAGAGAGAGAGAGAGAGAGACAGAGACAGAGACAGACACACAGAAAGAAACAGCTGGAGAGGAAAGGTAGAGGAACAGAGGGAGGGAAGAAGAAAGGAGGAGGGAGAAAAAGGGAAAAAAACAGGGAGACAAAAAAAAGAGAGGCAGAGAAAAAGGAAGAGGAAGAGCAGGAGGGAGGAGGAAGAAAAAGAAGAGGAAAAGAGGGAAGAACAGCATAAAACTCCTTGTGAAAGGACTTACTGAGATTCAGTAAAAGCCCATGTCATGCCCCTAACTACTTATCTAGCAAGGAAAAAAAAAAGGGGTGGGGAAGGGGGAAGGATATGACACTAGCTGGCTATGTCCCCTTGTTGAAAACATAATGATTCTTGGTTATCCTGCTCCCCTTTCTAAACACATATAACCCATCATTTTATTTACAGATTCTAATTTCCATATTTTTCTTTAAAAATGGGACATTTGTAATGCTCCAAAACTAGAAATCTTTCCCCTTCTCCATGATCTTTCAAAAGTTACTGAAGGTGCTTCAACAATCCCATTTATCAGTTCTTTCATGACATTGGGTTGTAATTCAATTAGGCTGATGATTTGATTCTGAGAATAAGGTGATTTCTTACTATTTTCCCACCTATCTTAGGTTTCAACTCCTTAAACATTTTTGTTCTCTTTTTCTCAGTTCAAACATTTTGTCCCCATTACTCTTTGTTCTACCCTTTGGGTCAAAGGAGAAAAGAATCCAATCATATGACAGTATTTGAAATACCTACAGACATTTATCATGTACTTTCTAAATTTCTTCTCCAGAGTAATTCCTTCAATTGACCCTCCTGCAGCAAGTTTTTTTTTTAAAAACATTTTTGTTTTCATTAATATCTAAGTAAAATTTAGCAATTCCTTTAATTATGATTTTAAAAAATATTCTGAGAAGGTCCATGGTTTTACCAGACAAACAAAGGGGTTCATCACACAAAAAAAAGATTAAGAATGCTTTCTTGTGTGGCATGGCCTCCTATACTCTTACTATTATTTTGGATATGTTTCAGTTTGTTTTCCTACCAAAATATGGTACTAAAACCTTTCCAATGTGCTCTGAACAGGACAGTGGATATTTCCTCCTTCATTCTAGACACATGAACTTCTTGGTTGACATACTACAAATGTGAATCTTGCAGTCACCATAATCCTTAGTAATTTTCCAGAAAAACTTCTGTCTGTCCATACTTCCCCTATCATTTATTTAATTGTGAAGTTGATTTTTTTCAAGCCTAACTATAAAATTATATTTATTCCTATTAAATTGAAGCTTATTAGAACTGGCTTATTGCTCTAACATGTTGAGATTTCCTTTTTGGATTCTGTTACCCTATTGTCATTTGCCAAATGGCCAAATAATGTACCTCCTTTTATGCCTTCAGTCAGTAACAAAGACAAGCATATGTCATGTAGGTTCTAGTCATGGCTCTGCTGCTAATTCATTATCTTACCTTAAGCCAGTCACTGAACTCCTTTGTAAAATGATGATTTCCTTTCTGGGTCTATTTTTGAAGTAGTATGAAGCCTTGATGCCTAGGTCAGTTTCCTGTTTAAAATCTTTTCCTTCTTTCTTCCTTTTCCTTGTTTATGATTCCTAAATGAAGTGCCTCATTCTTAGCTTATGCCTATGCCTCCATCCATAATTTCACATAAATTTTATGATTTCAATAAATATATAATTTCATATTTGGAAGTTACTTTGAAACTTGGCCAGCCCATACTTGAAGCAGGAATTCCTTCTATAACATTCAGATGATAGTCATGATGGTCATTAATCCTCCACTTCAATGCCTTTAGCTATAGGGATTCACTATCTTATAATCAGCAAATTCTACTTTTGGTTATTTTCTTACCTCTCAGGACAAATTTGCTCTACTTTTAATTCAGTTTTCTTAATAAAGAAGTAGGCGTCCTCACCAGCAAGGTCAATCCCTTTATAAGTATTCTTTATTCTATCCCCTTTCTTCTCTAGCAGATAGTCCCCAGCATTATCCTTGACCCCTAACTGATAGTATTGATTTCTTCTCTAGTCCCTACATCAAAATCACTTCCAGCCTTTAAAAAAGTAAAACAAAAATCCTCTATAGATTTTTCTCTCTTTTGGCTGTTATATACCTTTTCTCACCTCAAACAAATTCCTAGAAGCAACTGTATGTACTTGCTGCTTCCACATCCCTCCTCGCTCACTTTCTTCCAAAGCCTCTGTAATATGACTTCTGATCTTGTCACTCAGCTGGAACTGTCCTTCCCAAAGTTACCAACAATATTTTAATTGCCAATTCTGATGGCCTTTTATAAATCAACTTTCTTGGCCTCTTTAAAACATTTAGGAGTAATGGCCATCCTCTTTTCATGGCATCTTTATTTTCTTTCAATGAGTCTGATGGTTCCTTTTTGGTCTCCTTTATTGGATCATCCAAAAAACCAGGTTTCATAAACGTAGGTATAATCCAAGATTCTGTCTTGGGCTTTCTTCTCTTTGTTTCTCCTATCCTTCCATGAAACTTTCCCAATTCTTTTGATGATCCTACCACTCTAGCCACTGAGGTCTGCAACCTCAATGTCATTCCTGACTCCTCTCTCTCACATCTCTCACATATCCAATCTGGTACTGAATCTTATTGTTTATACCTCTTTTATTTAGCATTTGAAGGTCTTCATAATTTTGACTCCAACCTTCCTTTCCAGTCTGATTACAAATAACTCCCTTCCATACACTCCATTTTGCCTCCCTTTCTGTGCTTATACATTGGAAATCCCCCTTGTCTGTCTCATCTCTACTCCTGGCTTCTTTCAAATCCCAGCAAAGATCTCACCTTCTATAGGAAGCCCTTTCCAAACCCCTTTAAATTCTAATATCTTCCCTCTGTTGATTATTTTTAAATAATCCTGTATATATCCTGTTTGTACATCATTGTTTGCTGTTGTCTCCACTGATTGTGAGCATCTTGAAAGCGGCAACTTTCTCTTGCCTTTCTTTATGAGTAGCATAGTGTCTGGCACATACTAAGCTCTTAATAAAGGTTTATTGTCTGACATCACACAGTTCAACAAGCAGCAGAGCTGAGCCTCTAACATACATCTTCTTTCCCCCAAAGTCAGGCCTTTTTTCCCTATTATACTGCTTCCACATGAAATCCTGGGATTGGATTTCCAAATATGGAAAAACTCAGA
This sequence comes from Sminthopsis crassicaudata, assembly GCF_048593235.1. Taxonomy (NCBI): domain Eukaryota; kingdom Metazoa; phylum Chordata; class Mammalia; order Dasyuromorphia; family Dasyuridae; genus Sminthopsis; species Sminthopsis crassicaudata. The sequence goes on from NC_133618.1 coordinate 220,827,096, forward strand.
ATTGCTTCAAATGGGAAAGGGATGAAATGAAATTATTCTGTATGATTTAAAAAAAAAAAAAGTAGGACCTAGTTAATTTTCTAATTGCTTTACCAGGCTGCCCCAGACACAATACTTGTTAGGGATCATCATGGCATCAGAGATTTAAAGCTGGGATTTGGCAGAAGTCTAGTCTCCTTTTACCTTTTAAGTGAATTACTTCCAGTCTACCTGTGCCCATCCCTGACATGACTCAATTACTGATGTAAGCTGACTTTTGAAGGGAGTGCATGTCAAGCAGGAGAATCAGGTTCAGAATTCAGGTATGACACTTGGGTATGAGTAACATTCTTTCCCCAAAGGAAAAGAAACATATTCTGCTTTGGATGGGCACAACCAGGAGAGAACAACAGAAGCAGCCAAACTTATTCTATAACTACCCCCACCCTGCAGGAACCTGGAGCCCAAGATATGAACATGGCTATGTTCTTCAGAAGCAGCTGGGTGGTACAGAGAAATGAATGTTGGACTTGGACTTAAGATACTTCCTAGCTATGTGACCCTAAGCAAGTCAGCTATCCTCCACTTGCCTCACTTTCCTGATCTACAAAATGGGATAATAATAAAAATTTGCCAAAGTTATTGTGATGATCCAGTGGATGAGACAGAGTACTTTGAGGATTAAATGAGCCAACACATAAAGTGTTTTGCAAACCATATAATGCTATATAAATTCCAGTTTTTGTTGTTATTATAACTTATCAGGGGCCAACTTACAGAAAAGAGGAAAGATATGTTTGAGAAGTATGAATGACACAAGACTGATAACACTCAACAGAACAGTCACAATAGGCACCTCTTAACATTTTCTTTCCAATTATTCTAATACATTCCTTATTTTATTGTCAGTCTTCCCAGCTATGTGCCTTTGCTCATCCCATTCCTTAACAGTGAAATGTACAGACGTTCTCCTTCTTTGTCTGCTGAATTCTTAGCCAGTTCTAAAGCCCAATTTAAAACAAACCAAACCTTTAGTAATTCCGACTAAGTCCTATACCTCACTCAGATCAGATTTCACAGAGCACTTTGTTTGGTATCTCTCTAATGCACTTGTCAAGTAACACTGTGTATCACAATTGCTTGTTTCTTCTCTCTTTGCTACACTTTGAAGTTCCTCAGGAACAGAGGCTTTATCTTATCTAATCATTGCAATACCTCCCTCATTACCCACCATAATAAGTTTTTGCTCATAGTAGAAACTGATAAATTATTTCTTATTGCATCTGTATCTCAGACACACAAACTACTCTGAAGATAGGAAGGTCCTTAAAACAAAATGGATATATTTAAGATACATTTTTTAAAAAGTATGTTTTTGGATGCCATTCTATTTCCCTTTTTTTTTTTTTTAAATGAATTTTCCGGGGCTAAAATAAGTATGTCAAAGTAGAAAGAGGCTGTCTGTACTTCCTTCCTTCATTTCCTCTCCTTTCACTTACTTCTCAACCCTTCACTGTCTGACTTTTGACCCCATCACTCAGCTGAGACTGCTCTCTCAAAAGTAGCCAATGATCTCTTAATCAGCAAATCCAATGGCTTTTTCTTCTCCAGTCCTTATTCTTTCCTATCTCTCTGTATGACCTGCCCCCCCATTAGATACTTCCTCCTTTCTCTTCTAGTCCTCTCCCTCCCCATAATTGGGTTTTTTTTCTATCTCCTTTGCTTTTTAATCCATATCATTCCCCAGAAATAAATTGCTGTGTATAAACAAAATGAAATATTACAGTGCTGTGAGAAATGAAAAAAAATGACACCTACAGAGAAGCATGGAAAGACTTAGATAAATGACACAAAACAAAGTGAGCAGAGCCAGAAAAACCATATAAACGACTATGAAAAGGATAAACGGAAAATAATCAAAACAGGATCCTTCAAAATCATGATGACCAAGTTTGGTCCCAAATAAGAGATAAGTGATATCAGTTGCCCCTGCTCCTTTGCAGAAGTAGGGGTGTGGGATACTGCATATACAATCAGACTTTTTTGACATGTTCTTCATTTTTATGTTGATGTTTTTAAAATTTATAATTTCTCCATGCTTTATTATAAAGAATGGCTCTCTGGAAGGGAGTAGGAAGAATTATAGTAGGAAATAAAATGATGTGAAAACTAAAGATTATCAACAAAACCTTATTTTAAAGAAAAAAAGAAATGCTATCTTCTATACATTGTTATTATAATAAATGGTCTTTGATTTTATTTGATCATAAAAGAGTTATAAGCAGTTTAACAAGTTGAATCACAATATGTAAAGCCTTTTCCTAATTAACAGACAACCATTTTGTTTCCAGTTCTTTGTTATCAAAAAAGTATTGTTATAAATATTTTGTTTTTGTTTTTTACAGGGTCTTTCTTTTTGTCATTGGTCTCTTTAAGGGGCATGCCTACCAGTGAAATATCTAGGTTAGAGGACATGGACATTTTGGTCACTTTCTGTGCAAAATTCCCATGATTTCCAAACAGCAGATCATGGATTTTGTAGTCTATACTCCGAAACTCCCTACCCTTCTCACAGGTATTTTTCTTGCTCAGTATGTCAATAATCACAGCTTTGAACTTGGAAAGTATTATACAACTAAAACTGGCAAAAATGCCAGGGATCACAGCCTTATATACATCTGGCTCTTTCCTAGTGAAATACTGAGGGTTAGAAAGAGGAAAATAAAAGAAAAAAAGGGAAAAAAAACATAAAGCAATGGCCCTGAGCATAAAGCCAGCATACTCTCCTGAACAGAGGATAATAATTCTGCTTACATTGAAAGGGAACTGGTTTTGAGTTGGGAGTCAAACTCTATGATAGAAGCATTTCTCAGCCAGAGTACTTAACCCCCCCAGGGAAAATAGGCGAGCAGTGTTGATGGAATGCAGTGGTAAAGTAAATCAGTGGGCCAATATAGTTAAGGTGAAGGAATGGAGACAAGAGGAAATATCTTTATATATATGGGTAATAATTTACTTCCTTTTCTTGCCTTTCTTTCCCTTCTTGCCTCTGTCTGCTTTTCTTTCTCTCCTGTCTGTCGGTCTCTGCCTCTCTCACCATCTCATTATTTTAAGCTGGAAGCACATTTCCCATTTACAGACCTCAATCTCACAGAGAAGCTAAGTCCTAAGTGATACAGTACATAGATCACTGGATCTAGGGGTCAGTCAGGCAGGAAGGCCTGATACCAAACCTGAACTTACTAGCTTTGTGATCTCTGCTCAAGTTACTTAACCTCCCTTTGCTTCAATTTCCCCATCTGTAAAATGGTGATAATAATAGCACCTATTTCACAGGGTTGCTGTAAGGATCATATGAGTTATGTAAAATGCTTTACAAACATCAAATCACTTTATAAATGCTATTGTTATTATTAGTAGTATTAGAATGAAATAATAAATAACAATATTAAAATTATTATTATCATTAATATTAATTATTCAACCAATTTTGTTTTTCTGACCTGGGCTCATTTACCCCTTCTCAGGCAATTTTGGTGGCCTACTGTTTCCTGAACTTACCATATTGGTAGTGGACTGAATGAAGACATTCTAGTTAATTACAATTTCATTCAATAAACACCTATTAAATATATGCTATGTTCCAGGCACTGTGTTACGCCTCAAGAATATTTTTTAAAAGCAAAAAATAGCTTTTTTCTTTCAAGGAGTTTATAATTTAGTAATAGAAGTAACTTAAAATAGTCAAATACCAACAAGCCAAGAATAGGATAAATAGGAAAAATCAACAGAATAGAATTAAGTGGGATTTTAGCTGAACCTTGAAGATAGCCAGAGAATTCAGGAAGCAGAGATGAGGAGAGAGAGCCTTCCATGCGTGGGGGACAGCCAATGAAAAGACTTGATGTCAGGAAATGGAGTGTCTTGTTCAATGAACAAGGAAGCTGTCAAGTCACTGGATTTGAGAGTACATGTAGGGGGCAGGAGATTATTTTGTAAAACATTTAGCACAGTGACTGCCCTATAGGTTAGGTGTTTAATAAATGCTTGTTCTCCCCTCTCTCCAAATGAGGAGGGGAAGGTTGTGATGGATTTTGAATGCAAAAGGATTTTGTATTTGATGATGAATGTGATAAAGAACCATTGAAATTTACTTATTTGAGAGGAGATATATGTGCTACCATCAGAATGGCAACAGTGTCAGATTGAATATGGGGGGGGGAGACAAAAAAGTGAGACCTTGATGACAGCTAACCCATGAGTCTGGGAGACTAGAAAAATGTGGTGCCCTTAATAGAAATAGGGAAGTTTGAAGGGAAGGAAAATTTGGGAAGATAACAAAATGAATTCAATTTTGCACATACTAAGTTTGAGATGTCTGTAGGACATACAGTTTGAGACATTCATTAGAAAGAAACTGGAGAAGTGAAACTATTATAGATCTGCAGAGAGGTTAGGTCTTGGAGAGGTAGATTTGACAATCATTAGCATAGAGGTGATAACTACTGAATTGAAGATAGCCATGGTTTCTCCATATTAAAATCAATAGTCAAAAAAATATTAAATACTTGTAATATGCCAGATGCTATGCAAATACCCTGAAACCCAACAATCTGATTTGTAGAAAACTTGATGGTAACTTCTTTCTTTCTTTTTTTTTGAGGCTGGGGTTAAGTGACTTGCCCAGGGTCACACAGCTAGGAAGTGTCTGAGAGCAGATTTGAACTCAGGTCCTGCTGAATTCAAGGCTGGTGCCTTATCCACTGCGCCACCTAGCTGCCCTGATGGTAACTTCTTTCAATTCTTTTAATGTTTCACTGGTTGCCAAAGAGGCAATTGTTTTCCTAAAGCCCATCTTCTATCTGCCATGCACACAATGGAAGTATGCTCCCTCTGGTGCTGTGACCATAGCATAGGAGAGGCAGTTACTATTATCTTTGTTTGCTACAAGACTGGTGTCATCCATGTTCCAAGTATCTAAAAGGTAAATATTTGCTTTGATATAGCTGAAAGAGTGCATGGTATTGTAGTCAGAGGATCTGGGAACAAATTGTTCCTCTGATCCTTCTCCATGCTCAGGCAAATCATTTTCTCTTTCTGAACCCTAAGCTCCTTTTCACTCATAAATAATGGGGTGGAGTAGATGATGTATCAGATCCCTTCCAAATCTAATGGCTATAGTCCTCTAGTCTTCCTCTTCTCTAAGATGGACTGTAATATATTAGGAGTTTGTTACCCAACCCAGGTCATGCCTCTTCAGATCCCTTTTGCCTTGTGAGAAGGAGTGGGCCATGTTCAAACCCTAGGGGACCCAGCAGAGGCAAGCAAAGAACCTTGATATAGGAGAAAGAACAATGACTGAGAATTCAGAAGATTGGAATTTGAATTTTGGGTCTTCCATGACAAAGGATATGAGACACAAAACTTTAGAACTAAAGGGATATTGAAATGATTTGGTCCCATCTCCTTATTTTAGGTAAGGTATTATTGTTAAAGAAGGAAATGTGAGTACAAAGAAATACCCAAAGTCACACAGCCAGAAATTGGTAGAACAAAAACACAAATCAAGATCTTCTGACTACAATTAACCTCTCTGAATTTCAGTTTTTCCTTCATAAAGTGTAGCTAATATTAGTATCTTTCTCAGAATTTTGTGAAGATCAAGTGATCATGCATGTTAAGTGCTCTACAAAACTAAAGTTCTCTATTAACATTAATTATTATTGTTATTCTGCATGAATGTGAACAAACTGAAAATGCACCACATCAAACTCATCATCTATTATAAAATTCCAGAGCTGAACTTCCCTTTGAAATTACCTAAGAGATGAAAAAAAGAGATCACTGTTTCTACCATCTGACCCAGCAAAATCCCAATTAGGCATATATTACAAAAATTCATAGACGGAAGAAAATATTTATAGCAACACTTTTTATGGGAATAAAAAACTGGAAACAGAGGAAGTGCCCGTGGTTGGAAAATGACTGAGCAAGAGACTGAACAAGTTGTGGCATAAGAATGGTATGAAATATTATTGCACTCTAAGAGATGGCAAATATACAGTTTTCAGAGAAATTTAGGACCATAGATTTAGAGCTAAAAAGCATATTAGATTATCTAGTCCAACCACTTCATTTTACTGAAGGCCTACCTAAGGGGGTTTTGCCCAAGGTCACATGGGTAATTAGTGCCAGAAGAAGGACTTTAAGAAGGATTGAACCAATGTTCTTTCAACTATATTCTACTACCTTGCAAAGATTTGTATGAACTTCTACAGAACAAAAAACACAACTAAGGGAATTAAATTACTGTGGAAAATACTGTCTATACATGGATATCCCACACAAAAAAACCAAAAACCAAAAAACAAACAAAAACACTGAACAGAATTACATGCTCATTAAGCCTGTCTGCTCTAACCTTTTAGGTAGGATAATTGAGTGATGAAGTGATCTGTGTGTGTATATTATTTAGTATATTTTATATACAAAGTATAATTGTATATATTTATAGATATATAAAAATATCTCATTAAACAATAGTATCAATATCTTCTATTAATATAATAAATATATTAAATGTTGTAAGTATATTTATAAATATATACTAAATGTACTTTACATACATACATGCACATATTATACTATTATACAATATATACTATTGTGTATGCTTCATAGATACATGTCTATAAAGCATACTAAATAATATATAAACATATTTGTATATATAATTGTCCCTTTATATAAAAAGTATATTTAGTATGTTTATGTGTGTAAATATATGCATATATATAGTATTACTAAGTTGTGTGTATATATATATGCATACATACACACAACTGTTCCCAAAACATACTTTATACTTGCACACACAGAATAAATTAAGCAGTATACTATTTGGTAATATGTTAAGTAAACAGATACACATACACACACACATGCTTTTATATATATATATATATATATATCTTAATAAAATCTTCAAGGCCCAGGTTAAATGTCATTTCCTCTATGAAGTCTTTCCCCAGTTAAATGTTCTCTATTCCTTCTCTAATCATTTAGAACACTGTAGAAAGTTGAAAATTTTCTATCCAATTCCAGCACCACAGGAAAGCGTTTTTCATTTTGGTAACTTTTTCACACGCCTACTATGTCCCAAGGATTACTGTTCTTTGTGTTCACTTTTCTTCACTATTGTTAGACTGTTTTTTTTTTCTAGAGAATAGCACAAGGTATCTGCACCCTGTAAGGACTCAAATATTTGTTTGAATGGTTTGGAAAAACAAGAACAATGCCCATTAATGATATCAGATTTCATTAATAATAGATACAGCAGAACAGAATTCAAAGCAAGAAGATTCCTTGGAGACCACAGTCTAATGTCTACCTTTTATTTTTTAGGAAGGAGCAGAGCATCAGAAAAGGAGTCATGTTCAAAATCACCCAAGTAAATCCCAGAACCTAGATGTTCAGACTCTTAATCTAGGCCTTTTCTATATTAGGTCACATATTTTTTTCTTCTCTTCTTCATCTCTAGCCAGCAGTTCCATGAAAAGGAACTAAATTATTGTGGAAAACATCATCGACACACAACCTCCTACAGATATTACAAAAATATATCACAAACAGAAATACTGGGGCAGAACTCTGGATTTGTCATGACTATTAAACTTGAGAGCTGGTATTTGCTCTTAGGGACAAGAGATGGAAAAATAACTACTGAGGTGGTAGAGCACTGTGATGAAGTGGGAAGAACGTGGACTCAAGGAAAAGGACTATGATGTTAGCCTGTGCTCTGTTACTATAAGACTGTGTGACTTTGCAAGAGTCACTTCTCAGGGAGTCAGTCTGCTTGCCCATAAAAGGACAGGGGCTGGACTAGATGATTTCTATGCTTCTTCCTGGCTTTCACAATCAATAAAGCAAGGTAGAGAATGGCAAGGAAATGATGGTCTGGGAAACACCAAGTCAGAAACATCCCAACTACTTTTTAATGAGAAGCACAGAAAAATCTCACTCAAGAAATAGGGAGCCATCCCCATCAGTGGGATTGTCACATTAAATTGAAAGCTTGATTTGAGTACATTCTGAGAATAGGGAGAGAACACACATTTTCCTGGAAACCCAGATTTAGAGGTAACCCGACTACAAAAAAGCCCGCATAAAAGCAATTAGCCATGAATTCTGCACAGACGGCTGTTGTTTTTGACCCACTGAGATAATCATACAGCTGCACGGTGTCCAAAAATGGAACTGGTAATTTGTCATCTCAGCCCAGCCCCCAGCTCTTCCTGCTCCAAGACCCTAGAACTAGCAGCACATTTGCTGCCCAACCAATCCACTTCTGGCAATGCCCCTGGGGTAGGATTCATCCAAGACTGAGCTCTAAAAAATAAACATGAGACACTTAAAACATGCAACTAAATGCACACACACCCCATCACTCCCCATCCTCCCTTTTCCTCTCTACACTAGTCTTTTAGCCTTGTGGCAGAGCTCTAAAAGAAGAACCAACCTTTATAAAAGTTAGTCAGACAATGCTAGGAATATTTTCAATTCTTTAGCACATTAAGGGTTACAGAGTCCCTTCTTTATGACAACTGAGCAGTGAGAAGGGCAAGATTTATTATTTCATATTACAGATGGAGAAACTGAAAGCCAGAGATGACTTATCCAAGATCATAAAATTACGTGGAGTTGGAGCCAGGTCTATTGAGTTTAGATCCGGCTTTTTTTTTTTTTTTTTTTTTTAAACAGAACACTACTGATGCCTCTCTGTCATGTTATAAAGTGATAAATCAGCTAGCAATCTAAACAAACACATATTATCTGCTTCCTGTGCCAAGGGAAGCCTCCTATTTAACCCCCAGTTTCACTGAGGGCTCAGGGCATGACAAACCCATAAAATCCATTTCTAAAAGCCTTTGATGAAAAGAAATAAAATGTGGGAGAAAACACAAACACATTAAGTACCCAGGGTCCTGTTGTGGGTGTGGCAGCTGACCATTTGCCAGGGGAGGATATGTCCTTATACCACCTGGTCTACAGCTTTAACGGCTGATTAAGGTTTAAGGCTGAAGCAGGAGTGATTGGGCCAACTCAGCCCAGCCGCCAATGAGAAGCCTAGAATGTTCGAACTGGAAAGGATTTAAGTGGCTATATGCATCCCACCTCCTCATTTTATAGATCATAGGCTGCCTAGTTCAATCTATCCATTTCACAGATAGAAACTGAGGCCCAGTGAGGGGAAGTAACTTTCCCAAGATAAGGGAACTAGAACTAGAATTGAGGTTTTCTTAACTCCCAGTCCAGGCAATGCTCCTTCTACTGCATCACAAATCACAAGTGCTAAGGGTGCTGCAATTAATGACAAAAACTGAAGCTTCCTCCCTACTCCCAGACATCTCTTTCTCCCCTTTCACCAAATGAAGTTTATAGCATTTATTTTTGCCTCATCCCTTGGTTGTTGCTATAGGATTGCAAATGGATGCAAAGGTCACCTAAAACCTGGTTTCTAGACTCAGCTCTGTCGCTGGCTTCCTAGGGGAAGCATCTCATCTCTGTAGACTTCAGTTTCTTCATCTGTAAAAATCAAGGACCTGAATTAAATCAGTGGTTTCCCCATTGATTGGCTTGCAAATCTCAAATTACATAAATATAGTTTCTGTAGGTTAAAAAAAGGACACATAGATATGTATCATAATTTATCAAATGTACATATTAAAACAAATTCACTCATTGAATTCATAGATACTTCTCAGTATGCATTTTCTTAAACAATGATATCAATAGTAATTGATGAGGTAAAAGCGGCACCAGGAGTGGTAAATGGAAAAAGATCTATTGGGGAGAGCAATAGATGGTAAAAAGAATATTACATAAAAGTTCACAACATGGAGCAACCATGACAGGACATCCATCACAGGTTACAAAGGGAGTTCCCTTTACTAAAGAAATCACTGGTGCAGTGCATATCCCCATCCTAATAGCAGAACCAAAACTAACTTGGTTTCTATACCCATATATGGTTATATTTAGATGTTCAGTGTTCCCATTTCCTTACTTTCCCCTCTGACTTACAATGATAGATCAGTTTTGAGGTTTGTCTCTTTGGACTTCTGGGGATTCTAAAGAGTATCTGATGAGCAGTTTCCTTTAGTGATGTTATAATTTTTTTCCTTAATATTTTCCCTTTTTTTTTTTTTTGAAACTGTTATTCCTAAATTTAGGTCTTTTTGATCCTTTCATTTTTACCCTGTTTGGGGAGTTTTTTTCCCAAGTGCATGGAGATCATGATACCAAATGACATCAATTCAATTAACTCCATTTTTAAACATTATCATTATATATTGTTTTCCCCGGTTATGTTTACTTTGCTTTGCATCTGTTCATGTCATTTTATGATTCCCTATATTCATTGTTTCTTAGAATATCGTTTTATTTCATTACATTCATGCAGCACAATTTGTTTAGTCACTTCCCGGTTGATTGACATCTATTTTGCTTTTAGTTCTTTGTTATCATGAAAAAGTTCTGCTGTAAATATTTTGGTGGAAATCAATGATTCAGAGTTCATCAAAAATGACTAAATACTAATAATACAAGATATACATATTCATCGATAGCACATTACTCAGGGAACTCAGTCTAGTAGAACTGAAGAACTGTTATCACTGACAGATGGAAACTTACAATAATTTGCTTCACATTGACCCATAATGAAATAATGGCAAAAAAGGAACCTCCCCCCCCTTTTTTTTTTTTTTACCAACTTCCATTACTAATCTAACTAATTTTATACACTACACCATTATTATTTCAGATTCTTAACACAAATGGAAATGGAAACATTTTCCTTGGTGACTATTTGTCTAAATCCACTGTCATTCAAAAAACTGGCCTTGTCATTCACACCTGGGGGAAAAAAATACATGTGAACATAGAGGCTACATTGTTCAGAGGGAGATCAAGCTGAACCAGCTGCTGACAGAATCAAGCCTTCAGTCCCTATCCCTGGGGTAAGTTGATAATAAACTAAAATGGACACTGATTGATAATCAGCTGAACTTAGAACTGAATAAGATGAAAGCAAATAGATCTCAATTAGAAAATTATAGATCCCTTTTCAATATGATTCCATGCACTGCTTACTGCTGTCCAAGTATTTCTTTTTAAAAGCAACATACTCCCAGTGATGTTGTAATTATGGTAGGATTTAGAAAAATGAAAATTGCAGATCTCCTAAAGGGCAATGGAAAGACACAGGATGAGTCTAAGCAGGCAGTACAGTGCAGGGGATAGGATGTTGACCTGAATTTAACTCTGTTCTCAGAAACTAGCTCTGTGACTCTCGGCAGTCTTATTACCTCTTTTTGTCTCAATGGATTGTTTAAGGATCAAATGAAATGATATTTGTAAAGCAATTAACACTTTGCCTAGTATATAGTAGGCACTTAATGAATGCTTACTTATATTCACTTCCATTCATTTCTCTACCATCACCAATAGTGACTTATTTGTAAAATTTAAAGGATAGCATAGTGGATAGGTGATGGCTTTCTCTCTATCATTTTTTAGGTGAAGGGTCATTCATGATGTGAAAATGAAGGATAATGGATGTTCTAAACTGCCTCTACAGGCATCCACAAAGAGAGGGCCTTAGGCCCATTGGAGGGGACTTTTTAAAAATTTCACTTTCTTCAACTAATGAAAATCTATTTTTTTCCCTACCTCCCTGTAACATGTGCATAGTCAAGCAAACAAATTTATAGACAAAAACTGCCTAGGATGGAAAGAAGGGGAGAGTTGGAGAGATTATTCATTTAAATGTCACCACTATTTATGTAAAATATAACATTTCCTTAACTTAATTAAAAAAAATTTCTTGTTCTATCCTCTTGGGCAGCCCCTAGCTAATATGGAACAGCTTGATATTCTAAGACTGCCTCTGAGCAAATCACTAAATCATTAAATTTTACTAGGTCATTTGCAGAACGTTATAAACTCAACTAGAAGAAGAAACAGATAAACAAGTTAATGGCTACTGTTGTTAGTTACTAAACATTACTTTCTGGTGTCAGATTGCTTAAAAGAATAATAATAATTAGCATTTATATTTTGCTTTATGGCTCGCATAATGCTTTATAGATCTTATTTAGTCCTCACAATAATCCTGGAAGATAAGTGCTTTAATCATCCCCAACTTTCAGATGAGGAAACTGAGGCAGACAAGAGATTAAGTGACTTGTCCAGCATTACATAGCTAGTTAAGTGTTTGAGGCCCAATTTGAACCCATGCCTTTCTGACTTTTGATGTAGCACTCTATCTCCACTGTGCCAGCTAGCTGCCTAAGGGAAAAGGGTCCAGTAAATCCCAGGGAATTCAGAGAGAGAATCTGATACTGACAACTTTTTCTAACAGGCCTGTGGCCACTTAGTATCTTGGAGAAGGAAAGAGACATTATTGTGGGATGGATCTGGGCACCAATCCTGATGTTGCTACTTACTGCTCATGTAATCATAGTGTAGTAGATTTAGAACTCAAAGAGACTTCAGACATCCTCTAGGGCAATACCAACATTTCACAGATGAGCAAACTGAGGCTCAAAAAGGCTAAGTGTCAGAGGCAGAATTTGTACTAGAGCTAATTCTCTTCCCACCCTACCAACTGGATCTAGGACAAATCATTTCAAATCTCTGAGAATCAGTCTCCTTATCTGTAAAACAGAAGCAATAGCACCTGCCTTGTCTACTTCACAGTCCAAGAAAACATTCTGTTGGACTAATGTAAGGGACTTTTGATATTATTATGATTATTTTGCCTATTTTCCTAGAAAAGGGGAATACAATTTTCTTTAGATGTTATTCCATCTCCACTTTTCACTGGGACATAAGATCATAGATTCAGAGCTGAAAAGAAGCTGAATTGTCATCAAATTTAAACTCTTTATCTCCACTCTTCCCCTCTCTACTCGACCCTTCTACTCATCCAAATCCAGTCCTTATAAAATAACTTACCCAAGTCCAGCAGAATTCAGAGTCAGAATTAAGGTGAAAATTTCCAGGCACCCAGACTCCAACTCTTAAGGCCAGACCGCTAGACCATGCCCCTGAAAGAGAAGACAGATACCTGCTGTCATTCACCCGTCAATGAAGGCTTAACAAGGCTCTGGAGTGGAAGCCCCAAGTGTGTATACCAGGCTGCAAACTTCTTTTTGAGTCGGCTTGCTTTTTATTCAGCCTGCTAGCTGTGGAGACTTTGCCACCCTATACTGAAATAAATAAAAATCACAGTTCTTGGCCAAAGCCCAAGCTTTTAATTGCTAGATATTTCTAGTAGGTGGCTCGGGCAGGCTGTGATCAGAAGCTGCCTTCTGAGAAAAGGAGCAGCCAGCCTCATCTTCTGAAAGTGCCCTGCATAGTAACAAGGAAGGTGGTGGGTGGGAGAAGGAGAGTGGGGAGAGTGGATCAAGTGCAACCCCGTTAATGGAGTTACCAAGAAAAAAACAACCTGAGCTCTGGGGCCACAAGATAGTGCAATGGATGGAACTTTGTGCAGTCACAAAGTCCCGAGTTCAAGTGTGATCTCAAAAGCTTAATTTCAAGCTGGGTGATCCTGGACAAGGCACTTTACCTCTGCCTGCCTTGACAATACCGTGAACTCTCATAGCATTTCCTTTTTGCCTCATTCACAGAATTGACCATTCTGCCTTGTAGTATTATAAATTTATTAAGCTTGCTACATTCTAGTGGGAGACCTAGAAAGGACCTTAGAGATAATCTAGTCCAAGGGTTCTTTATTCATCTTTATTTTATAGATAGCATGGCACTCTAATGAAAACAATGGGTCCTTCTCAGAATCATGTTTCTAAATACAGAAGATAAAATATAAAATATTACAAATAAAATTAATTGTGTTGACTATCAAAGTATAACTGTATTTCAAAAAAAAAAATCATGGATCCCAGGTAAAAACCCCCTAACCTAGTCCAAATGCCTCATTTTACCAAGGAAGAGACTGAAATCCAGAGGTGATTTTTCTAAATTAAAAAGGAAGGATTCCAATCCAGTCTTTCTGACTCATTTCAGTGTTAATATTTATTGTTTATAATGCCCTTACTTTTTTACCAGGCATTATGCCAAGCACATTACAAATGTCTCATTTGAGCTTCACCACAACCCTGGGAGGTAAGGGATATTGATATTCCTATTTTATAGATGGGTAAATAGAGGCTTTATGACTTATCCACAATCATATCTTGTTAAGTACCAGAGGCTACATTTGAATTCAGATCTTCTTGACTCCAGGTTTAGTACTCTACATTCAACTCCTTAAGTATTTCATAAGTTAGTTTTTCCTCTCTCTCTCCTCCCCCCTTTCTTCTTCCCTCTTTCTCTTCTTTTTCTTTCTCTCTCACATACTTTAAATGTTTTATTTTTTTCAATTATATGTAAACTTTTTTTTTCCCTTGAGGCAATTGGGGTTAAGTGACTTGCCAGGGTCACATAGCTAGAAAGTGTTAAGTGTCTGAGACCATATTTGAACTCAGGTCCTCCTGACTTCAGGGCTGGTGCTCTATCCACTGCAGCACCTAGCTGCCCCAACATTTTTTAACATTTAAAAAAAAATTGAGTTTGAAATTCTCTTACTCCCTCTGTCCCTTATATTGAGAAGGCATTGAGAAGGCAAACAATTTGACATACACTAGGCATGTGCTGTCATGAAAAACATGGTTTGTAAATTTCTTAAAAGGGTGAAACTCAGATGTGATTTTCTTCCTCTTTTCCTTCTCCCCGTACATTCAGAGGGTTGCTAAGTGGTTCAGTGGATAGAACACAGGTCCTGAAGTCAGAAAGTCTCATCTTTCTGAGTGCAAATACTGTCTCAGACAATAGCTGTGTGACCCTGGGCAAATCCAACTAATCCCTTTTCCCTCAGGTTCCTCATCTGTAAAATGAACTGGAGAAAGAAATGGCAAATCACTCTAGTGTCTTTGTCAAGAAAATTCTAAATGAGGTCACAAAGAATTAGAAAGAACAGAATAAAAAAAAACCCTCAAAAATACATTCAGAAGAAATCCTTGCATAAAATAAACACCCAAAAAGGATTTGTTGATAAAAGTATGAACCTCAAACCCCATTCCTTTCCCAAGGCCCAGTATTAGGGATAAAGGGATAGAAGATCACCTATCCCAGCCCTTGAATGTTTTCTTTTAATTAACTCTGCATCCAGCAGGGAAAAGAATGTACCTGAAGAATGGCAATAGGGTTTCTTTTCTTTCTGCTTAATGGCCTCATTCCCTTAGGAAGGTATTAAAAGCTTAAAACATACATGCAGCAAATTATATTGATAGTAATGAATAAACACAGGCTGAAATTCTGCTCTGAATTCTACAAGCCAAGTGCTCTGAACTGGAAGGAATGAGAGTTGATATAGAATTCCCATATACTAGGAGATAGGAGTCTGAGGATAGGTAGGGAACAGGGAGGAGATAACTCTCTTACTTGCCATATGTGTGGCACTGGGTATGCCACGTAATTTTCCTGAGCCCATTTTCTTCTTTGTAAAATGAATCAGATTGGGTAGATTGCTAAGACTGAACAATACAATAGAATGACCAATCAAGATTCGAGTGCTAAAGATGAAGCAGGCACTTATCTGCTGAAAGAAACATAATGGACTCAAGATACACAATTAAACTTACTTTTTTGGACATAGGATGAGGAAGGATGATTTTTTCATGTGTTTATTCATGCATATTTGGTGCAAAAGTTTTTTTTTTCTTTTTTTTTTCAGTGGGTAAGGAGAAAATTATTGATAGGAATCCTTATCCCAAAGGAGAAGAGGGCTAGAATGGGATAAGCAAGATAGCTTTGAAAGTTAAATGCTGATTTTTATTAGTATTCCTGGTTTGCGGGACAGTCTTTGAAAAGATTCAGAATTAGGAACTGAGAATACTGGTGGGTCAGTTTGTTCAGAAAAAACAATTCCCAAACTTCTGAAGCTTGAGACCTCTTTACACCCTTAAAAATTGCTGAAGATTAACTTGGGATAGAAAATGCCATCTGTTGATTGATGCCAGTTCCAATGATCTTGTGATGAAGAGGACCATCTACACCCAGAGAGAAACTGTGGGAACTGAATGTAGATTACAACATAACATTCTTACTCTTTTTGTTGTTGTTTGCTTGCATTTTTTTTTCTTACTCATTTTCTTTCTTTTTGATCTGATTTTTCTTGTGCAGCAAGAGAATTGTATAAATATGTTTACACATATTGGATTTAACATCTATTTTAACATGTATAACATATATTGAATTGATTGCCATCTAAGGGAGGGGGTGGATGGGAAGAAGGCAAAATAGGAAACACAAGGCTATGCAAAGGTCAATATTGAAAAATTATCCATGCATATGTTTTGAAAATAAAAAGCTTAAAAAAGAAAATGCCATCTGCAACCAGAGAGAGAACTATGGAGACTGAATGAGCACTGAAGCATACTATTATCACCCCCCTCTTTTTAAATTTACTTTTTCTTTCTTGTGGTTTTCTTCTTTTGTTCTGATTTTTCTTTCACAAAATGACTAATATGAAAATATGCTTAAAATGACTGTGCATATATAATCTATATCAGGTTATTTGCTTTCTTGGGGAGAAGAGAGATAAAAGGAGGAGGAAGAAAAATGAATCTGGAAGTCAAAATCATACAAAAATGGAATTTGAAAACTATCTTTACATGTAATTAGAAAAATAAAATACTATTGAATTTAAAAATTATTGAGGACACCCCCCAAAGATTTTTTTTAATGGAGGTTATATCTGCCAACATCCAAACTAATACTATTATGAAAATAGCTTTGAGGGCAGCGAGGTGGCAGAGTGAATAGAGCACTGGACTGGAGTCAGGAAATTTGAGTTCAAATCTATCCTCAGATATTTTGATATTTACTAGCTGTGTGACCCTGGGCAAGTCAGTTAATCACAAATCACACACACAAACACACACAGCTTTGACAAGTGCACATGTCTAGCAGGGAGAATGTATATACTGCGACTAAGGAGAAAGAATAGATTTGGGAATAATTTGCACAGAGATATTAGTTGAACTCATAAAAACTGATGAGATGAGCCAAGAAAGAATACAGAGCACAATAAGGTAAAGAAACTTGACATATTCTTAGCCAAAGGTGCAGAACATAAGATTATGATTTTCATCTTGGGGCCTCCATCTTCTCACTTGTTAAACATGGATAATAATATTGGTGGGATTTACCTCACAGGATTATCATGAGATTCAAATGATAAATGTGCAGTCAGTTGTTATTATGTAGCCATTCCCAGAGTAACTGAACTTTACATTTGTATTATATTTAATACCTTTCAAAATTCTTCAACGTAAATTAAAGCTAACAATAATCTCTCTTGTGTGTATATAACATCTCGAATTTGTGAAATACTTTTACAAACTATCTCAGATGATTCACCTAAAAATTCGCAGAGGCAGGCCAAGCAAATATGATTTCCTCCCTTTTATAGATAAGATAACTGAGTTCCAGAAATGTTAAATCATTTGTGAGAAGATGCAGAGAAAAGCCAAAATGATAACAAAGGACATCAAAATCTCTCTTATCAGTTGAAGGAAGTATGACTAGAAGAGAAAATTTTGTAGATTCCTCAAGTCACTTAACCTTGTTTGCCTCAGTTTCCTCATTTGTAAAATAGGCTGGAGAAGGAAAGTTCAGTGCCTTTTACCAAGAAAACCCCAACTGGGATCATAGAGAGTAGGTATGACTGAAAAGACTGAATAACAACAAATCTTCAACTCTTCCAGGCCCTGTCAAGTAAGAAGAGTACGTTCATTTTTTACTTGGTTCCAGTAAGCAGAACTAAGAACAGTGGTAGAAGATGCAGAGAGACAGATTTTAGTTCAAGGAAAGGAACAATTTCTTCACAATTTCAGCTCTCTAAAAATGCAATGGCTGCCTTGGCAAGGAGCGGATTCTTCTTTCTGGAAGGTCACCAGACCAAAGATAGACAAACACTTAATGAGATTTAGTAGAGGGAATTCCTATTCAAATAACAACTGGAGTAGATGAATTGTAAATCTCCAACTTGAAGATTTTCTGATTCTGATCTGTCCAAGCACTACACCAGCTGGAATCAAAGCCAGGACTAGAAAGCCCAAATATCTCTTCATACCTCCTCTCAGAGAGCATACTTGTTTATAAGAAGGATTCCTTTTAAAAAATTCCTCACTTAAATTCTCAGTTTCAGCATTAGGGGTTGAACCACTGGCTCCTTTCCCTCACTCTGCATAGAGCTCTGCTTGGTGATATGCACAGACCATGTCACTAGGAATCCTCAGGAAGATCTTTATACCAGCCACCAAAACCCTTACTCAAACTTCCATGCTCCAAGAACCTCTGCCATCATGGAGGGGGTTCCTTCCATATTACAAATTGCAGCCCTACCTTCAATTCCTTAATAAATAATCTCCATGAATTTTCTCAGCAATAGAAATGCTCCCAATGAACCACCTTCTAGTGATGAGCCCTTCTGGGTCTGTCCAGGCTGCTCTTAGCTTGGCTGAGTGCCTTGCATATGGTAGGCACTTAATAAGAGCTGCTGGGTGTTGCTATAGTACACAGAGTGTTGGGCAGGGAGTTAGGAAGACTTATCTTCCAGACTTCAAATCTGGCCTCAGATGCTTCCTAGCTGTGTGACCCTGGGCAAGTCTCTTAACCCTGTTTGCCTCAGTTGTCCCATCTGTAAAATGGAGAAGGAAATGGCAAACCATTTTTTCAAAGAAAACCTAAATTGGGATCATGAAGAATTGGATATGACTAAAACAGCTAAGTAGCAGCAACTATAACAAGAAGTCACTTAAGAAATGTTTATTAAATTAAATTATTCTTTCAAAAGCATAAAGCCTGTGGCCGACATGTTTGCCACAGAATTATTATGAGGATCAAATAAATGACAGATCAAAAAGCACTTAGCACAGTGCTAGGCACATAGTAGGTGCTGTATAAATAAATCCTTTTCTTTCCCCCTAAGTATAATAATCACAAAAACAGAACTCACCTTAAAATATATTAGAATTTGAATTCATAAAGAACTAAGAAAGAAAAAAAAGGGGGCTCATTGAAGGGAAACTATACACACACAAGTTCTTGATTCTCTAGTAATGTTGCCAAATTAAATGTTCAGTGCAGACAGGAAAGAAAATGGGATGCTGTAATACTTTCTAGTATTACAGTCTTGGAGCATGGAGTGGGGTGCTTATGAGATTGAATGCCTCGCCCCAAGGTCACACAGTCAGTAAATTTAGAGTTGGGACATAAACCCATGACTTCCAGACCTTAAGACTGGCTTACTTATCTATTAATGCATTGTCTTTCATGGACCTAATTATGACAACTAAATTCCAATATAGGTTGGCTTTGTGTAGAGTTTACATTAAGTTGTTCTTCAGGGACAAGGCCTTAATCATTATTAGGAACCACTTTTTGGTCAAAAACAAAAACAAAAAAACCCTTTTCTGGCCTTAGAGTCAAATGTTATCTCAGATACCTATTAGCTGTGTGATCCAGGGCAAGTCACTTAACCCTGACTGCCTCCAAAACAACAATAAAAATCTGGATCCAAATCCTACCTTTGATATCTACTGGCTGTGTAACTTCACTGAATTTGGAATCTTCAAGCAGAGGATGGTTGACCATTTGTGGGGAATGTTATTTATAGTGAAGAGTTTGTCTTAGTTTGTCATCGTGAAGGTGGCGTCTAGGAGTTTCCTCTAACTGTTAAATTTTATGATGCTAAACTAAATCAAGACACTTGGCTACCAGCCCTCAGCTCTGCTGCTATTTAATTTTGTGACTTGATTAATCTCCTTTCCCCTCTAGACCTCAGTTTCCTCCTCTTGGAAAATCAGAGAATTTGACTCTGTCACCAATGAAGGTTTTGGGATTTGAAAGTGAACAATTCTAAGCAGGAAAAAGCTCCCATCATCAAAAAGAACTTAGCTAACCTGTTCTCCTCAGCTTCTTGGGAACACAAGATTAACTCGAAATGCAAATTTCCTAGAAGCTCCATCACTAAACCACAGGGGTTCCCGAATAGCCAACTTTCCTGTGACAGATAAAAATTACAGTCCTTGTTCTGGACCGAATCAAGGAGAAGTCATTACATAGAAATAATTATGCTGCGTTACGACTGGTTGCTCTCGATTTTTGTCTAGTGATTGTCTTACAAATTACCTCTGCCTTTTCCTCATGGAGCATAAAAATTCAGAGGCCTGGGAATGCAAAATAAATCTACCAAATACAATTTTGCAGCTTTCCACAAAAGGACAGCTAGAGGGTCACTGAGCTCTCATTCTCATTTTATGCTTCTTCTATGCTTTAAAACAAATATAAACACAAAGAAACCAAGGGTTCAGGGAATATGTGTCATTCTCCATTCCCCAACAACATAAGAACAAAAAACAACCCCCCCCCCCAAAAAAAAAAAAACTACCACCACTTTTAAAACTTCTTTAACCACATATAACTCTTTTCCCAAAAAAGAAGTAGAACAACAACAAGGGGGATAAATATTTGAATGAAAGTTATTTAGAGGAAAGGACTATACTTGCCTAAAATTCACACAGATAGAGTAAGATTTAGCTGGGCACAGGGAAGGAGCAGGTAGGCAAGAGGATAATACTAGGTGCTTCAAAGAGAGGAAGTGGGGAACCCAAAAACTGAAGGCAGTGGAAAGAAAAAGGTAAATGCAATAAAAGGCTATAATATTGTGTGACTTTCCTTGGATCACAGATGATAAACTGGTGAAAATTCCATGCAATAAAAAATTCCAGGCAATTCTGGTAAATGGAGACTGTTCTGAACCAATCTTTAAAGTGGTTATTAAAAGTTTAGTTAATTAATAATAGCTCATTTGCACACCTCTATTAATGTCTTCATCAGAATTTTCATTAGGAGTAAAGGGGACCTGGGCTCCCAAGAGCTATACCAACAAAACACAGGCTCTGACAGGCTCACCCAAACTACAAAGCCTTCAAGTGTAGACCTGGAAACAAACGTGTGCTTGGCATCTGAGACAGCCTAGTAAAATGTAAAGAGACTCATCACTAGGTTTGCCTTGAGGTGATGGATTTTTGGCCAGAATAACTCAGTAAAACTCCTCCTAAAGTATAGAGAAAATATTCTTGCCAACAAAGGCCCAGATGCATGAAGTCTAGAAATGTTTTTATTGACATATCCCCCAAGTACTATCTATTACATTATCTCATTTGGTCCTCACAGACACCCAGGGAAGTATTCTTACGCTCCCATGTTACAGAAGCCGACACTAAACTCTGAAAAGCTTAAGTGAGATACTCAAGTATACACAGATGGTAAATAGCAAAACTGGGATTCAAATCTACATCTTTCTGTCATGGCAGGGGGACGAGAGGGGTGCCTGAAAGAAATCTGCCCACAATGCCTCATTTTATTCAGACAACTCTGACATAAGGTAAAGTTGGAAGTAATTAGAGAAAGAAAGGCTTCAATACTGGTTTTCAAACTCTGGGGCTCTGAATTCAAATCCTAAGCTCTCCCCAGTGTACTGTGATGCTTTTCATGTTCCTCCCAGCCCCTTTTCTTCTTTTTTTCCCCATAGTAATTAGTTCTTTAAGTAAATTTTACATTATAAATGTAATTTCCAATGCCCTTATCATTTTGATTACTCCAGTTTGTCAGTATCCTTCCTTAAATGTGATGACCAAAATGGAATAAAATACTACAATTTGTAAAATTGATTCCTTAATCCCAAATATGAGACTTTGCATTTACCCCTTGGTAGAGCTAGGAAAATAAAATAAAAACTCATTGAATGCAAGGTAAAAACGCTTCCAAGTAAATAACTCACACAACTATGCAACAAGTTAAGTCCAGAGCCCAAGTATCCTCATCCCAAGTATTCACTAAACCTCAAAAACAAACAAAAAAAAAACTCACCATAAACTTATACACAAAACAAAACTTTGCTTGCACTGAGCTGGAAAAGGAATTTTAATATATCTGATGCATGAACTGAAAATTGAACCTACATGTAGCTAGATTGTTCATTTGCAGTTAACTTTTGATCATTCATCAAACAGGGATGGGGAGTAGAGCAGGTATATTGAGTCTTTATGCCAGATATAAATCTTTTTTAACTTTGCTTTAGTTTCACCCTCCTCTCCCATGGTCATTTTATCCCATCACGGGACAAAATGACATATTTAAAATTCCTTCACCGCTTTCTTCCAAACAAACTAGTCAGGTCACACCAGAGGAGTAGAAAGTAAGAGGAATAAGTTTTGTTGTTCCTGACACAAATTACAAAATTTTTCCGATAAATCAACAACAGATGAATCCCTATGTAGGTATCATTTTTGTGTGGCACCAATGCCTTTCTGATGAATCATTCTTGGAATATCTGGATTTCTTCCTAAAATACATTTTTCTGATGTCCTTTTCTTCTGAATTTTTGTTGTGAATTAGACCCATGACTGAAGAAGAGACCTAAGCTTTCTCCTCCTTTCTGTTAAAGTAACTAAAGCAGGAAAAATATGAAAGAAACTATGAGAAAGGATATGTATAATAATTATACAATGACTTTGTTTAATGGTATATCTCACCAAGATTTTAAAGTGATTGTTCCCTCTACTGGTTTTCTCTGCTCTATGAGAAAACTGTACTTATAATTGTCTACCATGATTCTTTTGAAATATTTTACAGATATTATATTGTAAACTATTGCTACCTTTGGCATCCCCATCACTTTTAGTTTGGCAAGTAGGTCAAATATTGTTGACTCATGTCCTTTTGAAG
This sequence comes from Sminthopsis crassicaudata, assembly GCF_048593235.1. Taxonomy (NCBI): domain Eukaryota; kingdom Metazoa; phylum Chordata; class Mammalia; order Dasyuromorphia; family Dasyuridae; genus Sminthopsis; species Sminthopsis crassicaudata. Next base: position 220,849,938 of record NC_133618.1, read on the forward strand.
CCCTTTTGTTTTACTTGTAGCAATTAACTTCTAAATGAAATTATTATAATCAATGTCAATCCCATGTCTTTTTTCCATTTCTCATTTTTTATTTTCAATAGCTTGTTTAAATATTTCAGAGTTACACTCAACTATAGGTCACATCTTTTTCTGAATACTGTTATTTATTACTCAATTCTGATGTTAGTGTTGATATGCTGCTGCTGTTCAGTCATTTTCAGTGGCGGCTGACTTTGTGACCTCTTTGGGGGTTTTCTTGGCAAAAATGCTACAGTGGTTTGTCATTTCCTTCTCCAGCTTATTTTGTAAATGAGGACATTGAGGCAAACAGGTGAAGTAATTTGCACAGGGTCATACAGCTAATAAGTGTCTGAGGTCAGAGTTGAATTCCTGATTCCAGAATTCTTGGCACTCTATTATTCACTGTACTACCTACCTGTTGATATATTGACAGCTCATATCTAAGAGGCATCCTTGACTCCTCAAGCCAAGAAATAATGACTCCTCATTATCTCTCATCTCCCATATCCAATCTGTTCCCCAAACCTATTAATCTCACGTTTGGAATGTCTCTCAAAAAAGCCCCCTACTCTCCTTTGACAAGGTCACCACTCTAGTACAAGCTGTCATCACCTCACACCTTGATTACTGTAACAGTCTGCTGGTAGGTCTGCCTGCTCCAAGTTTCTTACTCCAATTCATTCTCCATTCAGCCACCAAGGTGATTTTTTTTAATGGGCAGGTCCAATCACGTCAACTTCTTAATCAAAACACTCCAGTAGCTATCTGTTGTCTCTGGGATCAAATACAAAATCCTCTGCTTTGGCAATAAAGCCCTTTAGAACCTAGTGCCTCTCCCTAGTTATTTTTCAGTTTTCTTATACCTCATACCCTGACAGATACTCTGATAGCTATTGATCCTAGCCTCTAGTCTGTTCAATGAACAAGAAACTCCATCTCTTGTCTCCTGACATTTTCTCTGGCTGTCCCTCATGCCTGGAGTGTTATTTCTCCTCAACTCTGCCTACTGGCTTACCTGATTTTAAGTCCCCCTCTCTTCTATGAAAAGTTTTTCCTAACCCCTCTAAAAACTAGTGCCTTTCCTGTGTTAATAACTTCTTATTTATTCCTTACATAACTAATTTGCACATGTATATTTGTCACTTTCCCATTGGATCGTTAGCTCTTTGAAAGCAGAGGCTATTTTTCCTTCTTTTTGTATCCTTAGCATTTAGTATAGCCATTGGCATATAGTAAGTGATAAATAAATATTAATTGATTGATCATAGTCTGAGGTACACAGAGAACTGATTCAGGAATAACTCTCATGTCCCTAATAAGTCTTTCAATTCTTTTTGATGTTGTTTGATGTTTACTATATTCAGAGCTTTCCAATTCTTCCTTCCTTCCTTCCTTCCTTGTTTTAAGAGGGATTAGAAAAGATTTCTCATAGAAGAAAGGGGGACTTAACAAAATCAGGGAAGCCAGTAGGTGGAGTTAAAGAGAGATAGCACTCCAGGAATGAGGGATAGCCAGATAAAAATGTTCAGAGCTGTTTTCCTTCATAATGTTCTTGACATTGTACAATTTGTTCCAGTTCCGCTCACTTCATTCTGCATCAGTTTACAGTGATCTTCTCCGTTTTCTTTGAAATTGTCCATTTCTTAATTTTGTATTGCACACAATGTTCCATTACATTTATATATCATAATTTGCTTAGCCATTTCCCAATAGATAGGCACCTCCTTAGCTTTCAGTTCTCAGCTACTACAAAAGGAGCTGATATAAATATTCGTGTCTGACTGGCTCCTTTTCTTCTTTCTTTGTATCCTTGGCTTCATATTGATATGACTGGATCAAAAGGTATGAACAATTTAGTGACTTTTGGAACACAGTTCCAATAACTGCAATTATTTTCATGGTGAGTGATATTTTTACAAATACTTTATTATTAGTATAAAAGCATCAGATGCTTTGAGTAGATGATAAAACTTGCTCCATTAACTCAGCCTCTGTAAGGAGTACTGTAAGGCATTCTTTCACTGTAACTTTACTTTGTTGTTGTGGTTCAGTCACGTCTGACTCTGTAATGCAATTTGGAGTTTTCTTAGCAAAGAAATTCTAGATATTTACCACTGAGAGGTAAAAGTGTCAGTGTCTGAGGCTGGATTTAAATTTGGGTCTTTCTAATTCTAAGCTCCATGTGCTATCCACTAATCATTTAATTGCCTCCCTTCTTTTGGTTTACTACAGAGCAAAAAGCTCAACTGATATGATTCAGCTACTTCAGCAATATCACTAGACAAGGATTTCCCATTTAGAGTACTGACAATCAAAATCAAAGTTCATTGGGCAGCCTAAAAACTTATACTTTATCCCTTCCTCTCCACCTTACAGATCACATAGGACCAAGGATCATATTTCCTTTTTCCCCGTTTCAAAAGTTGCTTTGACCAAAAAACCACTTCATTACCAAATGTGATCAACTTGCTGGTGAGGTGTTGCCCTGTGATCAGCAAGGCTGGTCCCAGGAAAATAGAACTGATCTATTCCTAGGGCCATTATTTGAAGCCTTTCTAGCATGCTACAATATGCCTGAGCTTGCACTGCAAGTGTGTGCACATGCATGCACACATATATACAAATACATATAAACACAGAGCCCTTTAAATCTCCATGCCACAAGTCACTACAGTTGGACTTTTATGGAGGCTGAACTTGCTAGCAGTGCAATGATAACAATAATGACAATGATCACTAGTATTAAATGTTATAAGAAAGGAAAGAAACAAGTTTTATATTTTCAACAAGATTTTATTTTAAAAACACACGCAAAGATAATTTTTAACATTCATTCTTGTAAACCCTTGCGTTCCAAATTTGAAACAAGCATTTGTTAAGAGCCTATAAGCACTAGGCACCACGTTAAGCATTTTATAAATATAATCTCTTTTGATCCCTACAACAATCTTGAAAGGTAGATTAGCCCCATTTTACATATAAGGAAACTGAGACAGACTGAGGTTAATTGATTTGCCCAGGATATTGCAACTAGTAAGTTCATGGGGAGGGATTCAAACTCATAATTCCAGGACTAGAACTAGAGCTCACTATGCCAACTAGGCTATAAGTATGATAATTCTCATTTTTTTTTTTTTTTTTTTTTGCTATAGTTGAATCAATCTAGTCATTCCCAGTTACTCTTCATGACTCCATTTGGGGTTTTCTTGGCAATGATACCTTGCCATTTCCTTGTCTAGATCATTTTAGAGATGAGGAAACTGGGGGCAAAACAGGGTTATGTATTATACACACCTAGTTCACACAGCTAGAAAGGCTCCAAGGTTGGATTTGAACTCAAGTCCTTCTGAGTTTAAGGTAGGTACTCCATCTATTTGTCACCTAGCTGCCCCAAATCCTTATTTTACAAATGAAAAAACAGGTTTGCTCACAATCACACAGGGTACTGCAATTCACATCCTCTGATTCTGAGCCCAGTGTTCATTCTGTTATACTGTGATGTCTCTCAAAAAACAAACAAACAAACAAAAAAAACAAAAACAGGGGAAGACTGAAGTATTGGGCCCTCTGCAAGCACCCAAATCAGCCAGCCTTTCCCAAAGGGCAGGAATTGGGCTGCAGCCAAAATTGTTGGATTTGAATGAGACATAAAACTCCATTCATTCAAGACTTTCTGGCAGACAGTAGAGCGAATGAAATAGTTAGTTGTATATTAACAGAATTCTTGGAATCGCTTAAGCTTCTGGCCACTATTTTAAGCATAATGGTATTCTTCCCACTCCTTCCTTTTTTTGCTTCTAACATACAGAGCTGCTTAACCCTCTTCCCCCCCTTCCCTCCCAAGCTCTGCTCTTTTCCTTTGGATAATTCCAAAGTTCCTTCTATCACATGGGATTAAAATGGAGAAAGAACCAACAAACCCTTGTCAACAGTAAAACAATGAAATAGGCAAGAAGCCCTTCTGGAGAAACAGAACAATAAGTACAGATCCAATTTTGCTATTTTTGGGAAGCCTTCAACTATGAATACAATCCTTGTTATTTCATCTTTTTGGGTTAGATACAGGATCATAGGATGTTACAGCTGGGAGGGACCTTAGAGACCATCTGCCTTTGTCTATCTTGCCTCCAATCTCTTTCCACCCCACCTGTCATTTCGTACATCTACCAAAACAAGTTTTCTAATTTAAAGAGCTCATCATGCACTCTCATTCAAAAATATCTTATGGTTTCCTATTGTTTCTAAGATAAAATGACAACTACGAAGCTAGCTTGACATTTAGATTCCCTCACAACTTGGCTCCAATCTATATATTTGCAGCTTTTCATTCTATTCCCCTTTATGCATTGTAAATACTAGTAAAATTCCATTGCTAGCTGATTCCTAATCTGGTCCTATTTCTACTAACAAGGTACTGTTACAAAGGCCTCCAACCTGAGAAATGGATTCTTTCCTTACCTTATTACAAAAATTCCTCATAAGGATGAGCTCAGTCCAGGTGGTACTTTATCATGAAAGTCTTTTCTACTTCTCCTGAGCAAGGTGGCAGAGTGATCTTGTATTATATTTGTTTGGATACATGTCAGATTCTTTCTGTTTCCCTCATTTGTTTTTAAAAAACTTTTTTTAATCCTAAAATTACATATTTTTTATTATAGCTTTTTTATTTACAAGATATATGCATGAGTAATTTTTCAGCATTGACAATTGCAAAACCTTTTGTTCCAACTTTTCCCCTCCTTCCCCTCACCCTTTCCCCCAGATGACAGGTAGACCAATAAATGTTAAATATGTTAAAGTATAAGTTAAATACAATATATGTATACATACCCAAACAGTTATTTTGCTGAATTACATATATTTTTAATCAGCAAAACCCTGCCCCTCCCCCCCTCTCTCTCTTTCTCCCAAATGAAAACAAAATTCATCAAATACATCTTTAAGTAAATGGCAATAGACATTGAATGCTTAGCTTGAAGTCAGAAAGACATGAGTTTAAATGTCACTCACTCACTAGCTGTATGACCTTGAGCAAGTCACTTAACCCTGTATGCCTCAGTTTCCCCATCATTAAATGGGCTGAATAAAGATATGCAAATCGCTCAAATACAGTCATGAATACTTGGACATGACTGAAAGAATGAACAAGTATTTAAATGAAATAAATTTTCTGCATTGGGTATATTAAATATATATCTTAATTGGCATTCTGAGATTTTCAGCTATTAATCAAGAGATGGGTAGCATTATTCATTATTAGTTCTCTAGAATTATTATTGGTCATTTTCCTGATCAGAGTCCTTAATTCTTTCAGAATTCTTTTCAGAATGTTGTTTGTCTTTAGCATACTGTTGTCACAATAAAAAAAAAAAATTTCTATTGGTTCTGCTCGTTTCACTGCATCAATTCATATTAGTAATTACTTCTCTGAAACTAACCCCTTCATTGTTTCTTATAGCATAATGGTGTTCTATAACATTTAGATATCATAACTTGCTCAGCTATTCTCCAATTTTATGAGTATTGTCTCAGGTTTCCATTCTTTGCTGCCCCCCCCAAAAAGCTACAAATGTTTTTGTACAAACTTTTGCTTAAAATTAACCCTTCCCTTATCCTTTTTCCCTTTCCCTTCCTATTTCTCCATTTAGTGAAGTGTATGTTGTGATATGAATTCTTCCCTCCTTTGCCCAGTTCAGATGATAAGGTTCAAGTGCCATGCACGCCATTTCAATCCATCTTTCGTGATTGGACCAATATCTATTTGCATACCTTAATTTTGTGAACCTTTTCTAACTATGCCCCACATCCTCTAGTGTATCCCTTCTTCTCTTTCCATTTTCCTCTTAAGATCATTAGGAAACAACAGAACCACTCCCAGACTTTGTCCATTGAAATTCTCTCTATGATTCCTGATGATGAAAGGTGCAGAGGGGATACATGTATCATTCTTCCATATTTAAATCCTTGTTTAGTCCTTTATGATTAGTCATCCGCTTTTCCCTTTTTCTATTTTTCTGAAGTCTTGTGTTTGAACTGCAAAGTTTGAAAGCTCTGGTCTCTTTATCAGGAATGCTTGGAAGTCTTCTAATTCAGGAAAGATTAATTTTTCCTCTAGAGGATTATACTAAAAATTTCCAGGTAGGTTATTCTTAGCTGTTTTTACCTTCTGGAATATTGTACTCTAGGCTCTCCATTCTTTTATACTTATGGATACTAAATCACACGTGTTCCTGATTATGACCTTTGTACTTGAATTCTTCCCCCCCCTTCCCCCCCATTGCAGTATTTTTTCCTTTGGCCTGGAAACTTTGGATTTGGTTACAATATTCTTATGAGTTTTCATTTGGGTTTTTTTTTTTTTCCCTAAGAGATAATCAGTGGATTCTTTCTATTTTCATTTTCTTTTCTGGTTCTAAGAGTTCTGGGCAGTTTTAAGATTTCTTAT